>NC_059198.1:22635657-22958157 GCF_020615455.1 Coregonus clupeaformis | reverse complement strand
TCCCGATTAGTTGGTTCCTAAATCAAACGCTGTGATTTTCCTGTCCAGAACACAGGGTGAGATGGCTGTTTATTACTGTGATTGCACACTGCGTCCTGGGATGCCGTTTCTAATATCTGACACACACGCACGCACACACACACACTCACCTCTCTCATGACACACACCCTCATACACTGACACACACATTTTTTAAAGGTCTTGTGAGAAACAGCCCTGCCCAACAGTGAGCTATGATATTCCAACACACATACACACTGATCTTAAGACACACACATTCTCAAGTTCTCATGAGAAGTGACCCTGCCCAACAATCAACTGTGATTGACACACACACACACACACACACACACACACACACACACACACACACACACACACACTTGGCAGGTCTTGGAGGTCAGACACTATAACCATAACCTGAGCATCATGGCTTCCAGACTAAACTACCACCCTGTTATATTCCCCACAGAGACACGCTGTGACATCATAGGTGCACGGTGTACTTGACCTTTCACACCAGCCCATACACACACACACACACACACACTAACACACTCTGCCTACTTCCAATGCTTGTGGAAACTCTTTATCTCCACATCTCCACATTCAATTTCCATAGCAACATCACATAACTTCACTGAACCATTATCTTGCCAATCAGCAGTGAATACTGACAGCCTTAACATGAATAGCTTTACTTAGTTAAACTCAAATTGGCCTTTCCACCTTACCATGTGGAAAGACCTAACTAGGCTCATACAACAATGATCAACCAGTTTTATCAGGTAAAGTTTTGCATGACGACCACAACTGGCCTCTTTCACAAACACTAACCTCAGCAGTACATACACAGTGTAGTTATTTCATAAGAAATGATATATTCAGACAGGTAGGCTACAAGAGGTTTGGTGTTCAGAATGAGCAGTCTATTCAATTGATTTACAATTAAATGTTGTGTGTGTTTTCATGGTCACACTGTAAAGCACTGAGAGTTCTAGCATTCTGTTCTAGAGTTGTAGAGTTCTAAAGTTGTGATTCAGAATGTGAATAGATAGCTGATGATAGATACATCCTGACCAGGCCCTTGTTCTTTGTAGCTCTGGCGGAACACGGGCCTGATGCTGCGCCGGAGGAGGCCCAGGGACAGTGGGCCGGGCTGGGCCAGGCTGATAGGGACCTGGGTCCTCAGGGCTGGGTGTGGGTCTAGAGCCTGGGTCTGGTCCTGGATCCTTGGGTCTGGGTCGTAGTAGTGGATGTGTCCCTGGGTCCAGTCGTGGATCCTTGGTCCTATCCTGGGCCTGGGCCTGGCCCTGGGAACCGCAGCGCTCTTATCTGGCCCGGGCAGGAGGCTCACTGGGCTTCCTGTGCCAAAATCTGAGCAGTTTTCCTCTCCTTGTTTGGCTTCCTCCCCGACGCGAGACGCTTCCCAGCAACGTGATTGTCCCTCCATCTTCAGCTTCCTCAAGGGCTTGATCTATTCTTGACACCCCCCCCCTCCTCACTCCCCCCTCCCCTGGCCTTCCCTCCCCGCCTCTCTTTCGCCAGCCCCCCCATTACACTTCATCAGAAGAATCACCCCCCCTACCTCACATCCACACCTCTCAAGGCCACCCTTCCCTGCCCCTCCACCCTGTTGACACCCCAGCCGGCGCCTTCAATGACAGACAGCACTGCGACCCCCGCAACCCCACATTGCTGCTTTCTGGGATCTCAGGGTCGGAGGGGAAGGGGGGTGGGGGGCAGGACAGTGACCTGGAACACTGTTGAACAGTGAGGAAGAGGAGGAGGAGGCTGAGGAAGAAGAGGAGTGAGAGATCACACCACACTGAGGACAATGATCTGATCAGCTTTAAATGGTTATTATTATATTTATTTATTTCCTCTTACCCAGGTTTTATTTCACACCCTTTTTCTCATTCGTTTTATATTTTATTTACGCTGTTACTTTTCTCAGACATTTTGAGCCAGAAAGAAATGCAATTCCATCCATCCACTACACCCACGTTTTTCTGGAGCTGCTTCTGCTTCTTGTGTTCCTAGAGTGGTACTATAAGGGGTACATGAGCCTGACATCCTGTTGTAGTTCTGACATCCACAAAAGCTGTGAGTTCTCTTCTGACTGTAAATCATCTACCGTGTATGTAAGTAGCTGTACATCTCAGATGGGCGAGCGGGAGAGGGAGAGAGAGAGAGGGAGAGGGAGAGGGAGAGGGAGAGTGAGAGAGAGAGAGAGAGAGAGAGAGAGAGAGAGAGAGAGAGAGAGAGAGAGAGAGAGAGAGAGAGAGAGAGAGAGAGAGAGAGAGAGAGAGAGAGAGAGAGAGAGAGAGAGAGAGGTGTGTGTTGGCTATGGGATGCCCTACAGTTCTTTGTTATTGTAAGATAGTGCTTTGTCCTCCTCTGGGACTGATCATCAGACGCCTACCATGTAGGAGTTACCCAGAGACAATGACAGTCATATGTCATCTTATGTCATGTTTTGTCAACTTATGTCATTTGTAAGTCGTTTCACTGTATATCAACCATTTGTCATCCAGAGTGATGTTATCTATGTATTATATTGCCATTTATTGAGCGGAAAATAGTTTGTCTGTGTGTGTAATGTGCATAGAAAGCTGTTTTTATAGGTTGTGCGTCTGTGTGTGTTTGTGTGTGTGTCCCTGCTTGCCTGTGTGTGTGTGTGTGTGTGTGTGTGTGTGTGTGTGTGTGTGTGTCCCTGCTTGCCTGTGTGTGTGTGTGTGTGTGTGTGTGTGTGTGTGTGTGTGTGTGTGTGTGTGTGTGTGTGTGTGTGTGTGTGTGAGACCTCTACATTGAGGTGTATCATTCTACGGGTCTCTCCCAATGTGATTCATTCCATGTATACAGATTTTCTATGAGTAATATATGAATCTAATATTTAATAATTTTATACAACTAACTTACTTATGATAAATGCCAAATGTGTATGAAAACTGTTAAGATGTATTGTTAAAAATTGTTATATCAAATGTATGTTTTTTACATTAAATGTTGCTTGAAATTGTGTGTTGCTTCCAACTTTTCGACTTTTCATGGTTTGTAGATCAGGTAGTAAGTTATTTAGCGGGTTCTCTAAATAGAATACTGATACAACAATCAGTCATCTCACCCTGGGCAGGCACACTGTGTGAATGTGTCTGTGGAATGTATAAGTGTGAATGTGTATGTATGTGTATGAACGTATGAGTGTGTATGAATGTATGAGTGTGTATGTGTGTGTATGAGTGTATATGAATGTATGAGTGTGTATGTGTGTGTATGAATGTATGAGTGTGTATGTGTGTGTATGAATGTATGAGTGTGTATGTGTATATATATGTGTTTGTATTGGTCTATGTCATCTAACTAACCTTGTGTCCACATATGTATAACCATCTGTATGTGTGTGTGTCTGTGTGTCTGTGTGTGTGCGTGTGCGCGTGTGCGCGTGTGCGTGTGTGCGTGTGTGTGTGTGTGTGTGTGTGTGTCAGGGCCGTTGATGTCATGGACAGGGTGGGTCGCCCCTACAGGACATGGGCACTCGCTATCTCTGCCAAGAGGAAGAGCAATCAGAGAGAAAGAGGGCTGAGAAGAGGAGGGAGGGAGGGAGGGAGGGAGGGAGGGAGGGAGGGAGGGAGGGAGGGAGGGAGGGAGAGAGAGAGGAGCCACCCAGGGAGGGGCACAGGATAGTCTGAGAACAGAGAGAGAGAGAGAGGGCTGAGAGGAGACTGGGAGGATGGGAGGGAGGCAGGAGAGGAGACTGGGAGGATGTGAGGGAGTCAGGAGAGGGAGGTGGGAGGATGTGAGGGAGGCAGGAGAGGAGGATGGGAGGATGTGAGGGAGGCAGGAGAGGAGGATGGGAGGATGTGAGGGAGGCAGGAGGATGGATGGACATTTAATGAACGGTGGGATGGTTTTAAGAATGGGTGTTGTGGGATTGAAATAGATTAAATTATGTATTTATTTTTTGCATTGATCTACACAAAATACTCCATAATGTCAAAGTGAAAATAAAATTTTACAAATGTTAACAAATTAAATAACTAAAATATAGTCGTAGCATAAGTATTCACCCCCTTTGTTTAGAAAAGCCTAAATTAGTTCAGGACTACAATGTGGCTCAGCAAATCACATAATAGGACTAACTCTGTGTAAAATAATAGGGAATGACATCATTCAATCAATGAAATGTATTTATAAAGCACTTTTTACATCAGCATATGTCACAAAGTGCTTATATAGAAACCCATCCTAAAATCCCAAAGAGCAAGCAATGCAGATGTAGAAGGCACGGTGCCTAGGAAAAACTCCCTAGAAAGGCAGGAACCTAGGAGGAAACCTAGGATACATGCTTTTTAAATGACTACCCCTTCCTCTGTCCCCCATGCATACAACATCTGTAAGGTCCCTCAGTCAAGTATTGAGATTCAAGCACAGATTCAAATACAAAGACCAGGGAGCTGTTCAAAAGTCTCAAAGAAGGGCAGTGATTGGTAGATGGGTAACAATAACAAATCAGACATTGAATATCTCTTTAAGCATGGTCAAGTTAATAATTATACTGTGGATTATGTATTAAACCACCCAGACAAATCAAAGATACAGTCATCCTTCTGAACTGAGCTGCAGTACAAGAAGGAAACTGCTCAGGGATATTACCATGAGGCCATTGGTGATTGTAAAACGGCTACAGAGTTCACTGGCTGTGAAGCGAGAAAACTGAGGATGGATCAACTACATTGTAGTGACTCCACAACAATGACCTAAATGACAGAGTGAAAAGAAGAATACAAATATACAGAATACAAATATTCCAAAACATGCTTCCTGTATGCAACAAGGTACTAAAGTTATACTGCAAGAAAACACGGCAAAGGAATACACTTTTTGGCCTAAATGCAAAGTCTTGTGTTTGGGGCATATCCAACTCAACACATCACTGAGTGGCTGACTCCTTTTTTCAAGCATGGTGGTGGCTGCATCATGGTCTGGGTATGCTTGACATCGGCAAAGACTGGGGAGTTTATCAGCATAAAAATACACAGGATGGATATAAGCACAGGCAAAATCCTAGAGGAAAACCTGCTTCAGTCTGCTTTACACCAGAGACTGGGAGAGGAAGTCACTTTTCAGCAGGCAATAACCTACAACACAAGGCCAAATCTATACTGGAGTTGCTTACTAAGAAGACAGTGAATGTTCCTGAGTGGCCGAGTTACAATTTTGACTTACAGTGGGGGAAAAAAGTATTTAGTCAGCCACCAATTGTGCAAGTTCTCCCACTTAAAAAGATGAGAGAGGCCTGTAATTTTCATCATAGGTACACATCAACTATGACAGACAAAATTAGAAAAAAAATCCTGAAAATCACATTGTAGGATTTTTTATGAATTTATTTGCAAATTATGGTGGAAAATAAGTATTTGGTCACCTACAAACAAGCAATATTTCTGGCTCTCACAGACCTGTAACTTATTCTTTAAGAGGCTCCTCTGTCCTCCACTCGTTACCTGTATTAATGGCACCTGTTTGAACTTGTTATCAGTATAAAAGACACCTGTCCACAACCTCAAACAGTCACACTCCAAACTCCACTATGGCCAAGACCAAAGAGCTGTCAAAGGACACCAGAAACAAAATTGTAGACCTGCACCAGGCTGGGAAGACTGAATCTGCAATAGGTAAGCAGCTTGGTTTGAAGAAATCAACTGTGGGAGCAATTATTAGGAAATGGAAGACATACAAGACCACTGATAATCTCCCTCAATCTGGGGCTCCACGCAAGATCTCACCCCGTGGGGTCAAAATGATCACAAGAACGGTGAGCAAAAATCCCAGAACCACACGGGGGGACCTAGTGAATGACCTGCAGAGAGCTGGGACCAAAGTAACAAAGCCTACCATCAGTAACACACTACGCCGCCAGGGACTCAAATCCTGCAGTGCCAGACGTGTCCCCCTGCTTAAGCCCGTACATGTCCAGGCCCGTCTGAAGTTTGCTAGAGTGCATTTGGATGATCCAGAAGAGGATTGGGAGAATGTCATATGGTCAGATGAAACCAAAATAGAACTTTTTGGTAAAAACTCAACTCGTCGTGTTTGGAGGACAAAGAATGCTGAGTTGCATCCAAAGAACACCATACCTACTGTGAAGCATGGGGGTGGAAGCCCCAAAACATCACTGCTCTAGAGGAGATCTGCATGGAGGAATGGGCCAAAATACCAGCAACAGTGTGTGAAAACCTTGTGAAGACTTACAGAAAACGTTTGACCTGTGTCATTGCCAACAAAGGGTATATAACAAAGTATTGAGAAACTTTTGTTATTGACCAAATACTTATTTTCCACCATAATTTGCAAATAAATTCATTACAAATCCTACAATGTGATTTTCTGGATTTTTTTTTCTCATTTTGTCTGTCATAGTTGACGTGTACCTATGATGAACATTACAGGCCTCTCTCATCTTTTTAAGTGGGAGAACTTGCACAATTGGTGGCTGACTAAATACTTTTTTCCCCCACTGTACATCTGCTTGAAAATCTATGGCAAGACTTTAAAATTGCTGTGTTGACAGAACTTGAAGACTTTTTTAAAGAATAATGGGCAAATATTGCAATCTAGGTGTGCGAAGCTCTTAGAGACTTACCCAAGAAGACTCACATCTGTAATCGCTGCCAAAGGTATTTTTGACATGTATTGAATATGTATCTAATCAAGGTATATTAGTGTTTCCTTTTTCATTACTTTAGAAGAAACGTTAGATTTTTTTTCTCCACAAAAAAGCAATCCAGCATTGGATGATGAGGAGGAGGATGAGGATGAGGATGATGATGATGAGGATAATGAGGATGAGGATGATGATGATGATGAGGATGACGAGGATGATGATGAGGAGGATGATGACGAGGATGATGAGGATGAGGATGAGGATGATGAGGATGAGGATGATGACGAGGATAATGATGAGGAGGATGATGATGAGGATGAGGAGGATGATGATGAGGATGATGATGATGAGGATGATGAGGATGATGAGGATGATGAGGATGATGATGATGAGGAGGAGGATGAGGATGATGAGAATGAGGATGAGGATGATGACGAGGATGATGAGGATGAGGATGACGAGGATGAGGATCAGGAGGAGGATGAGGACGATGATGATGATGAGGATGATGAGGATGATGATGAGGATGATGATGAGGATGATGATGATGAGGATGTTGACGAGGATGAGGATGAGGAGGAGGATGAGTATGATGAGGATGATGATGAGGATGATGAGGATGAGGATGAGGAGGAGGATGATGACGAGGATGATGAGGATGATGAGGATGATGATGATGATGAGGATGATGAGGATGAGGATGATGACGAGGATGATGAGGATGAGGATGAGGATGATGATGAGGAGGAGGATGATGACGAGGAGGAGGATGATCAAGATGAAGATAGCGATCACAATAGCGATGATAAGCTCCGGTGTTCCTCCTACGGCGCACAGCTGTGGAACACACACACTCTCAAATCAAATCAAATCAAATCAAATTTTATTGGTCACATGCGCCGAATACAACAGGTGCAGACATTACAGTGAAATGCTTACTTACAGCCCTTAACCAACAGTGCATTTATTTTAAACAAAAAAGTAAGAATAAAACAACAACAAAAAAGTGTTGAGAAAAAAAGAGCAGAAGTAAAAATAAAGTGACAGTAGGGAGGCTATATATACAATAGAATAAAGTGACAGTAGGGAGGCTATATATACAGGGGGGTACCGTTGCATAGTCAATGTGCGGGGGCACCGGCTAGTTGAGGTAGTTGAGGTAATATGTACATGTGGGTAGAGTTAAAGTGACTATGCATAAATAATTAACAGAGTAGCAGCAGCGTAAAAAGTATGGGGGGGGGGGGCAGTGCAAATAGTCCGGGTAGCCATGATTAGCTGTTCAGGAGTCTTATGGCTTGGGGGTAGAAGCTGTTGAGAAGTCTTTTGGACCTAGACTTGGCATTCCGGTACCGCTTGCCGTGCGGTAGCAGAGAGAACAGTCTATGACTAGGGTGACTGGAGTCTTTGACAATTTTGAGGGCCTTCCTCTGACACCGCCTGGTATAGAGGTCCTGGATGGCAGGGAGCTTTGCCCCTGTGATGTACTGGGCCGTACGCACTACCCTCTGTAGTGCCTTGCGGTCAGAGGCCAAGCAGTTGCCATACCAGGCGGTGATGCAACCAGTCAGGATGCTCTCGATGGTGCAGCTGTAGAATTTTTTTGAGGATCTGAGGACCCATGCCAAATCTTTTTAGTCTCCTGAGGGGGAATAGGCTTTGTCGTGCCCTCTTCACGACTGTCTTGGTGTGTTTGGACCATGATAGTTCGTTGGTGATGTGGACACCAAGGATCTTGAAGCTCTCAACCTGTTCCACTACAGCCCCGTCGATGAGAATGGGGGCGTGCTCAGTCCTCTTTTTTTTCCTGTAGTCCACAATCATCTCCTTTGTCTTGGTCACGTTGAGGGAGAGGTTGTTGTCCTGGCACCACACGGCCAGATCTCTGACCTCCTCCCTATAGGCTGTCTCATCTCACCTGCTGTCCGGCTAGCCGGGACTCTACTATGTCAACACAGCTGAACTGAGCCCTGTCCCTCTCTTCCTCCAAGGTGTGTGTGTCCTCCTTCCTCCTCACTGTGGAGCCCCGTGAGAGAGAGGGCCCCCGGCACGTCCACACACAACCACATCCTGAGTGTCACACACAGACAGGAAGTCCTCCAAGGGAAGAATAAGGTGAGCACACCACCGGTGGAGCGGGCAGACAGAGACACAGTGGGAGGGATTGTGATGGATTATAAACACATTCCACAGAGAGACTAGTAGCACACTGACACAGCCATGATGGATTACAAATAGATACATGGCACCATCATACATGTATATCAATAACCATTTAATCAAACGCTGACACACCCAAACACACTACAGATATCATATACATACAGATGCTAGTGCTACAACTCATTAATCTCTCTCTCTCACACACACTTATTGAAATCAAATCACATTTTATTGGTCGCATACACATGTTTAGCAGATGTTATTGTGGGTGTAGTGAAATGCTTATGTTCCTAGCTCCGACAGTGCAGTAATATCTAACAATACACGCAAATCTAAAAGTAAAAGCATGTAATTAAGAAATATAGAAATATTAGGACAAGCAATGTCGGAGTCTGGAGTATTCAGACCCCTTCACTTTTTCCACATTTTGTTACGTTACAGCCTTATTCTAAACTTCATTAAACTGTTTTTTTCCCCTCATCAATCTACACACAATCCCCATAATGACAAAGCAAAAACAGGTTTTTAGAAATGTTTGCAAATTTATAAAAAATTAAACACTTAAATAACACATTTACATAAGTATTCAGACCCTTTACTCAGTACTTTGTTGAAGCACCTTTGGAAGCGATTACAGCCTCGAGTCTTCTTGGGTATGACGCTATAAGCTTGGCACACCTGTATTTGGGGAGTTTCTCCCATTCTTCTCTGCAGATCCTCTCAAGCTCTGTCAGGTTGGATGGGGAGCTTCACTGCACAGCTATTGTTTGATCGGGTTCAAGTCTGGGCTCTGGTTGGGCCACTCAAGGACATTCAGAGACTTGTCCAGAAGCCACTCCTGCGTTGTCTTGGCTGTGTGCTTAGGGTCGTTGTCCTGTTGGAAGGTGAACCTTCGCCCTAGTCTGGAGCAGGTTTTCATCAAGGAACTCTCTGTACATTGCTCCGTTCATCTTTCCCTCGACCCTGACTAGTCTCCCAGTCCCTGCCGCTGAAAAACATCTAGGAAGATTCTTGGTGGTTCCAAACTTCCTCCATTTAAAAATGATGGCTGCCACTGTGTTCTTGGGGGCCTTCAATGCTGCAGAAATGTTTTGGTACCCTTCCCCAGATCTGTGCCTCGACACAATCCTGTCTCGGCGCTCTACAGACAATTCCTTCGACCTCATGGCTTGGTTTTTGCTCTGACATGCACTGTCAACTGTGGGACCTTATATAGACAAGTGTGTACCTTTCCAAATCATGTCCAATCAATTGAATTTACCACAGGTGTACTGCAATCAAGTTGTAGAAACATCACAAGGATGATCAATGGAAACAGGATGCACCTGAGCTCAATTTCGAGTGTCATAGCAAAGGGCCTGAATACTTATGTAAATAAGGTATTTCAGTTTTTAATTTTTAATAAATTAGCGAAAATGTCTAAAAACCAATTTTCGCTTTGTCATTATGGGGTATTGTGTGTAGATTGATGAGGAAATTGTTTTATTTAATCCATTTTAGAATAAGGCTGTAAAGTAACAAAATGTGGAAAAAGGGAAGGGGTCTGAATACTCTCCGAATGCACTGTAAATATGCAGTATATATATATGATGGGATGTATAGACATTGTGGACAGTATGTGGATAGAATATGTAGTATATCTGAAGAATATGTAGGATAGAATAGTATACGTACAGCAATAGTTGAATAGGATGGCCATGACTAGAATACAGTACATATGAAATGGGTAAAACAGTATGTAAACATTATTAAAGTGACCAGTGTTCCATTATTAAAGTGGCCAGTGTTCCATGTCTATGTACATAGGGCAGCAGCCTCTAAGGTGCAGGGATGCGTAACCAGGTGGTAGGCGGCTAGTGACAGTGACTAAGTTCAGGGCAGGGTTCTGGGTGGAGGCCGGATAGTAATGGCTATTTAACAGTCTGATGGCCTTGAGATAGAAACAGTTTTTCAGTCTCTCGGTCCCAGCTTTGAACCCCTGTACTGACCTCGCCTTCTGGATGATAGGGGGGTGAACAGGCCATGGCTTGGTTGGCTGAGGTCCTTGATGATCTTCTTGGCCTTCCTGTGGTGCTGTAGATGTCCTGAAGGGCAGGCAGTGTGCTCCTGGTGATGCATTAGGCTGACCGCATCACCCTCTGGAGAGCCCTGCGGTTGCAGACGGTGCAGTTGCTGTACCAGGCGGTGATACAGCCGATAGGATGACATGAGAAATATGTGGCAGTGTCTACAGACAATCACGGATTACAAAGGGAAAACCAGCCACTTTGAGGATAACACAGTGCCACCGACGATGCCCGCTCCCAAGGACTGCGGGCTCTCGTTCTCCGTGGCCGACGTGAGTAAGACATTTAAGCGTGTTAACCCTCACAAGGCTGCCGGCCCAGACGGCATCCCTAGCCGCGTCCTCAGAGCATGCGCAGACCAGCTGGCTGGAGTGTTTATGGACATATTCAATCTCTCCCTATCCCAGTCTGCTGTCCCTACTTCAAGATGTCCACCATTGTTCCTGTACCCAATAAAGTAAAGGTAACTGAACTAAATGACTATCGCCCCGTAGCACTCACTTCTGTCATCATGAAGTGCTTTGAGAGGCTAGTTAAGGCTCATATCACCTCTACCTTACCTGACACCCTGGACCCACTTCAATTTGCATACCGCCCCAATAGATTCACAGACGATGCAATCACCATCGCACTGCACACTGCCCTATCCCATCTGGACAAGAGGAATACCTACGTAAGAATACTGTTCATTGACTATAGCTCAGCCTTCAACACCATAGTACCCTCCAAGCAACTGGGTCCTGGACTTCCTGACGGGCCGCCCCCAGGTGGTGAAGGTAGGAAACAATACCTCCACTACGCTGATCCTCAACACAGGGGCCCCACAAGGGTGCGTTCTCAGACCCCTCCTGTACTCCCTGTTCACACATGACTTTGTGGTCACGCACGCCTCCAACTCAATCATCAAGTTTGCAGACAACACAACAGTAGTAGGCCTGATTACCAACAATGACGAGACAGCCTACAGGGAGGAGGTGAGGGCCTTGGCGGAGTGGTGCCAGGGAAATAACAAATTTCCCTCAATGTCAACAAAACTAAGGAGCTGATCGTGGACTTCAGGAGACAGCAGAGGGAGCACACCCCTATCCACATCGACGGGACCGCAGTGGAGAAGGTGAAAAGCTTAAAGTTCCTCGGCGTACACATCACTGACAATCTGAAATGGTCCACCCACACAGACAGTGTGTTGAAGAATGCGCAACAGTGCCTCTTCAACCTCAGGAGGCTGAAGAAATGTGCCTTGGCCCCTAAGACCCTCACAGAATTGTACAGATGCACCATTGAGAGCATCCTGTCGGGCTGTATCACCGCCTGGTACATTAACTGCACCACCCGCAACCGCAGGGCTCTCCAGAGGGTGGTGCAGTCTGCCTATCGCATCACCGGGGGCACTCTGCCTGCCCGCCAGGACACCTACAGCACCCGATGTCACAGGAAGGCCTAAATGATTATCAAGGACATCAACCATCCGAGCCATAGCCTGTTCACACCGCTACCATCCAGAAGGCGAGGTCAGTACAGGTGCATCAAAGCTGGGACTGAAAAGAAGCTTCTATCTCAAGGCCATCAGACTGTTAAATGGCCATCACTAGCCGGCTACCACCCGGTTACTCAACCCTGCACCTTAGAGGCTGCTGACCTATATATATAGACATGGAATCCCTGGTCACTTTAATAATTAAACACTAGTTACTTTAATAAGGTTTACATACTGCTTTATTCATTTCATATGTATATACTAATTCTATTCTACTGTATTTTAGTCAATGCCACTCCGACATTGCTCGTGCTAATATTTATATATTTCTTAATTCCACTCTTTTACTTTTAGATTTGTGTGTATTGTTGTGAATTGTTAGATACTACTGCACTGTTGGAGCTAGGAACACAAGCATTTCGCTACACCCGCAATAACATCTGCTAAATATGTGTATGTGACCAATACAATTTGATTTGATTCTTGGGTACAGGAACAATGGTGGACATCTTGAAGCAAGTGGGAACAGCAGACTGGGATAGGGAGAGATTGAATATGTCCGTAAACACTCCAGCCAGCTCGTCTGCAAATACTCTGAGGTCTCGGCTAGGGATGCCGTCTGGTGGTAGTGTAGGGTAGGGTTAATTGAGTGTGTGTAATGTGTTTAGCTTCCCTGTAGTCTGGAGGTGGGCGGTAGGGCTGGTTCAGATACCTCTATTGTCTTCTCATTGGAAAATGGAAAATGTGACCACTGTTATCGGTGGCAGCAGAGGTAAAGTGTGTGTGTGTGTGTGTGTGTATGTGTGTGTGTGTGTGTGTGTGGGCGCACGCTCGTGCGTGTATGTATTTTCTACAGACCGTGGGGGTTTTGATGGTTGCTGAGGCGTTTGTGTCCGGAGTGTATCGCTGTATTGCCTCTAACTCTGTGGGCAAGGATGAACTGGACATGCCCTTCTATATAACAGGTAGAGTCCAACGACATCACACCAACAAACTGGTCACTACAGTCACAAAATCAAAACTACATCCTTCATCATGACTTGCAGTATAGTACTACCAGTATGTGCACCATTGCATACATTAGTGTGTACAGATGTAGGATCTTCATTTGATCATTATTTTGTTGCTGAGTATTTTCCTGCACAGCAGGAAATGCAAACTTGTAATGTATTCAAGGTTTAAAAAGGCTTCTAAAGTTTGTAATTTCCACTTTAAAATGTAAGACTTTGCCCTAACGAAAAATGTATCAACCCCTGCAAAAAATGTCCATTCATTATAATCCACATTTTAATTCACATTTCCTGTTGCTGCAGGATTATTTTCTTGCTGTAGCAAACTGTCTTAAATTAAGATCCTACATCTGTATATGTGTCACAACGTAAAATGTATCAATGACTAACTATGAAGGATGTCATATCACCTCTGCCTCACCTTCATCTCTCCCAGTCTCTTCCTCTTTCTCATGCCTTTTCTCTTCCTCTTGTCCTTTTGTCTCTCTCAATTCCTCCCCCTCTTTTTCTGAGTCACTGTGATGTCCAGCTAAAATCAGACAAATTGATGACTGTGTGTGTGGATGTTTGTGTGGCTATACAGTACCAGTCAAATGTTTGGACACACCTACTCATTCAAGGGTTTTTCTTTATTTTTACTATTTTCTACATGGTAGAATAATAGTGAAGACATCAAAACTATGAAATAACACATATGGAATCATGTAGTAACCAAAAAAGGGTTAAACAAATCAAAATATATTTTATACTTCAGATTCTTCAAAGTAGCCACCCTATGCCTTGATGATAGCTTTGCACACTCTTGGCATTCTCTCAACCAGCTTCATGTGGTAGTCACCTGGAATGCATTTCAATTAACAGGTGTGCCACATTAAAAGTTAATTTGTGGAATTTCTTTCATTCTTAATGCGTTTGAGCATTAGTTGTGTTGTGACAAGGTAGGGGTGGTATACAGAAGATAGACCTATTTGGTAAAAGACCAAGCCCATATTATGGCAAGAACAGCTCAAATAAGCAAAGAGAAACGACAGTCCATCATTACTTTAAGACATGAAGGTCAGTCAATCCGGAAAATTTCAAGAACTTTTAAAGTTTCTGAAAGTGCAGACGAAAAACCATCAAGCGCTATGATAAAACTGGCTCTCATGAGGACCGCCACAGGAATGGAAGACCCAGAGTTACCTCTGCTGCAGAGGATACGTTCATTAGAGTTACCAGCCTCAGAAATTGGCAATTAACTGCACCTCAGATAGCAGCCCAAATAAATGCTTCACAGAGTTCAAGTAACAGACTCATCTCAACATCAACTGTTCAGAGGAGACTGTGTGAATCAGGCCTTCATGTTCTTCAAAGAAACCACTACTAAAGGACACCAATAAGAAGAAGAGACTTGCTTGGGCCAAGAAACACGAGCAATGGACATTAGACCGGTGGAAATCTGTCCTTTGGTCTGATGAGTCCAAATGTGAGATTTTTGGTTCCAACCGCCGTGTCTTTGTGAGACGTAGAGTAGGTGAATGGATGATCTCCGTATGTGTGGTTCCCACAGTGAAGCATGCAGGAGGAGGAGGTGTGATGGTGTGGGGGTGCTTTGCTGGTGACACTGTTGGTGATTTATTTAGAATTCAAGGCACACTTAACCAGCATGGCTACCACATCATTCTGCAGCGATACGCCATCCCATCTGGTTTGCGCTTAGTGGGACTATCATTTGTTTTTCAACAGGACAATGACCCATGCTGTGTAAGGGCTATTTGACCAAGAAGGAGAGTGATGGAGTGCTGCATCAGATGACCTGGCCTCCACAATCACCCAACCTAACCCAATTGAGATGATTTGGGATGAGTTGGACCGCAGAGTGAAGGAAAAGCAGCCAACAAGTGCTCAGCATATGTGGGAACTCCTTCAAGACTGTTGGAAAAGCATTCCAGGTGAAGCTGGTTGAGAGAATGCCAAGAGTGTGCAAAGCTGTCATCAAGGCAAAGGGTGGCTACTTTGAAGAATCTAAAATACAAAATTTATTTTGATTTGTTTAACACGTTTTTGGTTACTACATGATTCCATATGTGTTATTTCATAGTTTTGATGTCTTCACTATTATTGTACAATGTAGAAAATAGTAAAAAATTAAGAAAAACCCTTGAATGAGTAGGTGTGTCCAAACTTTTGACTGGTACTGTATGTCAATATGTTGCCATGGAGATGGGGCAGAGGTGTGTGTGTGTTTTACCCTGTGTGTGTATTATCCCCCTCTGTGTGCTAGTGTGAATTGGACCCTGTGTGTGTACGTGAGTGTGTGTTGTCTGCTGTGTATTTGTATTTGTGTCGCCTCTGTGTGTGTGTGTGTTTGTGTGTGTGTTGTCCCCTGTGTGTGTCGCCCCTGTGTGTGTGTGTGTGTGTGTGTGTGTGTTGTCCCCTGTGTGTGTGTTGTCCCCTGTGTGTGTTGCCCCTGTGTGTGTGTGTGTGTGTTGTCCCCTGTGTGTGTGTGTTGTCCCCTGTGTGTGTATGTGTGTGTTTGAGTGAAACAGGAACCTGGGGCTCTTATCGAGTCTCTTCCCTGTGCGGGGTGCACTTCCCTGGGCCGCCAGGCCCTCTTTATTTCGGGAGGCCTGGGGGTGTTCGGGAAAGATAAACACTATCTGCCATCAGGAAACCCTAGAGCCGTTTCCACAGGAAATTTCAAATAGCTAAAGTAAATAAAAGGCATTTTCACTGTATTCCTCTGGCTGCTTTTACCCACAATAGTTATTCAACATTGTCATCAAAGGATAAGAAAATGGCGGCTTGGTCAACACTTGAGAGTAGGAGTCAGATTCGTTGGAGGTCTAGTGAGATGGTGGGCAGGGAGGTTTGTTGTGGGGCCCCGTGTAGCTCAGTTGGTAGAGCATGGCGCTTGCAACGCCAGGGTTGTGGGTTCGTTTCCCACGGGGGGCCAGTATGAAAATGTATGCACTCACTAACTGTATGTCGCTCTGGATAAGAGTGTCTGTAAAAGGGTTTTCAGAGCTGTTTGTATAGGGAGGTGTAGACCAGAGTGGCTTGAATAGGAACTGAATCTCTGCATCCCTCTCTCGCTCCTTTCCCCCCTCCTTCCTTCCCTCTCTCCCTCCCTATCTCCCCTTCCCCCTCTCCTCACTCCCCCCTCCTTCTTTGCCTCTCTCCCGATTCCTCTCTGTCTCCCCCCTCTCTCTCTCAGATGTCCCAGGAGGCTTCAGTGTGAGTCAGGAGGAGGAGCCAAGGGAGGGAGGAGACCTACACCTCACCTGCGTAGCCAATAAGCACCTGTACACCAAGTTGTCATGGCAACGGGTGACTGACACAGCAGAGGCCACACCCCCAATCCCCTCCCTGGGTGGTGAACTGTCCTTAGGAGAGTTTTCTGACACTCTGAGTCTATTGCTTAGCAACCTGACGGCGGGGGATTCTGGAACCTACCGCTGCTCCGCCCATCACCTGCTGACGGGACAGAACACACGTCTGGACACACAGGTGGACGTCAGAGGTGAGCCCTCTGACCTCTCACACCAGACCACTCTGATCATCATCATTATGATGATCATCATCATTACCATCATCATTATCATCATCATTACGTCATCATTACCATCATCATTACATCGTCATTACCATCGTCGTTACCATCGTCATTACAATCGTCATTACATCGTCATTACGTCATCATTACCGTTCGTCATTACAGTTGTCATTATCATCATCATTATCGTCATCATTACCAACCTCATTACCATCGTCATTATCATCATCATTACCATCATCGTTACCAACCTCATTACCATCATCATTACCGTCGTCATTACCATCATCATTACCGTCATCGTTAGCATCATCATTGCCATCATCATTACCATCATCATTACCATCATTATTATTGTCATTACTATGACACATTCACACATCCATTAACAAACAGGGTCATACTCATATCAACATACTCATAGACGTGCTCACACCTGTCATTTCAACTCAGCAGAATTGTTTTTATGAATTTAATGGATTGCCTATATGTCCCTTTACATTGTATGGGGATAACGGCATTCATTCACCATCTGGTATGTACATAAACACTCACATTCACACACAGTGATACACACACACACACACACACTCAGATCAGTGCTTGGGAACTGGGTCCTGTAGTTTCCTGGGGCCCCTCCCTGCCTCAGTTTGCTCTCCTGCTCTCTCTCTCCCTGCACCTCTTTCTTTCACGTGGGAATGCTCCCTCGTCAGGAGGAAGAGGACACAATGGCAATTCCCACAATGCCACATTTACAGGCCCCTTCACAGGGCCAGAGGAACAATCAGCCAATCAGACACTGTCAAACCACGGACTCACAGACAATCATCAATTGTTGTCCAGGAGGAAGATATGGGAAAAAACAATCAGTCCCACATTACTTAAGTCCCTTATTTTCATGTCTTTTACTGCTGCTGCAAACCTCGACGCATAGACTTCCTCTCAAAGACCCCCATGGGCTTTTAACTAGAGAGGGGGGGATGTCATCCTATTGTAGTCTTTGTAGTCTAGGTGGTGAGTAATGTTTAAAATGTAGTGGCCATTTATGAATAATAACCAATGGCCTATTAACAGCTAATAACCGCCTTGATGACAATACATTGTTGTGGCCAGTGGGAAAAGGGCTATTTTAAGATTACTATTACAAACCCAAGAGGAACCCAGGTCAGCTGACGTGAAGTTGAAGTTAAGGCCACACACACTCACAGACACACACATACACACACACACACACACGCACACACACACATACACAGAAATGTGTCACTAACACACACATTGTCGTCAGAGCGTGGCAGGGGTCCAGGGAGGGATGTCAAATATCCCTGCTTCAATTTGTAGAGAAAGAAAAGGGAAAACGACACTAATTCTATTCATAGTACTACTGTATGACTTATGACTATTCATGGGACTACTGTACAACTTATGACTATTCATGGGACTACTGTATAACTTATGACTCTTCATAGGACTACTGTATGACTTATGACTGGTCATAGTACTACTGTATAACTTATGACTATTCATGGGACTACTGTATAACTTATGACTATTCATAGTGCCACTGTATAAATTATGACTATTCATGGAACTGCTGTGTAGCTTGTGACTATTCATGGGACTACTGTATGACTTATGGCTACTCATGGGACTACTGTATAATTTATGACTATTCATAGGACAACTGTGTGACTTATGACTCTTCATAGGACTACTGTATGACTTATGACTAGTCATAGTGCCACTGTATAACTTGTGACTATTCATAGTACTACTGTATAACTTATGACTATTCATCATACCGCTGTATAACTTCTGACTATTCATGGGACTACTGAATGACTTATGACTCTTCATGGGACTACTGTATAACTTATGACTGTTCATAGTACTACTGTACGACTTATGACTATTCATCATACCGCTGTATAACTTATGACTATTCGTGGGACAACTGCATGACTTATGACTATTCATAGGACTACTGCATGACTTATGACTCATCTGTTCTGTTGGAATTTATTCACTTGACATTGAAGTAACTCAACATTTTGTGATACAATGATGACCTCTGTTCATGTGGACCTTGGCCACATCTCTCTCTCACACACACAAAACTAATCATGCACACACTCATGGTGTGTGTTCCCCCACAGTACTGGAGGCTCCGGTGCTGTTACAGAATCTGTCTGACTGTAGCGTGAACGTCAGCAGCTCAGTGACACTCAGCTGCCGCGCCCACGGCGTGCCACGCCCCTTCATCACATGGTACAAGGACCAACACACACTGCTTCAGGGATCAGGTGGGAGGCACAGTGATCTTCTATCCCCGTCTCAACTGTACTGAACAAAAATATAAACGCAACATGCATCACTTTCAACGATTTTACTGAGTTACAGTTCATATAAGGAAATCAGTCAATTGAAATAAATAAATTAGGCCCTAATATATGGATTTCACATGACTGGGCAGGGGCACAGCCATTGGTGGGACTGGGAGGGCATAGGCCCACCCACTTGGGAGCCAGGCCCACCCACTGGGGAGACAGGCCCAGCCAATCAGAATGAGTTTATCCCCACAAAAGGGCTTTACTACAGACAGAAATATTCCTCAGCTGTCCGGGTGGCTGGTCTCAGACGATCCTGCAGGTGAAGAAGCCGGATGTGGAGGTCCTGGGCTGGCGTGGTTACACGTGGTCTGCTGTTGTGAAGCCGGTTGGACGTACTGCCAAATTTTCTAAAACAACATTGGAAGCGGCTTGTGGTAGAGAAATGAACATTCAATTCTCTGGCAACAGCTCTGGTGGACAGTCCTGCAGTCAGCATGCCAATTGTAAGCTCCCTCAAAACTTGAGACATCTGTGGCATCGTGTTGTGTGACAAAACTGCAAATTTTAGTGGCCTTTTATTGTCCCCAGCACAAGGTGAACTTGTGTAATGATCATGCTTTTTAATCAGCTTCTTGATATGCCACACCTGTCAGGTGGATGGATTAACTTGGCAAAGGAGAAATTATCACTAACAGGGATGTAAACAAATTTGTGCACAAAATTTGAGAGAAATAAGCTTGTGCGTATGGAACATTTCTGAGATCTTTTATTTCAGCTCATGAAACATGGGACCAACACTTTACATGTTGCGTTTATATATTTTTTCAGTATATACAGTGGGGAGAACAAGTATTTGATACACTGCCGATTTTGCAGGTTTTCCTACTTACAAAGCATGTAGAGGTCTGTAATTTTTATCATAGGTACACTTCAACTGTGAGAGACGGAATCTAAAACAAAAATCCAGAAAATCACATTGTATGATTTTTAAGTAATTAATTTGCATTTTATTGCATGACATAAGTATTTGATACATCAGAAAAGCAGAACTTAATATTTGGTACAGAAACCTTTGTTTGCAAGTACAGAGATCATATGTTTCCTGTAGGTCTTGACCAGGTTTGCACACACTGCAGCAGGGATTTTGGCCCACTCCTCCATTTGACCTTCTCCAGATCCTTCAGGTTTCGGGGCTGTCACTGGGCAATACGGACTTTCAGCTCCCTCCAAAGATTTTCTATTGGGTTCAGGTCTGGAGACTGGCTAGGCCACTCCAGGACCTTGAGATGCTTCTTACGGAGCCACTCCTTAGTTGCCCTGGCTGTGTGTTTCGGGTCGTTGTCATGCTGGAAGACCCAGCCACGACCCATCTTCAATGCTCTTACTGAGGGAAGGAGGTTGTTGGCCAAGATCTCGCGATACATGGCCCCATCCATCCTCCCCTCAATACGGTGCAGTCGTCCTGTCCCCTTTGCAGAAAAGCATCCCCAAAGAATAATGTTTCCACCTTCATGCTTCACGGTTGGGATGGTGTTCTTGGGGTTGTACTCATCCTTCTTCTTCCTCCAAACACGGCGAGTGGAGTTTAGACCAAAAAGCTCTATTTTTGTCTCATCAGACCACATGACCTTCTCCCATTCCTCCTCTGGATCATCCATATGGTAATTGGCAAACTTCAGACGGGCCTGGACATGCGCTGGCTTGAACAGGGGGACCTTGCGTGCGCTGCAGGATTTTAATCCATGACGGCGTAGTGTGTTACTAATGGTTTTCTTTGAGACTGTGGTCCCAGCTCTCTTCAGGTCATTGACCAGGTCCTGCCGTGTAGTTCTGGGCTGATCCCTCACCTTCCTCATGATCATTGATGCCCCACGAGGTGAGATCTTGCATGGAGCCCCAGACCGAGGGTGATTGACCGTCATCTTGAACTTCTTCAATTTTCTAATAATTGAGCCAACAGTTGTTGCCTTCTCACCAAGCTGCTTGCCTATTGTCCTGTAGCCCATCCCAGCCTTGCGCAGGTCTACAATTTTATCCCTGATGTCCTTACACAGCTCTCTGGTCTTGGCCATTGTGGAGAGGTTGGAGTCTGTTTGATTGAGTGTGTGGACAGGTGTCTTTTATACAGGTAACGAGTTCAAACAGGTGCAGTTCATACAGGTAATGAGTGGAGAACAGGAGGGCTTCTTAAAGAAAAACTAACAGGTCTGTGAGAGCCGGAATTCTTACTGGTTGGTAGGTGATCAAATACTTATGTCATGCAATAAAATGCAAATTAATTACTTAAAAATCATACAATGTGATATTCTGGATTTTTATTTTAGATTCCGTCTCTCACAGTTGAAGTGTACCTATGATAAAAATTACAGACCTCTACCTGCTTTGTAAGTAGGAAAACCTGCTAAATCTGCAGTGTATCAAATACTTGTTCTCCCCACTGTATATGGGAAAATTACAACAGTGAAAGTTGAGTTGCTTGGTGACTCGGAGTGTCAATAGTCTAAAGTGACTTCCTCTCCTCCTCTTTTTACTTCACCTGCGCTGATCTGAATAAATCTGAATAAAGACAAGAAGATGAGAGAGGAATCCTCTTCAAACTGTTGAGAATGACTCCTGAAGTTGGTGTTGGGAAATTAATGTGACATGTTCTGTTTCTCATGTGCAGGTATCGTCATAGCACCAGGAGGCGAGAACCTCCACATTGACCGAATCACAGTGGAGGACCAGGGTCTGTACACCTGCCAGGCAACCAATGAGAGAGGCTCTGCTGAGAGCTCCGCCTACATCTGGGTTCACAGTAAGGATGCATTGACCAATAGTAACTCTGGAATACATTAAACTCTCTCTCCTCTCTTGTTCTATAACCGTCCGTTCTTCCATATTTGGTCATGTTGGTGCCTGTGGATGAACACTCTTGTGATAGCCGGGATATGAGTGTTAAAGGGTATGAATGACAATCCATTAGATGATCAACCTTATACATATAACAGTAATCTAATCATTATTTATTAGAACAAGAGTGACGAGTAAAGCTACAGCTAATAGGGTAAGTTGTAAAGACAAAACTAGACACTGCTTTAGATAGTCCTGCTATCCTTATAAGTATTGATTGATGTTCCCTACTTTAGAGAGTCTTTGGTACGTGACCCAGTCCTTTCCAGTAGAGGCTGGTCCAGTGTCAGTCACCTCTGTTTGGAGGGCCCACTCGCTGGGTAGCAGCTACCGGACGCTGCCTAGCCTGACCATGGAGAGGAGTGGCTGAGTGTTGTTGTGTTCTAATAAGTCAGGAAGGAAGCTGTCTCCCTTTTTGATTTCCTTTCGGAAGCCCCACTCTGCTGCCCCGTAAACTGGGGCTATTTCTATATCTTCAGAAAAACAACAAGATGAATGAGGAGGATGGCTGTTTGTGTTTGAGCCTGTTGGGCCATTTCCACCCTGATCAGAGGCTAGGACAGACAGGGAGGGAAGGAGGGAGGGAGGGACGGACGGAGGGACAGTGAGAGAACAGCGCCCTGGTTTGGGAGGGTAGAGAACTGCAGAGCAAGGGTGAAATGAATATCAGATAAGTGATTTTACTTGAAGCGAGGGAGGAGAGAATAAGTATTCCAAGAGGGCCTTGTTCATCTCTATGGTTCTATTCCTATACTTCAAAAAATTGGTAAATCCTTAGATTAATTTCAATCATGCTCTCTCTCTCTCTCTCTCTCTCTCTCTCTCTCTCTCTCTCTCTCTCTCTCTCTCTCTCTCTCTCTCTCTCTCTCTCTCTCTCTCTCTCTCTCTCTCTCTCTCTCCTCTCTCCCTCTCTCCCTCTCTCTCTCCCTCTCTCCCTCTCTCCCTCTCTCTCTCTCTCTCTCTCTCTCTCCCTCTCTCTCTCTCTCTCTCTCTCTCTCTCTCCCTCTCTCCCTCTCGCTCTCTCTTTCTCCCCCCCCCTCTCTCTCTCTCTCTCTCTCTCTCTCAATTCAATTCAATTCAAAGTGCTTTATTGGCATGGGAAACATATGTTTACATTGCCAAAGCAAGTGAAATAGATAATAGACAAAAGTGAAATAAACATTACACTCACAAAAGTTCCAAAGGAATAGAGACATTTCAAATGTCATATTATGGCTATGTACAGTGTTGTAACGATGTGCAAATAGTTAAAGTAAAAATAAATAAACATAAATATGGGTTGTATTTACAATGGTGTTTGTTCATCACTGGTTGCCCTTTTCTTGTGGCAACAGGTCACAAATATTGCTGCTGTGATTGCACACTGTTGTATTTCACCCAATATATATGGGAGTTTATCAAAATTGGATTTGTTTTCAAATTCTTTGTGGGTCTGTGTAATCTGAGGGAAATACAGTTGAAGTCGGAAGTTTACATACACTTAGGTTGGAGTCATTAAAACTCATTTTTCAACCACTCTACACATTTCTTGTTAACAAACTATCGTTTTGGCAATTTTTCCAACAATTGTTTACAGACAGATTATTTCACTTATAATTCACTGTATCACAATTCCAGTGGGTCAGAAGTTCACATACACTAAGTTGACGGTGCCTTTAAACAGCTTGGAAAATTCCAGAAAATGATGTCATGGCTTTAGAAGCTTCTGATAGGCTAATTGACATCATTTGAGTCAATTGGAGGTGTACCTGTGGATGTATTTCAAGGCCTACCTTCAAACTCAGTGCCTCTTCACTTGACATCATGGGAAAATCAAAAGAAATCAGCCAAGACCTCAGAAAAAGATTTGTAGACCTCCACAAGTCTGGTTCATCCTTGGGAGCAATTTCCAAACGCCTGAAGGTACCATATTCATCTGTACAAACAATAGTACACAAGTATAAACACCATGGGACCACGCAGCTGTCATACCGCGCAGGAAGGAGACGCGTTCTGGCTCCTAGAAATGAACGTACTTTGGTGCGAAAAATGCAAATCAATCCCAGAACAACAGCAAAGGACCTTGTAAACATGCTGGAGGAAACAGGTACAAAAGTATCTATATCCACAGTAAAACGAGTCCTATATCGACATAGTCCTATGCTCAGCAAGGAAGAAGCCACTGCTCCAAAACCGCCATAAAAAAGCCAGACTAGGGTTTGCAACTGCACATGGGGACAAAGATCATACTTTTTGGAGAAATGTCCTCTGGTCTGATGAAACAAAAATAGAACTGTTTGCCCATAATGACCAGCGTTATGTTTGGAGGAGGAAGCTTGCAAGCCGAAGAACACCATCCCAACCATGAAGCACGGGGGTAGAAGCGTCATGCTGTGGGGGTGTTTGCTGCAGGAGGGACTGGTGCACTTCACAAAATAGATGGCATCATGAGGAAGAAAAATGATGTGGATATATTGAAGCAACATCTCAAGACATCAGTCAGGAAGTTAAAGCTTGGTCACAAATGGCTCTTCCAAATGGACAATGACCCCAAGCATTCTTCCAAAGTTGTGGCAAAATGGCTTAAGGACAACAAAGTCAAGGTATTGGAGTGGCCATCACAAAGCCCTGACTTCAATTCTATTGAAAGTTTGTGGGCAGAACTGAAAAAGCGTGTGCGAGCAAGGAGGCCTACAAACCTGACTCAGTTACACCAGCTCTGTCAGGAGGAATGGGCCAAATTTCACCCAACTTATTGTGGGAAGCTTGTGGAAGGCTTCCCGAAACGCTTGACCCAAGTTAAACAATTTAAAGGCAATGCTACCAAATACTAATTGAGTGTATGTAAACTTCTGACCCACTGGGAATGTGATGAAAGAAATAAAAGCTGAAATAAATCATTCTCTCTACTATTATTCTGACATTTCACATTCTTAAAATAAAGTGGTGATCCTAACAGGGAATTTGTACTAGGATTAAATGTCGGGAATTGTGAAAAACTGAGTTTAAATGTATTTGGCTAAGGTGTATGTAAACATCCGACTTCAACTGTATGTGTCTCTATGGTCATACATTTGGCAGGAGGATAGGAAGTGCAGCTCAGTTTCCACCTAATTCTGTGGGCAGTGTGCAGGTCTGCCTACGGCGGCCTTTCTCAATAGCAAGGCTATGCTCACTGAGTCTGTACACAGTCAAAGTTTTCCTTAATTGTGGGTCAGTCACAGTGGTCAGGTATTCTGTCACTGTGTACTCTCTGTTTAGGGCCAAATAGCATTCTAGTTTGCGCTGTTTTTTTAGGTTAATTCTTTCCAATGTGTCAAGTAATTCTCTTTTTGTTTTCTCATGATTTGGTTGGGTCTAATTGTGTTGCTGTTGCTGTCCTGGGGCTCTGTGGGGTCTGTTTGTGTTTGTGAACAGAGCCCCAGGACCAGCTTGCTTAGGGGACTCTTCTCCAGGTTCATCTCTCTTTAGGTGATGGCTTTGTTATGGAAGGTTTGGGAATCGCTTCCTTTTAAGTGGGTGTGTAATTTTTTTTCTGGATTTTGATAATTAGCGGGTATCGGCCTAATTCTGCTCTGCATGCATTATTTGGTGTTTGACGTTGTACACCGGGGATATTTTTGCAGAATTCTGTATGCAGAGTCTCAATTTGGTGTTTGTCCCATTTTGTGAATTCTTGGATGGTGAGCGGACCCCAGACCTCACAACCATAAAGGGCAATGGGTTCTATAACTGATTCAAGTATTTTTTGCCAGATCCTAATTGGTATATCGAATTGTATGTTCTTTTTGATGGCATAGAAGGCCCTTCTTGCCTTGTCTCTCAGATCGTTCACAGCTTTGTGGAAGTTACCTGTGGCGGTGATGTTTAGGCCGAGGTATGTATAGTTTTTTGTGAGCTCTAGGGCAACGGTGTCTAGATGGAATTTGGTTTTTTGGAACACCATTATTTTTGTCTTAAGAGATTTACTGTCAGGGCCCAGGTCTGACAGAATCTGTGCAGAATATCTAGGTGCTGCTGTAGGCCCTCCTTGGTTGGGGACAGAAGCACCAGATCATCAGCAAACAGTAGACATTTGACTTCAGATTCTAGTCCTCTCTCTCTGTGTGTAGACTCATCAGAGGGCATGTCTCTGGAGATCCCTACTCTCACCTGTACCTGTCTGGTGGCCACTCTCTTCTGGCTGCTACTCACTCTCTTCATACGTAAACTCAAACAGGTGAGACACAAATTGAGTAGACTAGATATATATAAAATTGCATAATTATCTGTCCTATTTTTGATAATTCTATATAAATACATTTATCTCAGCCAAACTCTTCGGGTACCAAGGCCGAGTACCTTTCAATCATCATGGACCCAGGGGAGGGGCGTCTGGAGGAGCAGTGTGATAGGCTACAGTACGACCCTGGCCAATGGGAGTTCCCCAGAGACCACCTCAAACTGGGTATAACTTTACATAATTTGTTACCAACTTGTTACACTGTGTAGTGATTGGTTACAGACTTTCTAGGAACTGCCTGTGTATAAAGTTGTGAGAGAGGAGATTATTAAGATTAGTGATAGATACGATCACTTTCTCGTAACAATTTTATCTGCATCAGAGATGACTGGGAGTGCCCCATGTAATCAGTGTTATCTGTGTTGTGCTAATCAGGTCTATCAAGGGTGGGAGCTGTGTTTACTGTAACTAATCAGGTCTGGCTTGGGTGGGATCTGAGTTTGACTCATCAGGGCTTGTTGGGTATACAGTAAATGTCGTTTTAATTTCTCAAGTTTTATAAAAGGTCTAGGTGGTTCCCACCTGAAACCTTTTGAACTTTCTCATGAATCTGAAGATGAACAAAACATTGAGTCTGATAGACTGCCAGCGCCCAGTGCTAAACCACAACCCACCTTTGGGTTTCAACCCCACCATTTGAGAAACAAATAAGATTGTGTTTTAATTATTTCTCTGTGTCCTTCCAGAGAAACCTCTGGGCCGTGGGGCCTTTGGGAAGGTCATGCAGGCGTCTGCCTTTGGCATCGACAACTCTACAGGCTGCAGGACTGTGGCTGTCAAGATGCTCAAAGGTACATGCTTCATTATATTAATTATACCTGAGTCATGATATCTAAGACGTGACAAATGATGACCATTCAGAATAGAGTAGAGTAAAACAATAGAACTGAATAGAATAGAACATGACTCTACCAGCATAGTGACAGGCATTATAAAGTGCTGTATTTATAATGTGCTGTATTGATAATGTGCTGTATTGATAATGTGCTGTATTTATAATGTGCTGTATTGATAATGTGCTGTATTGATAATGTGCTGTATTTATAATGTGCTGTATTTATAATGTGCTGTATTTATAAAGTGATGTATTTATAATGTGCTGTAGATATAATGTGCTGTATTAACAATGTGCTGTATTTATAATGTACTTTATTTATAATGTACTGTATTTATAAAGTGATGTATTTATAATGTGCTGTAGTTATAATGTGCTGTATTAACAATGTGCTGTATTTATAATGTACTTTATTTATAATGTACTGTATTTATAAAGTGATGTATTTATAATGTGCTGTATTTATAATGTGCTGTATTAATAATGTGCTGTATTTATAATGTGCTGTATGCTGTCCACCAGAGGGGGCTACTCCCAGTGAGCACAAGGCTCTGATGACAGAACTGAAGATCCTGAACCACATCGGTCACCACCTGAATGTGGTCAACCTGCTGGGAGCCTGCACCAAGGCAGGGCCTCTGATGGTCATAGTGGAGTACTGTAGGTATGGAAACCTCTCCACCTACCTGAAGAGCAAGAGAGACGTGTTCCTGCTCAACAGGGTGAGTTCTCCCTCTGTCTAGACAGACAGGCAGATACTCATAGCCTTACCTTACAGACCTCGATGAGGTCAAGTTCCCATTGATAAGACATTCTGTCTATATCTTTATAGATGCTGTGAAGAGTGTCATGAATGTGTTAATGTCAGACTTACAGACTATCATACTTATCTCACATACAAGTCTTATTTCCTGTGACGTATATACAAAATTAACCTCAAGCAAGCAAACACTTCACCAACTCACTTCTGCAATCAACTGATGTTCTGTGGAGTTATTTGTAATAAGAGGGACTTTTTCCTTTTTCCTTAACGTCAGAATCTGTAGTTCTGAGTATTTAGTCCTGTATGATTCATGTAAACACTCACAGTGTGTTTGTCTCTAGCTTACACCAGTAAACACACTAAGCTCTGCTACACAACACACTACATTGGAACTACAACTCAACTATAACTCCACACACTAACTGTAGCTCCATATTGACTGCTAGTACTACCTGACCACACTGACCACAACTCATTCTCTCTCTCTGTGACAGGTGAGTGGAGGAGAGGATGGAAATAAGAGGTGTTTGGAGGAGAGAGAGAGCACAGAGGGGGGTAAGAAAGAGACGAGCCAAAAGGTTTATCTACACGTTTTATTTGTTGTTGAGATTTTTATCTTTCAATCCTCTCCCATAACTCTCTCTCTCTCTCTCTCTAGGTGCCTCCAAGTCTCCTCTGTTCCTGGAGGATCTCATCTCCTATAGTTTCCAGGTGTCTCGAGGCATGGAGTTTCTCGCCTCTCGCAAGGTCTGATACCCCTGTGTGTGTGTGTGTGTGCGTGCGTGCGTGCGTGCGTGCGTGTGTCTCTGTCTGTCTGTCAAGACAGTATATGACCTTGAAAATATGTGGCTCATTTGCACCTCGATGCAATCAATAGATCCAAATTGTGCATTCAAAATGTGTGTTCACTCCTCTGTGTTTCTATATCAGTGTATCCACCGTGACCTGGCTGCCAGGAACATTCTGCTATCTGAGAACAAAGTGGTGAAGATCTGTGACTTTGGTCTGGCCAGAGACCTCTACAAAGACCCCGACTACGTCCGCAAGGGAGACGTGAGTCCACGCACACACAATCATCTCCTCCTCATAACGGGGACTTCAGTGTACTTAACCTATTCTTAGCTCTACAGTAGTTGTGCTGTCCTGTCAAGTTGGCAAGACAGCTCAAACAGATCTGCCACCAGGCTACACTGTACTCCCTGCTGGCAGCTATTTGGCTGATTCTGACCCATGACCCCTGCTCTCCACAGGCCAGGCTGCCATTGAAGTGGATGTCGCCAGAGTCCATCTTTGACAAGGTGTTCACTACCCAGAGTGATGTGTGGTCCTATGGAGTTCTGCTCTGGGAGATATTCTCTCTGGGTCGGTCCTCATATCCACTTACACAAAACACATACTGCTGGTACCATAGAATTAGGAATTAGAATACTAGTAATTGAATAGGATCTCTATGGCTTGTACTATGAATAGTATATACAGTTACTGTATCACCTAGACAAGACTCAAGGCTTCTTCTCTGTCCGTCTCACAGGAGCCTCCCCGTACCCTGGCCTGAACATAGATGAGGAGTTCTGCCACCAACTAAAGGAGGGAACACGCATGCGTGCCCCAGAGTACAGCACTCCAGAAATGTGAGAAAGAGAAATATGATATAGATGGAGAGAGAAATGAAGAGAGACTGTGGCGTGGGTATAACTGGTGTGTGTTGTCTGTAGTTACAGCACCATGCTGGCATGCTGGGAGGCTAACCCCTCAGACCGCCCCACCTTCACTGGCCTAGTGGAAACACTGGGAGACCTGCTGGAGGCACGGGTTCAACAGGTAATACACACACACACACTCACTCTCTCTCTCTTTCGTATGCATTGAACCTTTTCTATAATCAGGATGGGAAAGACTACATTCCCCTGGGCACGTTCCTGTGTGGAGAGAGAGACCCAGACAGCAGCGTCCAGCGAGACTACACAGAGAGCTCCCTGACTGACCTGCATCCACACAGACTCACCAGTCTGGGGTAAGGCTAGGAACAACCCCATAAACAGAGAAAAATGACAGTTGGTACAGTCCAATGGGTTGTAGTTGGTAATGTTTTAATTATGTTCCAGCTACATGAACACCAGGAGCACAGCGACACTCAGGACCTTCGAGGAACTGCCCAGCAAGGACCCGCCTGGCCCGGACGTGAGGGGACACACACTGATTCACATTTATATTCTTACTCACACCAGACACTGATGCTTGTCACGGATGTCAGTGTCCACTGTGTTGCTGTGTTTCAGGATGAGCAATGTAACAGTTTCACACACACATCAAACATGTTCTTGTGCACACACGCACACACTAATGTGTAGACCTGGTGTGTTTCAGGATGAGCAGGGTGACAGCGGGATGGTTCTACCCTCTGAGGAACTCAAACGTCTCAGATGGACCAGCGGCTCCAAGAGCCTCACAAGGTCACCACCACTAACCCCTGACCTCCAACCCCTAATTGACTACAAATTAGTGTATTTTCTGTTCTGTATTGATAATGAATTGAGGGTTTGTGTGTTTGCAGGTTCTTCACCATCAGTAAGTGCAGGGAGAACCTGGTGCCCTGCATGTGTAATGACATCACTGGTCTACATGACGATGAGCCGCCTGTCCTCCCATGTGACTGTGACTCCGAGGAGAGCTGTTCCCCTCCACCCGACTACAACTCTGCCTTCCTCTACCCCTCCCTCTAACTAGTCCATCACACCTCTATCATTATGTCACGCTTCTCCCACTGGCTAGAACTGCCTGCCTCCCTCCCTCTTGTCTATATCACTCCATCTAAACATCACCCTAACCTCCTCCCTCTAACACTCCATCCCTGCTTCAACGTTTTCCCTACCTCCCTCTTCGACAACTTTGTCACAGATTAATTAATGGTGTAGTGCATCATTTCCCCATAGCATACTATCAGACTACTTTACTCCTCCAAATATCTGTCTCTACAAACAATTCCTCTCTAAAGATTATATTTAATATTGTAACACAACAGAGCTTCCTCAGTAATTCACAAACCCTACTCCTCTCCCCTCCCCCCCTCCCCGTGGCCTAGGTAGGGTGCTACACCCACACCACAAAGAGCAGCTAAATCCATGATAGTGTCATCACCACAACATGTGTCCATTTACCATTATATTTACTGTCGTTGCTTATCTCTATATGGGTACAGAGTATAGAGCTTAGAAGTAGAGGAACCTCTGTTGTCTCCAGTGAACTGACCATGATGTTACTACACACGTGTATGCTGGAAGAATTTATTCATTAGAAAATGTATTAGTGTTTTACCTATTTATTTACAGTATGTTAACCTCATGAGATTTTGTCAAGGAAGGCGACTGCTGTCAATGATCATTAAATCAGTATATGTTGTATGTCAGACCTTTCCAATCGATGCAGAGCTATGGAGTAGAAGTAATGTATAACATGCATGATCGCCACTGAGCCATTTGCCCTGACTGACACAAGTATGTATGTATGTATGTATGTATTCTATGTATGTATTCAAAACACATTTAAAATGAAGTAAAGAGTTACCACACTGACTGCCAATACAATCATTTTGTCTTCACCAGCATGACACCAAGACAAAACACACTATGTTTTGGTATTCTTTATTAAAATACTGCTGTACACACAATATTACAATGAACACAAGATGGGCAAAAAAACATACTAAGATGGTGATTGTAGATGTTTGTAGGAGTGGGGGAGAGGTGTGTGTGTGTGTAGGAGTGGGGGAGAGGTGTGTGTGTAGGAGTGGTGTGTGTGTAGGAGTGGGGGAGAGGTGTGTGTGTAGGAGTGGGGGAGAGGTGTGTAGGAGAGATGTGTGTCGGAGTGGGGGAGAGGTGTGTAGGAGAGATGTGTGTCGGAGTGGGGGAGAGGTGTGTGTGTAGGAGTGGGGGAGAGGTGTGTGTGTCGGAGTGGGGCAGCACTAGTACTATGGGAGTGTGTGTCATGAGTTGTTGGGCAATGGGGATATGATGAGCGTTGACTGTGTGGATTAGGGATACTGACAGGGTGGGTGTGTGATCTGTTAAAAAGGTAGGTTTCTAAGTACCACATTCACCAAATATGTTTTCGGTCTTGATAATTTCATTAAAAACTGAGGAAGTAGTACATGATCCTAACATAGCCAACTCCCAGCAGGCTTTAGATCAAGTGGCCCCTAAGAACTGATCTACAGTCAGTTTTACTCTTCAACTCCTAAATGGTTCAGGATAGGCGAGGTGTAGAGTAAACTGATCCTAGATCTGTGCTATGGGGCAACTCCCATGTTGCCTCATGGAGTAGTGGGTAGAAGATGCCCCTAACCACTGAGATAGGGTCAGATAAATTGTCATCCCCTAGTAGTTCAGGTAAGGCTGAACCAGGGTAAACTGATGCTAAATCTGTGTTTAGGGCCATCTATCAACTCACGATTTCCCCCCACAGTATCTCCACCTACCCCCATTTAGAGTCCAGCCCACACCGCAGCACATCCATCTGACTGGATAAAGGGCGACCAATGACGGCCAAACACATTCAGTCATCGGGCCCCTCCAGCTGTCCGTCATCCTGAGAGAATTCCAAACCATCCAACAGAAGGTCTATTCAATAGGGTGGAACGTCCAAAATGTTCCACGTAGAACAGTGATGTATAGAACAGACATGGCTACCTTCTCATGTGACTAGAAGTCTGTATGATCTATACAATACATTTCTATCTAAAATGCTTTGAACGTTTCACCATTCTGAATAGACCCTTGCTTCTGTATGCATCAGCCACTGCTCACCCCTCTTACCCACCCTCTTCAAAATTCTATATGTTTCTCCCTGAAGAGTAAACTCCTTCACTACCCCTTGTGAATTTAAAAGCATTGGATTGGTATAAGCATGGTTTGGAGTTTCCATCATATCTCTCACGCCAATCCATTATTTTTAAAGCCATGAGAGGGAGTGAATGAGTGCACACTTCAGGGGGAAAATCCCAGGTGACCTCTGGGAGAGGTCAGAGGTTAAAGGTGATTCTGGTTGTCGCTGCTCGGTGTCTCCGGCACATTTTGTCTCACATGATTTTAAAAATAGGTCAAATAAAACAGATTTTCTTAAAATGATTCAAAACCCCTTCTTACTAACAACTTCGCCCCGTTGCTTGCCCCTCCGGCCCACCCCAGCTGGAATTGGTCCACAGAATAAAGTTTGTGTTGAGGCAGAAAGACTGTCCCTTCCATGTCCCATCATGCATCACTGCACAACAGCTGAGCAAAATGAGGGGAACCAGCTAGAAAAAGCATCACAAAAAGCATAACATTCTCAAATGATGAGGTCGGCAGGGATCCCTCAGGGGAAGGAAGCAGGGGAGAGGATTCAAAGGAGAGAGGGAGAGATGGGAGGGAAGAGGTCAAGAACAGGAGGACATTCCACATTGAGGCAGAACTGGCGCCATTCTCTAGTTTTGGCCCAGTCCATGGGCTTCATCCCAGAGCTGACGAGCCAGACCTAAGTAATCCATCTCCCAATGAGTTCATCATTTGTGTAACAACATTTTCCATAATAGTGTCTGTCATTAAGCAATTAAGGAGACTGCTGCTTTTATGACCCTGCGCTATATAACAAACAGGGAGAAGACACCCCTTCCTCAGGATCATGCCTAGATGGGATACAGCTTGTCAAATTGATGGAAAAAGTAGATTTTTTTGTGCATTTTAACTAACCCTAACCCTTTTCCTAACCTTAAACTAATTATCCTTACCTGCTGTGTAAGTTCTCCTAAACCTGCTACGAAAAGTCAATTTTGCCAAAAGATGTATCCCTTCTAGACAAAACCCTTCTTCAGTGCCAACAGAAACCACAGTTTGACACAACACCCCCCGCCCCACCACACGACTCCAATGTTCCATGACCCTTGACCCCCACATCAAGGCATTGAATTGACCAATGGTCTGTCTCAGAGTCCCCAAACCGCACCCTACCCAAAAAGTCAGTGGTTTGTCCTTTCTGAGTGGGAACCGACAACCAAGGAGGCTGAGGTGGACCGGTCCATTTCAGCAACGGGTTCCCTGACCACCCCCTTTGAAAGCATCCAGTGGTCTGTCCCGTCTCTTAGTGCGTTGGTATGAAGGGGTGTGGTCTCCAGCAGGAAGAGAGAGACATTATATTAGGTTCTCAGCCTGACTGTGTGTTCACCTCTCAGTAGCTGCATCCCGTAGGCCACTCACTCACATTCATTAAAAAAGTCAAACATCGTAGTCCATCCTCCACAGGAAAAAAATTCAATAAAAATGTAAAAAATAAAAGCAGGAAAAAGTTCAATCCCACGTGGTTGGTTTATTTTTTAGTATCCGTTTTGTTCCCCAAGTCAAAAAAAAAAAGTAATAGTTCGTCATCATTAAAGCTTCCGTTTTTGTCCATTACTTGTAAATCGCAGCTGTGTGATTTTAGAAAGAAAACAAAAAAACAATTCAGCTTTCGAAAAAGCCTTCCTGGTTGCCAAGACAGTGTATGTGACTGAGGTCCAGCAAGTCCCGCCCCCTCTGCCTCTCTCGCCACGCAGATGATGTCATCACTATGCGCCTGGTCCTCCGCTGTAGTGCAATAATGTGCTGTCCGGTTCAGGGTTCAGGCAGTCCCACCCCGCTGCCTGTGGGGGGCGCTACAGGGGGCCGGTGGCAGCAGCCTGCTGCAGCTCCTGAAAGGTACTGTCGAAGCAGCGCTTCAGGTCCGAGTAGGTCACCACCAGAACACTCTTCTCATCACGAGACACCAAGCTGATCTTCTCAGGCACGCCCGCGTCCAGCTACACAGAGAGAAGGGGAGAGTACTGGTAGACTAGTAGCCAGCTGAGCACCAACACAATATTCACGCAGAGAGAGAGAGAGAGAGAGAGAGAGAGAGAGAGAGAGAGAGAGAGAGAGAGAGAGAGAGAGAGAGAGAGAGAGAGAAGTGAGAGAGAGAGAGTGTGAGAGAGAGAGAGAGAGAGAGAGAGTTAGAGAGAGAGAGAGAGAGAGAGAGAGAGAGAGAGAGAGAGAGAGAGAGAGAGAGAGAGAGAGAGAGAGAGAGAGAGAGAGAGAGAGAGAGAGAGAGAGAGAGAGAGAGAGATGCGAAAAGAGTGGCAGGTGGAGCAGGCGTACTTTGTTGAGGCAGGAAACAATGTGGCTGAGGTCTATCCAGGGGGTCCCAGCCTCCGTCACCTGGTGGAACAGGTGGTCTCTGAACAGCTTCAGCAGGTAGCGGTCCCCCGTCTCAGACCATGTATGGTCCTTCTGAAACCTGACACACACACACACAGAGAGAGTAAGACACACACAAACAGTTAAACACCTACAAGCGAAGAGTGCTGGCAGAGGTGTGATATGAAGGCAGAAGTCAATTGGTCAATGTTACAAATACACTCCTAACAGAGTGGTTCAGTACTTACTCTGGCCTCTCATTGATGGTGCCCAGTTTGGCCAACAGACGGAAGAGACGACCATTCTGTACCTCCTACAACAGAGATAAAACTACTGTATAAGTCATATATTAGGTAACTGCCAACATAAATGAAACACCAACATAAAGTGTCTTAAAAGAAGGCTGAACTTCCTGAGTTGGCCTCATGCTTCGTCATTATGAAATGACAGTTGTCATTGGGGGGAAGGGGGGGGTTAGTGTGGGTGTCTCGCATGCGTGTTCACTCTGCCAAAAAAACAGTACACAGTTACAGTCACTCACCCTTGTAGATCACTTGAAACAGTCTAACCAGGTTGTCTTGAAGAAGTCACCGAGGCTAGGTAGTGCTAGGCAACTTTCACCAATTAGCTTCAGCCGGCTGGTGTGCGATCGTGGCAAAGTTGATTTAACATTGTATAGCACATCTCTGGGGCTAGTAAATGGGACAATATTTTAATGTTGCACATTTTTTAGTTGCCTCAAATGCTTTCAATATTCGTATATGAATTTCCACAATTTAGTTGCCTTAAGTCATTGAAATTTGGAGCCATTGACATTTTAAAATATTGTCCCATGTACATAGATAATGTACGGATGGTCCCTAACTAGCAATAGGGATATGGAATGTCAAACCAAATTTACCATGGGCATTACGATCGGCTCGTGTGCAGCTGCGTTCTAAATTGATGATTACTTGGGTGCTGCCAGCTGTGGGCATAGATTCTACAAGTGTCTGGAACTCTATTGGAGGGATGTGACACCATTCTTCCACGATAAATTCCATAAGTTGGTGTTTTGTTCATGGTGGTGGAAAGCGCTGTCTCAGGCGCCACTCCAGAATCTCCCATAAGTGTTCAGTTGGGTTGAGATCTGGTGACTGAGACACACACACCCTTTAAACCCCCTATGCTCCTTTGAGACCCCTCTTTCAAAGTCACTGAGATCTCTTCTTCTAGCCATGGTAGCCAAAATAATGGGCAACTGGGCATTTTTATACATGACCCTAAGCATGAGTGGATGTTTTAATTGCTTAACTCAGGAACCACACCCGTGTGGAAGCACCTGCTTTCAATATACTTTGTATCCCTCATTTACTCAAGTGTTTCCTTTATTCTGGCAGTTACATGTACCATACATACAGAACCACAACACAAAATAATCAAATGAACCATTGATGTTAAGTCCAAAATGTTATATTTTACACTGGGATGTGGTTGCCTATATTGGAGAGCTGTAGATAGCAGTATTAGTTATATATTACTGGACTTAAATACATCAAGATCAGACCAAACCCAGAGAGAACATACACACACCAACGCCCGCTTGATAACACACCAGAAACCTGTCACGCGCACCTCTGCTGTGACCCAACTCAGCACGGCGGTGCTTATGTAGGTTGTATGTGAGTGAGGAAGATGTAGCGCGTTGAAAAGCAAGAAGGGCAGTGTGGTTAAAAATACAACCAGAAACATTTCTGAAAAGGAACACACAGCAAGAGACTGTAATGATAACATTTAGACGCACACACAACATACACAACTGATGAACAGACAGACAACAGTGATGAGATTGAGATAAACAGGAAATGCCACCTTTCAGTCCAATTCTAAAGATGGCAGCAGAACAGCTCACACACTACTCTGTCTCCTGTTACAAGCACCAAAACAAAACTTGAGTAGCGCTGCAGAGGGGGTGTTAAGCAGTGGGGTTGGGGGGGAAACCACTGAGAAGCCAGTGGTTTCTCACCTCAGGTCTGAGGCTAGAACAGAACAGCAGAAGCTGTAGAGAGACAGAGGGGCCGCGGCACACACATAACATCCTGTATCTTCACAGCCCTCAACACCTCTCCTTGCATGCCTTCCTTCCCTTCACCAGCCCTCCGACAGAGCAGAGGTGGCATCACGAGTGTGTGTGTGTGTGTGTCTGTCTGTCTGTTAGCGTACCTTCGCCAGGTCCTCCTCAATGACATCATTCCTCATCTGTGATGCGTCCAGCTGTGTGTAGAAGCGAGCTCCGATCATGGGCATGATGTCATTGACGCTGCGCAGCCTAGACTGCTCTGTCAACAGATACCTACAAACAGTTACAGAGTGAGTGAGTGTGAGTACTTGTCTGTGCAAACAGTGCGTTCACTTGTATATCTGAGTGTGTTGTGGTTGTTGCAGATGAGTATGTGTGTGTCAGATGGCTTAGGGGAGGATCCGGTGTCCTTCTCTTCAAGGATGGGTTCTGTCTGTGTGTGTCTGTGTATGTTGTGTCAGTGTGTCTTACAGGATGAGGTTCTTGAGGTCTGATGAGTAGTTGATTGACACCAGCTCCATGGCCTTCTGCAGGTTCTCTCTCTGAATGCCAGCCAGAGAGTTACAGGCCAGGGCCAACACCACCTTGCCCAGTGAGATCAGGTCCGCTTGCTGCAAGCACACAGGATAACAGGGTTAACAACAGAACACACTACGGCCAGGGGCCAACTCAACCATTTCCAAAGGAAATCAGGCCAGCAAGACAAAAACTCACAGAGCGAAGTACAACACACACACACACACACACACACACACACACACACACACACACACACACACACACGTCTGGCACTAGCAGAGGCTCAAATAGAAACTGTGGTTACTCCCAAAATGGCTGATACATTGTCCACAATAGTGCTTGAGGAAATAGACGTGAACATGTTTTCCATGATGTTACACTAACGAGAGCACGGCAGGTTTACTAGTCAGATCAACCGTGGCGCTATCCATGGTGCTGAATCTCTGCTACTATCCAAGTAATAGCACATTTCCATGAGGCTGCTAGCTAAATATGCTAACTTGCACAAATGAATTGCACAAATGAAACTAAATTGCAAAGACAGGCAATCCAGCTCATATAGTTATACATGTACAGTCGTGGTCAAAAGTTTTGAGAATGACACAAATACTCATTTTCACAAAGTCTGCTGCCTCAGTTTTGATGATGGCAATTTGCATATACTCCAGAAAGTCATGGAGTGATCAGATGAATTGCAATTAATTGCAAAGTCCCTCTTTGCCATGAAAATGAACTTAATCCCCAAAAAACATTTCCACTGCATTTCAGCCCTGCCACAAAAGGACCAGCTGCCATCATGTCAGTGATTCTCTCGTTAAACACAGGTGAGAGTGTTGACGAGGCCAAGGCTGGAGATCACTCCGTCATGCTGATTGAGTTAGAATAACAGACTGGAAGCTTTAAAAGGAGGGTGGTGCTTGAAATCATTGTTCTTCCTCTGTTAACCATGGTTACCTGCAAGGAAACACGTGCCGTCATCATTGCTTTGCACAAAAAGGGCTTCACAGGCAAGGATATTGCTGCTAGTAAGATTGCACCTAAATCAACCATTTATCTGATCATCAAGAACTTCAAGGGGAGTCGTTCAATTGTTGTGAAGAAGGCGTCAGGGCGCCCAAGAAAGTCCAGCAAACGCCAGCACCGTCTCCTAAAGTTGATTCAGCTGCGGGATCGGGGCACCACCAGTGCAGAGCTTGCTCAGGAATGGCAGCAGGCAGGTGTGAGTGCATCTGCACGCACAGTGAGGCGAAGACTTTTGGAGGATGGCCTGGTGTCAAGAAGGGCAGCAAAGAAGCCACTTCTCTCCAGGAAAAACATCAGGGATAGACTGATATTCTGCAAAAGGTACAGGGATTGGACTGCTGAGGACTGGGGTAAAGTCATTTTCTCTGATGAATCCCCTTTCCGATTGTTTGGGGCATCCGGCAAAAAAGCTTGTCCGAAGAAGACAAGGTGAGTGCTACCATCAGTCCTGTCTCATGCCAACAGTAAAGCATCCTGAGACCATTCATGTGTGGGGTTGCTTCTCAGCCAAAGGAGTGGGCTCACTCACAATTTTGCCTAAGAACACAGCCATGAATAAAGAATGGTACCAACATCCTCCGAGAGCAACTTCTCCCAACCATCCAAGAACAGTTTGGTGACGACCAATGCCTTTTCCAGCATGATGGAGCACCTTGCCATAAGGCAAAAGTGATAACTAAGTGGCTCGGGGAACAAAACATCGACATTTTGGGTCCATGGCCAGGAAACTCCCCAGACCTTAATCCCATTGAGAACTTGTGGTCAATCCTCAAGAGGCGGGTGGACAAACACAAACCCACAAATTCTGACAAACTCCAAGCATTGATTATGCAAGAATGGGCTGCCATCAGTCAGGATGTGACCCAGAAGTTAATTGACAGCATGCCAGGGCGGATTGCAGAGGTCTTGAAAAAGAAGGGTCAACACTGCAAATATTGACTCTTTGCATAAACTTAATGTAATTGTCAATAAAAAGCCTTTGACACTTATGGAATGCTTATAATTATATTTCAGTATACCATAGTAACATCTGACAAAAATATCTGAAGCAGCGAACTTTGTGAAGACCAATACTTGTGTCATTCTCAAAACTATTGACCACGACTGTATGTGGACATGCTCGTCAAACATCTCATTCCAAAATCATGGGCATTAAATATGGAGTTGGTTCCCCCTTTGCTGCTATAAACAGCCTCCACTCTTCTGGGAGGCTTTCCACTAGATGTTGGAACATTTCCACTAGATGTTGGAACATTGCCGTGGAGACTTGCTTCCATTCAGCCACAAGAGCATTAGTGAGGTCGGGCACTGATGGTGGGCGATTGGGCCTGGCTTGCAGTCGGCGTTCCAATTTATCCCAAAGGGGTTGAGGTCAGGGCTGTGTGCACGCCAGTCAAGTTCTTCCACACCAATCTCGACAAACCATTTATGTATGGACCTCGCTTTGTGCACGGGGGCATTGTCATGCTTAAACAGGAAAGGGCCTTCCCCAAACTGTTGCTACAAAGTTGGAAGCATAGAATCATCTAGAATGTGATTGTATGCTGTAGCGTTAACATTTCCCTTCAATGGAAAACAGCCCCAGACCATTATTTCTCCTCCACCAAACTTTACAGTTGGCTTTATGCATTCGGGCAGGTAGCGTTCTCCTGGCATCAGCCAAACCCAGATATGTCTGTCGGATTGTCAGATGGTGAAGCGTGATTAATCACTCCAGAGAACGCGTTTCCACTGCTCCAGAGTCCAATGGCGGCGAGCTTTACACCCCGCCAGCCGACGCTTGGCATTGCACATGGTGATCTTAGGCTTGTGCGGCTTCTCGGCCATGGAAACCCATTTCATGAAGCTCCCGACGAACAGTTATTGTGCTGACGTTGCTTCCAGAGGCAGTTTGGAACTTGGTAGTGAGTGTTGCAACCGAGGACAGACGATTTTTACGCGCTACAGCACTCGGCAATCCCGTTCTGTGAGCTTGTGTGGCCTACCACTTCACGGCTGAGCAGTTGTTGCTCCTAGACCTTTCCAATTCACAATAACAACACTGACAATTGATCGGGGCAGCTCTAACAGGGCAGAAATTTGACGAAGTGACTTGTTGGAAAGGTGGCATCCTATCACGGTGCCACGTTGACAGTCAATGAGCTCTTTAGTAAGGCTATATTACTGCCAATGTTTGTCTATGGAGATTGCATGGCTGTGTGCTCGATTTTATACACCTGTCAGCAATGGGTGTGGCTGAAATAGCCGAATATACTAATTTGAAGGGTTGTCCACATACTTTTGTGTATATATAGTGTATGTACACGCTGTTTCTGTCTGGAGTCGCTAGGGCAACTGGCCTGCCTGCTCTGCTTGGAGAAGATGGGGGAGGAGCAGACGGGTCCAGAACAGAGAGGAAAAAAGGCAAGGAAATGAAAAGATAGCAGCTGTACAGACAACTCCTCCAAAAGGGCTCTGACCTCTCAAACACAGCAGAAAGCTTACACAATAACATGCCCTGTCACCTTACTCATTCAGTAACTTACTTAGATAATGCGACCCCTAAGTTTAACTTGCTAGTTAACGCAGAATTCTTCATTTTTCTAGAAGGGAAAAAAAAGATAAAAACGCGGAAGAAATCTCGCTGCAGATCTAAAATGTTTGTTATTGTAATTTCTAATTTTGTGCTTCAGTTGCATTACTCCACTCGGATGAGAATTCACGAACGGCATTCTATCAGCAGACAACGCTCTGTAGCTTTTTCCTTGGTGTAGCTTTTTCCTTGGTGTAGCTTTTTCCTTGGTGTAGCTTTTTCCTTGGTGTAGCCAGGAAAATGTGATCTGCTTTATCTCCTAACATATTGCACAAGTTGTCTGCAGGTATTTACTTAAAGTAGCTACAAACTATTTTATGTTTTTCACAAACGTCAAATAAATCGTTTCAACAGTATTGACGGTATTGAAAAACCATCCTGTGGCTATTTCCATATAACCCGGTATACCACCCAAGCCTAATCCATGGTGCTGAATATCTGCTACTAGGTCTATTTGCTTATTTGTTTTTTTAGCCGGAGAATCTGATGTTCTCTGTGACAAATACACCACAATAAGTCGATAATCATAAAGTACAAATAACCACAACAGTATTAATTTCCCAACCAGGTGCATACAGGAAGAACAGAACAAACATGATGTATTGACATCTCAGTCAAAGACAAAAAAAACTAATAGAATTTTCAGGCTTTAATAACTTCATAATATTTTACCAAGTCGGCCAACGTGCTTCATAGGCCTACATTAAAACTACGCTAAATCAACGAAAGTGTGGTGACAGAACTCGAGTTGATTAAATTGCAACAAATCAGATTTGTTTTTGCTGATATTATGCTTTTTAAATTGCATTTCCGGTTTGAACGGGAATACCAGGATGACCAGAATGGGCTTGCAATTTTATCAGGAAAGAATTGGTAGGTTTTCCGGACAGGGGGGTTACTGTACCTGGTACTGTGGCATGAGGGCCAGATGGTTGGTCTGACTGTTGTCAAACGTTAAGACATCAAACACCCCTACACAGTTCACCCGTAACCTGCAAAGATAAAAAGGCAAGTTGAGTGTGTGGGTGTGTAAAATATTAGCGTGATGTCACTGTGTGGTTTCTCCCCATTCTGAGAAAAGGAAGCCAGGACTAATATAGAACTTCTGCTTTCACTGTACTTTACAGTAAATAACCCAGCAGATACTACAGTGGCTTGTGAAAGTGTTCAACCCCCTTGGCATTTTTCCTATTTTGTTGCCTTACAACCTGGAATTAAAATTGATTTTTGGGGGGTTTGTATCATATGATGTACACAACATGCCTACCACTTTGAAGATGCAAAATATTTTTTGGTGTGAAACAAACAAGAAATGAGACAAAAAAAAGAAAACTTGAGCGTGCATAACTATTAACATTTTACATTTAAGTCATATCCAGAGCGACTTACAATTAGTGAGTACATACATTCTTTTTTTTTCTTTTTCATACTGGCCCCCCGTGGGAATCGAACCCACAACCCTGGCATTGCAAATGCCATGCTCTACCAACTGAGCTACATCCCTGCCGGCCATTCCCTCCCCTACCCTGGACAACGCTTGGCCAATTGTGTGCCACCCCATGGGTCTCCAGGTCGCGGCCGGCTACGACAGAGCCTGGATTCGAACCAGGATCTCTAGTGGCACAGCTAGCACTGCAATGCAGTGCCTTAGACCACCAAGTCAATACTTTGTAGAGCCACCTTCTGCAAGTCTCTTGGGGTATGTCTCTATAAGCTTGGCACATCTAGCCACTGGCATTTTTGCCCATTCTTCAAGGCAAAACTGCTCCAGCTCCTTCAGGTTGGATGGGTTCCACTAGTGTACAGCAATCTTTAAGTCATACCACAGATTCTCAATTGGATTGAGGTTTGGGCTTTGACTAGGCCATTCCAAGACATTTAAATATTTTCCCTTAAACCACTCGAGTGTTGCTTTAGCAGTATGCTTAGGTTCATTATCCTGCTGGAAGGTGAACCTCCGTCCCAGCCTCAAATCTCTGGAAGACTGAAACAGGTTTCCCTCAAGAATTTCCCTGTATTTAGCGCCATCATTCCTTCAATTCAGACCAGTTTCCCAGTCCCTGCCGATGAAAAACATCCCCACAGCATGATACTGCCACCACCACGCTTCACTGTGGGGATGGTGTTCTCGGGGTGATGAGAGGTGTTGGGTTTGCGCCAGACATAGCGTTTTCCTTGATGTCCAAAAAGCTCAATTTTAATCTCATCTGACCAGAGTACCTTCTTCCATATGTTTGGGGAGTCTCCCACATGTCTTTTGGCGAACACAAAACGTGTTTGCTTATTCTTTTCTTTAAGCAATGGCTTTTTTCTGGCCACTCTTCCGTAAAGCCCAGCTCTGTGGAGTGTACGGCTTAAAGTGGTCCTATGGACAGATACTCCAATCTCTGCTGTGGAGCTTTGCAGCTCCTTCAGGGTTATCTTTGGTCTCTTTGTTGCCCCTCTGATTAATGCCCTCCTTGCCTGGTCTGTGAGTTTTGGTGGGCGGCCCTCTCTTGGCAGGTTTCTTGTGGTGCCATATTCTTTCCATTTTTTAATAATGGATTTAAAAATGGTGCTCCGTGGGATGTTCAAAGTTTCGGATATTTTTTTATAACACAACCCTGATCTGTACTTCTCCACAACTTTGTCCCTGACCTGTTTGGAGAGCTCCTTGGTCTTCATGGTGCCGCTTGCTTGGTGGTGCCCCTTGCTTAGTGGTGTTGCAGACTCTGGGGCCTTTCAGAACAGGTGTATATATACTGAGATCATGTGACACTTAAATAAAGTCCACCTGTGTGCAATCTAACTAATTATGTGACTTCTGAAGGTAATTGGTTGCACCAGATCTTATTTAGGGGCTTCATAGCAAAGGGGGTGAATACATATCCACGCACCACTTTTCCATTATTACTTTTTTTGAAATAAGTTATTTTTTTCATTTCACTTCACCAATTTGGAAAATGTTGTCCATTACATGAAACCCACATAAAAATCCATTTAAATTACAGGTTGTAATGCAACAAAATAGGAAAATCACCAAGGGGGATGAATACTTTTCCAAGGCACTGTATCAGCGCTACAACATAAACATCAGGGGGCTTACAGACACATTGGTTTCTGCACAGTTCTCTAGCAAGGAACCTGTCCACAATCAAGCAATGCAAAAATGGTGGGAATTCAGGACTAAACCAGAGACAGCAACTGTGACTGGTTCTAAGTTGCATGAAAAATAGACAGTTCTCAGTTTCTCTGACCACACTGCGTCACATTCAAAATATGGTGTGTCTAACTGGTTTCAGAGAATATGGATCTTGCTGGGATCCATAACCTTGGTCAGCAATGTGTGTGAGTGTGTGTGTGTCTGCGAGGTGTGTGTACCTGGTCTTGCCGGTGATGAGGATCTTGCTGGGGTCCATGACCCTACAGGCCAGACCAGCAGTGTGGATGGTTCTGAGGGCTGAGCTCAGCTGGACGATGTAGGCCCAGATCAGAGACTCAGGAAGTAGACCTGCGTGCTGCCGTGGTGGAGGGGGCTCGTGCTGCCCTACAGGGGGGGGAACAGGACACACACGAAAGGAAAACAGACGAAACACTGAGTAGGGTGTCTAATCAAAAACGCATCTTTTGACCAATGGGTAAAATAATGTGTGTAGATACTCCTAAGAAAACCAACGGTTCAAACCCCATGTCTCTATCCTAATCTGTTAAAAAGTTATTGGAGTTTTTACCCTTGTAGGATGGCCAGAATTAGGGTGACTAAATCAATGGAGGCCAGAGGAAAAAAAGTGGTCAAAAATCTGGAAAATAGCATTGCGTAAGCTAGGCTGGATGCTGTGTGAGAATTAAGACTATCTGACAGGCTCACAGTTGAACTCATCTTTCTTCTCCAATCCGGAGGACATAAAAACAAATTAGAGGTAAGACATATTGATTGAGACATGGCATGTAGCTAGTATTTTCAAATGTCAGTTTGCACTTTTCATATTAATTCAAAATTCTTGTTATTTTTCTTAGATTTCTCACAAAAACAAGCATGTCAACGGGGCACTGAGTATAACGCAAGCTTTTTATTTTCAAAGCATTTTACATTTAATTCAGTTCATGTTAATTTCGCTTTTTGTGAACTGCAAAAACTACTTTGCAGATGACCACCACAACATGTAAAATCCTCAAAAGTCGCTGCGAGAAAGCGGCACCGGTGCTTATTATCGGACGTATTAGGTTACGAAATCCGACTTTTTTGATATAATGTTGATATGTTAGAGAAATTCCCCACTGAACAATTCAGAACATGAAGAATCATATTTACATTTACATTTACATTTTAGTCATTTAGCAGACACTCTTATCCAGAGCGACTTACAGTTAGCGCATACATTATTTTATCGAACCCACAACCCTGGCGTTGCAAACGCCATGCTCTACCAACTGAGCTACATCCCCTTTGTCTTGGTAAAATGTATTTAATAACATAAGAAGTGCCATTTCATTACCAAAGCCCATTTTCACCAACTCTGGGCAGAGTGGGTGGACACCCTACATTGAGGCTTTCCAAATAAAGGGTTTAAGAAAATAAATGGTATCAACTTCCTTGCAAATGTCAGACGCATCCTTGCACAAACACCCACTTGTTGAACACTTGAGAGAGGTGTTGCTGTAGTGCGATATAGAGTAGCAGAACTATTAGTGTGACCCGTATTGTTGCTGTGAGGCCACAGAGAGGTGTTGCTGTGTAAGAGTAGTAATGACACTAAAACACCTGTTGCCATGAGGTCAGTGAGGCCAGAGAGGTTCTACTTCCTCTGGCTGTGTTCCTCCTATAGCAGTTAGTTGGGCCTGGCTGGTAGCTATAGCACCGGTCTCAGGATCACTTTCAGCCACAGCTTCCCCTGACTACAGCTTGAACACACCCGCAACCACGCAACACACACCCCTACCGTCACACAGACCAGCAACTGTCAGTGCTGGCACCACACACACACACACCCCTCTACCACACTCACACAGAAACAATCAGCACTGGCAACCTCACTGGTTTCCTTTAGGAAAATGTGGCGCCAGACATTTGACTGGCAACATTTTAAATTTACTGGACATTTGAGAAATGTACCATATGCATTGGGTGCGTAACCTGATTAAGTTGTCCACCCACGGTGCTCAGAATGACAGAAATCACATTTAGAATATGGTAATTCATATTAACAGAACATGCACGTCGAGGATGCAACGAATTCTGATGTGCACTTTGAACATGTTAGAATAACTGTCCACATGTACTTTTCCTCAGCCAACAAGATTACTAACGAACAGCAAAATCACGAGCCTATGTCAATCTACTATAGTAGAAAAGTTTAGGCTACCTATTCTATTGGTCAGCTTGTCGAGAAAGAACTAGCCTATTCTAAAACAGACACTGGGACGATAGATCCCAAATTCATCCAACCAGTAGGCCTCGGCTACATTTAAAAAAGCAAGCAGTCCGACGTAACGGATCAGAACGTTTAGCTTAAAAATGTTGATATAATATGAAGAAATAATAGTTTAAGCGCAGCAATGCACACAAGGCAGTAGGCTACGCGCGGATGTTCCTTCCATAATGCAATTAGCGGGAAAACTGTTGTCAAAAGGGCACTGTACATGCGAGCGGTTTCATGTGAGATGAAAATATCCGTTAGGAATAGAGGAGATCTAATAGGCTACTTTGAAGCAAGGTAAGACATACCTCATAATATGTATTAAAACATTCAGGTTTCAAACAATTAAGAGTATGATTTCAAAATGCATGCTCATTGCAAAGTGGTGTGTGACGCGCTGACAAAACCTGCCTTCCGTTGCCATTTGATGCAGCATTCAAAATAACTCGGAAATCTCAGTCTTCAGTGCATTCAAGACAACTGGGAATAGATTTTTTTTAAATAACTAGCTCCGACTGGGAAAATCATTTTGAACGGTCATCGAACTCGGAATTCCAACTCAGGAACTCGGGCCTCTTTCTAGAGCTTCCACTTTCCAACCTGAAGTTAATTGACGCACACATACACACAGCCCCACACACACACACACACACACAGCCCCACACACACACACAGCCCCACACAGCCCCACCCACTCACACACACAGCCCCACCCACCCACCCACACAGCCCCACCCACACAGCCCCACCCACCCACACACACAGCCCCACCCACCCACACACACAGCCCCACACAGCCCCACACGCACACACAGCCCCACACACACACACACAGCCCCACACACCCACACACAGCCCCACCCACACAGCCCCACCCACCCACACACAGCCCCACCTACCCACACACAGCCCCACACAAACACAACCCCACCCACCCACACACAGCCCCACCCACCCAAACACAACCCCACCCACCCACCCACACAAACAGCCCCACCCACACACACACAGCCCCACCCACCCAGCCCCACACACACACAGCCCCACCCACCCAGCCCCACACACACAGCCCCACCCACCCACACAGCCCCACACACACACACACAGCTCCCCACAGTATGGGGGAGTGTGTTGGGGTCAGTATGGGGGAGTGTGTTGGGGTCAGTATGGGGGAGTGTGTTGGGGTCAGTATGGGGGAGTGTGTTGGGGTCAGTATGGGGGAGTGTGTTGGGAAGACTCACCCCACTTCCTCTTGGTGAAGTAGGAGTCGGCCGCAGGGTCGTTGAAGTGCCTGCTGAACATGGTCTCTGCCCCCGCATGGAAGTCATAGGAGAACACCAACGCTGAGAGAAACAGGAGGTTATCATGGGGGTTTATTATGGGTCAAACACAAAAAAAATAAACAAATGTACACAATACCTGGAATAGTCTAACAGTAATCATTCTACACCCCCCCTCCCCCAGTGGTGGTTGTCCCACTGGCTATCCTAAGTTGAATGCACCAATTTGTAAGTCGCTCTGGATAAGAGGTCTGCTAAATGACTTAAATGTAAATGTACACACACACACACACACACACACACACACACAGCCCCACACACACACACACACACACAGCCCCACACACACACAGCCCCACACACACACAGCCCCACACACACACAGCCCCACACACACACACACAGCCCCACACACACACACACAGCCCCACACACACACAGCCCCACACACACACAGCCCCACACACACACAGCCCCACACACACACACACACAGCCCCACACACACACACACACACACAGCCCCACACACACACACACACACACACAGCCCCACACACACACACACACAGCCCCACACACACACACACAGCCCCACAGGAGGTTATCATGGGGGTTTATTAAGGGTCAAACACACTCACACAAACACCAATGTAAACAATCCCACATGTATACACAAACACACATACAACATGGGGGACACAGAGACCCCCCCCACACACACACACGACTCACAGTGGTCTCCAAAGGCCTTGGTGGTGAAGACCTCCCTCAGGGTAACAGAGTTGGAGTGCTGGATCTTCTTCCACATGTCCACCAGCATCATACACTTGGTGTTCACCAGCCTGAAACCTGGACACACACACACAGCAAAGACATTCAGAGAACATGACCACTCAAGTAGGCTGAAAGAAAATACATTCCATACCAAATATAAGATCATTTAAAATCTCAATGGCAGGAAGGATAACGTGTGTGTGTTCATCTTCTGGCATACGAGCGCCTCACCATGTAACCTCCTCAGGCAGTATGGCAGGTCGTCCTTGCTGTTGACGGCCTTGTAGCAGGAAGTGATGTAGCTGAAGTTGCTGGTCTTCTGCAGGCGGTTGGGAGGGGGGACAGGCTCCAGGGGAAACAGGCTGTGGTAGCTGTCCACCTCAGATGGAACACCTGGGACAGAGGGGACAGGGATACACGTCATTACAACACATCTACATACACCAGCACACAAACAGCGCCAAAATCAACTACATCAGTTGGCACTCATCTTAAGTTACAAGTTTGACATTTTAGTCATTTAGCAGACGCTCTTATCCAGAGCGACTTGAAGTTAGTGAGTGCATACATTTTCATACTGGCCCCCCGTGGGAAACGAACCCACAACCCTGGCGTTGCAAGCGCCATGCTCTACCAACTGAGCTACAGGAGCTACAGCTGAACAACTTGAGAATGTTCTATGAACCAACCACAGTGTGACTATTAGTGGAATCCTAAAGACAGACACGATTCAGGATCATAGAACATTCAGTCTCACTTTCAGTCAACTGTGATAGGCCATGCCATCACACAATGACCACAACGCCAATAACAGTCCCTCCCCCACCTCGGTTGAGCCAATCAGGGAAGGGATGCCTTACCTGTGTTCTCTGACTGGTCGATCTGAGCCATGGTGATCAGATGTCTGTTTATCAGCTCCTAGAGGGAACCACAGGAAATGACATCAGAGATCAACACTGACATCACAGCATGGAGAGAGATTGGAGGATTAGAACAAAGCCAGTCAGAACAGAGGCGCAGAGAGAGAGAAATATGGAGACAGGGCGAAAAAGAGAATGAAAGAAAGAGGGGACAAATGGGAACAGAGAGTAGGCGTTTCAGATGGAAAGAATCAGTTAGGGGGAAGAGAGAGAGCGAGGGCGTACCTGTCGGAGTTCATCAGCCATGAAGAAGGACGGGGCGTTGGCTTTGGGCTGCATGTAGGCAACGTGGGGAGCAGTGGGGGGGTAGATGTGGTAGGTAGGAAACACCTGCACAGAAACCACACACATTTAACGACTGCACTTCCCATTTATGGAGAAATTAAAACTAACAAGTCTACAGATGAGGATGACGTAATGTATTTTCATGCTGTCAGTAAGGGCAGACTAAATGGAACGTACCATCCCGGCCATGGGAGCGGGGGTGTTATCAGTGTAAAAATATGTTGTCCCCCCCACCGTCTCCTTCTGGATGATGTGGGCCCCCTGGTCAGACACACTGGTGGGCACCATGTAGTTGGCTGGGTTAGGGTTGTTGGGGTTGGGGGTGTGGCTACGCCGGCGAGGGGCGGGTGAGGTTTGGGGTGTGATTTTGGGGGAGTGGAGGGGGGAGGATCCCGCAGAGAGAGACATCCCTGTATGGGGGATACCAGAGAGGGTGTGTTAAACAGAGTTCATTGGAGCACCTCCATACATTGTTCTGACTAACCAAGGCAGAATTCATAATGTCGGGGATTTACCTGAATAATACATTGTATGCTGTTTTTTCTAGAGCATCTCCATTGTATGGAGTCAATTCACTTGGTTATGCAAGAGAACAATGGGAGGTTACATCAATAGAGAACCTTTACACTGCAAACTCACTCACCCTGACAACCTGGAATATCCATGATATGGTGCAAAGGGAGAACAACGCCTAGAAGTGTTCTAAGTCAGAGAATGAAGTGTTTTTTTTTTTGGAGTGGATGGCTCACCAGGTGCTAGGGCGGTGGAGCTGCTGAGGCCGAGGTGGGGGAAGAGGGGCGAGGGGAAGGCCGGACCACTGGACTGGACCATAGTGGCCATGCGGGGAGCCCCCTTAGGGATGAATTCATTGGCTGTAGGGTTAGGACCCTGGAGAGAGAGAATAAGAGATGCATAACCCTAGGATTTGATTCAATTGTTCTTCTTGCCTTCAGAGATTGTATTTGTTTTATACAATGTTTATTTTCCTTATTAGCGGATTTGTCTTCATCACAGTTCACAACAAAAACAATCAGTGACCGGATTATGTTATCTAGAGAAAACACACAAACGGACCACAATGCATGGGTTTAGGTTTGACAATTTTCCACCTTAGGCCCTAAAACTCAATAGACATATGAATATCAAACTATTCCCCTTGGTTGATGACCACACCAGGGAAGAGGTGCTCTCACCTTTCTCCTTTGTGATATGCTCAGAGCACCAAAGTCACTGAAGAGTGAAGACATGGGGGAATTCCCTGGATCTGGAAGAGGACATAGAGGGAGAGGGAATGAAGACTGTGTTGTCCACGGGGAGTTTTCCATCGGCCCACAACTCTGACCTGGTCCAACTGCCAGGGTTCCATGGAATAGATCTGCCAGTGATTTCATGGGTGTTCCAAGAGTTAGAAGTTGTTCCAATTATAATTCTACAGATATTAGTTTCAATGATCTGATACTCCAGTGGATCCCAACTCCGGTCCTCGAGAACCCCCGACAGCAAACATATCTGCTTCAACTCATTGAGGGCCTGATAATGAGTTGACAAGTTGAATCAGCTGTGCTTGTACTGTTGGGGGTACTTGACGACCGGAGTTGGGGACCACTGTGCTACTCCATTAAGTGTCCTGTAGGTACTGGGTTCTTACCGTGAGCGCTGTGGTTGAAGTTCTTGGCACCATCGTCAAGGAGACTGGGAGAACTACTGCTGTTGGTGATTCTCTACATAACAACAAAACACAGATGCTTAAAAAAAGTATCTTAGTTACCTAGCTACCATATCCTAGCAAAGACCGCAGCCCTTTAGTTCTCGAAAGGTACCCCCGTCTGCAGCAAAATAATTCCCATTAGAACCCACTGTATCTGCATCACTGGCTGATGGTCTTGGAATTCAGCTTAGGTGTATGCACCTGGTCACCTGGTTGAATTGTAGATAAAATACAACTATCGCATTAGTGGATACTACCACTAATAAAGGGCAGATCTGCCGGTTTTGACTAGCAGAAGTGACTTTTCGCAGCAGGTTAGGAGAATTAAGGTTAGGAAAAAGGGTTAGCTAAAATTGTCCGACACCACTCGAAGATATTTACACTGAAAAACAAACACGCAACAATTTCTAAGATTTTACTGAGTTTCAGTTTATATAAGGAAATCAGTCAATTGGAATAAATTCATTAGGCCCTAATCTATGGATTTCACTACTGGGAATACAGATATGCATCTGTTGGTCACAGATACCTTTTTTTTTTTAAGTAGGGGCGTGGATCAGAAAACCAGTTAGTATCAGCTGTGACCATCATTTGCCTCATGCAGCACGACACATCTCCTTCGCATAGAGTTGATCAGGTTGTTGATTTTGGCCTATGGAATGTTGTCCCACTCCTCTTCAATGGCATTCATAATATGCTCAACGGGTGACATGTCCGTTGAGTATGCAGGCCATGGAAGAACTGGGACATTCTCAGCTTCCAGGAATTGCGTACAGATCCTTGTGACATGGGGCCGTGCATTATCATGCTGAAACAGGTAATGGTAATGGCGGCGGATGAATGGCACGATAATGGGCTTCAAGATCTCGGAACGGTATCTCTGTGCATTCAAATTGCCATCGATAAAATGCAATTGTGTTCGTAGCTTATGCCTGCCCATACTATAACCCCACCATGGGGCACTCTGTTCACAATGTTGACATCAGCAAAATGCTCGCCCACACAACGACATCTGCCCGGTACAGCTGAAACTGGGATGAATCCGTGACACTTCTCCAGCGTGCCAGTGGCCATCGAAGGTGAGCATTTGCTCACTGAAGTCTGTTACGACACCGAACTGCAGTCAGGTCAAGACCCTGTTGAGGACGACGAGCATGCAGATGAGCTTCCCTGAAACGGTTTCTGACAGTTTGTGCAGAAATTATTTGGTTGTGTAAAGGGCTGTTGCGGTGACCGTATCACCGCCACACCGGCAGTCACGAGTCATAAAGGCAGTCAAATACCATGTGACCGTTTAGTCATGGTAATTAGGCTTCTCCAAGCTCTGATGCTGCTGATGGTCATTAGTAGCCTACCAAAGTTGCTAACTGCCTGGTACTCAGCACTCCATTGTCCCTCTAATCACTCTGACATCAATGCAAATGTTTTCGAAAATCTAAATCAAACACTTCATGAGAGCCCATGAGCTCATGTTGCGCTACATTTCTACAGGCTATGCAATTTCACGAGAAAACAGAGTGATGGCCTCTAGTAAAAAGAGGATCAGCTTTCTATAGGCTACACCTACTATTTTTATTTCTCAACTTTCCTAATATTAAGCACATTGCTTTATTTACAACAGGAGTATAGCCTACCTGGTTGGCATGAAAATAAACCACGGGAAAAAGCGTCCTCCATTCGCTATTTAAGTGCATAGACATTTATTTTTTCCTACTGCCCCTGTTTCAATACAGATGCATGGTAACGGTCCATTCTAAATCAAAACAAATTTCTCACATATATTATTTAGTATATGTAAAGACAAGATTAAATCAAGAATAGTCTGATGGGTGACAATATTAGCCTATCACTTGTGACTGATGCGCAGCATAATAAAATGCCTTTTTTTGCGACTTTTTCTAATCATATCAGACACCTCATGTAGCCTAGCCCATAGGCCTATATGTTTATATCACAACTAAAGTGACAAAATAACTTCTTAAAATTAAGCACATTCATCCGCTTTACAAGGGGTGTATTGCCTAACTGGCATACATAAGCAGCGCGTGAGTTTCAAGTTTGGGGAAGATCATTTTCACCATAAAAACGCACCTTTATAATGCATAATTGCATTTGCGGTCACTTTTGATAATGGTGTTTTCCGCTAATGGAACATTTGCGCTTATAGCCTACTACCATGTGAGCAATGCTGCGCTTATAATGTGAAGAAATAGCCTAATAGTTTATCAACATTTTAAGCTAAACGTTCTGATCTGTTGCGTCAAAAATGTTTTTTGATGCTAGTGGTTGTATTAATTTGGGATCTATCGCATCCCACAACTGTCCCAGACTATGTTTGGAATAATTATTTCTCGCACAGAATAGGTCGACCTTTGTACTATGGGGGATAGTAGATTGACACAGGATAGTGCTTTTGCTGTTCGTTAGGCCTACTCATCTTGTCAGCTGACGAAAAGTAAAATGTGGACAGTTCTTCCAATATCTTCAATATGCACCTCGGAATTGGATAAGGACGCGCGCAGTTGCATCCCCGATGTGTCGGTCTTCACTTGTAGCCTGTGAGAAAGACCTGATCACGTGATGGAGCGTGAAGCACTCAGGGAGAAGGGCACAACAGCCACTGGCCAGAAAAGTCATGGATTTTTTTAGGGTGCATTACGGCCACACAAAGGGGATGCTGCCATGAAATTCTAGGCATTATCAAGTGCTTGTCAAATTGTGAATGAGTGACTGATGTAGTGTGTACAGCCTGCACAAAAAAAACAAAGCAGAGCTCATGCCTTTCAAGGGACTTTTTTCAAAATCATCACTAGTCGCATCATGCAGCCTAACAATGTATTAAAAATCAAAACATACAGCCCAATATTTGTAGAACAACTAAAGTTACATTATTAACTGTAAATTAAGCATATAGGAATACATATTTCTTTGTTAACCACTCAACACAGAATAGCCACATGTGCGCACTCCCTCAAATTGTTTGGAGAAAATATCCTTTCTATTTCATTCAGCTTTGTTCAATTGTATTCTTCATACTATAAAATAATGCCACGGAATTCTACATTTACATTTACGTCATTTAGCAGACGCTCTTATCCAGAGCGACTTACAAATTGGTGCATTCACCCTATAGCCAGTGGGATAACCACTTTACAATTATTTTTTATTTTATTTTTTTAAAGCACATCTTGTCTGCTAAATGAACTAGTGTAGCCCACAGCCATTTGGCATAGCCAGATCAGGACCTAACATACAGTGCCTTGCAAAAGTACTCATCCCCCTTGGCGTTTTTCCTATTTTGTTGCATTACAACCTGTAATTGAAATTGATTTTTATTTGGATTTCATGTAATGGACATACACAAAATAGTCCAAATTGGTGAAGTGAAAAAAATTATGGAAAAGTGGTGCGTGCATATGTATTCACCCCTTTGCTATGAAGCCCCTAAATAAGATCTGCTGCAACCAATTACCTTCAGAAGTCACATAATTAGTTAAATAGAAGTCCACCCGTGTGCAATCTAAGTGTCACATGATCTCAGTATATATACACCTATTCTGAAAGGCCCCAGAGTCTGCAACACCACTAAGCACAGACGAGTGGCCAGAAAAAAGTCATTGCTTAAAGAAAAAAATAAGCAAACACGTTTGGTGTTCGCCAAAAGGCATGTAGGAGACTCCCCAAACATATGGAAGAAGGTACTCTGGTCAGATGAGATTAAAATTGAGCTTTTGGGCCATCAAGGAAAACGCTATGTCTGGCGCAAACCCAACACCTCTCATCACCCCGAGAACACCATCCCCACAGTGAAGCATGGTGGTGGCAGCATCATGCTGTGGGGATGTTTTTCATCAGCAGGGGCTGGGAAACTGGTCAGAATTGAAGCAATGATGGATGGCGCTAAATACAGGGAAGTTCTTGAGGGAAACCTGTTTCAGTCTTCCAGAGATTTGAGACTGGGTTCACCTTCCAGCAGGACAACGACCCTAAGCGTACTGCTAAAGCAACACTTGGGTGGTTTAAGGGGAAACATTGAAATGTCTTGGAATGGCCTAGTCAAAGCCCAGACCTCAATCCAATTGAGAATCTGTGGTATGACTTAGATTGCTGTACACCAGCGGAACCCATCCAACCTGAAGGAGCTGGAGCAGTTTTGCCTTGAAGAATGGGCAAAAATCCCAGTGGCTAGATGTGCCAAGCTTATAGAGACATACCCCAAGAGACTTGCAGCTGTAATTGCTGCAAAAGGTGGCTCTACAAAGTATTGACTTGGGGGGGTGAATAGTTATGTATGCTCAAGTTCTGTTTTTTTGTCTTATTTCTTGTTTCACACAAAAAAATATTTTGCATCTTCAAAGTGGTAGGCATGTTGTGTAAAACAAATGATACAAACCCCAAAAAAATATATTTTAATTCCAAGTTGTCAGGCAACAAAATAGGAAAAATGCCAAGGGGGGTGAATACTTTCGCAAGCCACTGTAAGGACAACTCAGAGTATGCTATTCTGTTCTTCTGAAATAGACAACATTTTCTTCATATCATGCTTCTTTAGACCTGTCTAAAATAAATTATGGATTTATTGTGAAGGTGTAGGCTATATTACATGGATTTATTATACCTTTTTTTAATGTAGATGTTCCAAAGGTCAGCATCAGTGGCTTGTAGGCTGTGCGTGGAAGCCAGGAGATACTAAATGTGTTTGTTAATTAACGGTCAATTACCGTGAGACCGACAGTTATCTGCGTGACAATCACCGGCTGACAAAATTGTGACCACCACAGCCCTAGTTGTGTAAACCCAGTTTCATCAGCTGTCCAGGTGGCTTGTCTCAGACCATCCTGCAGGTGAAAAAGCTGGACGTGGAGGTCCTGGGCTGGCGTGGTTACACATGATCTGCAGTTGTGAGGCCGGTTGGATGTATTGCCAAATTCTCTAAAATGACATTGGAGGTGGCTTATGGTAGAGAAATGAACATTCAATTCTCTGGCAACAGCTCTGGTGGACATTCCTGCAGTCAGCATGCCAATTGCAAGCTCCCTCAAAACGTGAGACATCCGTGGCATTGTGTTGTGTGACAAAACTGCACATTTTAGAGTGGCCTTTTATTGTCCCCAGAAAAAAGTACACCTGTGTAATGATCATGCTGTTTAATCAGCTTCTTGATATTCCACACCTTTCAGGTGGGTGGATTATCTTGGCAAAGGAGAAATGCTCACCAACAGGGATGTAAACAAATATGTGCACAGAATGAGAGAAATAAGCTTTTTGCACGTATGAAACATTTCTGGGATCTTTTATTTCAGCTCATGAAACTAACACTTTACATGTTGCGTCTTTATTTTTGTTCAGTGTAGCTACAACCAGGTCTTCCCTGAGAACAGTCTTGGTTTCCACTAATGCGATTCTGCTAAAACCTGTATGATCGCTTGATTGAAATAAACAAGCACCTAGCCCTACATAATTATCTGATTTTCTTTAGGTCAGTGCTATCTGGGATAATTGGGGCTAGTGTTGGATGATATTTGGGGAGACATCTACGATATGCTACTCCAAATACCACGATATCCGATATAATCGTTTTATGCCATTAATGACTAGATAATTCCAGCCTGTGCAATTTGTGCTTATTTACAATATTAGTTGTATTCTCGTTAAATCATTGTTGTTTGGCGGAAAAAAATAAGGCTTAGTTACTATATATATATATATACACATACAGTGGGGAGAACAAGTATTTGATACACTGCCGATTTTGCAGGTTTTCCTACTTACAAAGCATGTAGAGGTCTGTAATTTTTATCATAGGTACACTTCAACTGTGAGAGACAGAATCTAAAACTAAAATCCAGAAAATGACATTGTATGATTTTAAAGTAATTAATTTGCATTTTATTGCATGACATAAGTATTTGATACATCAGAAAAGCAGAACTTAATATTTGGTACAGAAACCTTTGTTTGCAAGTACAGAGATCATATGTTTCCTGTAGGTCTTGACCAGATTTGCACACACTGCAGCAGGGATTTTGGCCCACTCCTCCATACAGACCTTCTCCAGATCCTTCAGGTTTCGGGGCTGTCGCTGGGCAATACGGACTTTCAGCTCCCTCCAAAGATGTTCTATTGGGTTCAGGTCTGGAGACTGGCTAGGCCACTCCAGGACCTTGAGATGCTTCTTACGGAGCCACTCCTTAGTTGCCCTGGCTATGTGTTTCGGGTCGTTGTCATGCTGGAAGACCCAGCCACGACCCATCTTCAATGCTCTTACTGAGGGAAGGAGGTTGTTGGCCAAGATCTCGCGATACATGGCCCCATCCATCCTCCCCTCAATACGGTGCAGTCGTCCTGTCCCCTTTGCAGAAAAGCATCCCCAAAGAATGATGTTTCCACCTCCATGCTTCACGGTTGGGATGGGTTGTACTCATCCTTCTTCTTCCTCCAAACACGTCGAGTGGAGTTTAGACCAAAAAGCTATATTTTTGTCTCATCAGACCACATGACCTTCTCCCATTCCTCCTCTGGATCATCCAGATGGTCATTGGTAAACTTCAGACGGGCCTGGACATGCGCTGGCTTGAACAGGGGGACCTTGCGTGCGCTGCAGGATTTTAATCCATGACGGCGTAGTGTGTTACTAATGGTTTTCTTTGAGACTGTGGTCCCAGCTCTCTTCAGGTCATTGACCAGGGCCTGCCGTGTAGTTCTGGGCTGATCCCTCACCTTCCTCATGATCATTGATGCCCCATGAGGTGAGATCTTGCATGGAGCCCCAGACCGAGGGTGATTGACCGTCATCTTGAACTTCTTCAATTTTCTAATAATTGCGCCAACAGTTGTTGCCTTCTCACCAAGCTGCTTGCCTATTGTCCTGTAGCCCATCCCAGCCTTGTGCAGGTCTACAATTTTATCCCTGATGTCCTTACACAGCTCTCTGATCTTGGCCATTGTGGAGAGGTTGGAGTCTGTTTGATTGAGTGTGTGGACAGGTGTCTTTTATACAGGTAACGAGTTCAAACAGGTGCAGTTAATACAGGTAATGAGTGGAGAACAGGAGGGCTTCTTAAATAAAAACTAACAGGTCTGTGAGAACCGGAATTCTTACTGGTTGGTAGGTGATCAAATACTTATGTCATGCAATAAAATGCAAATTAATTACTTAAAAATCATACAATGTGATTTTCTGGATTTTTGTTTTAGATTCCGTCTCTCACAGTTGAAGTGTACCTATGATAAAAATTACAGACATCTACATGCTTTGTAAGTAGGAAAACCTGCAAAATCGGCAGTGTATCAAATACTTATTCTCCCCACTGTATATTGGCCCAACCCTGCTTGGACGTCCCTACCCTAAACCCTAACCTTAACCCTTACAAAACCCTAAACTTAACCATTTTAAATGTCAACTTCAATGGGCAAGGGATGACCCAAGGATCCCTGATAGCAAAGATCACTGTCTTTAGACCAGTACTGAACCAGACTTTCTGATTAACATACAAGAATAAGTTCACCTCTACCACATCAGCCAAGTAGCACTATAATTCAGTATTTGACCAGTATTTTCTAACTTCCTGTAGATCTAAAGCTGGTACCTGAACACTTGAGAGTAGAATAATAAATCAGATGTATTTTATATAGCGCTTCTCATTACAAACAAGAATCTCAAAGTCGCTTTGAAACAAAAAAGAATTTAGGCATCTGTCGAGTCAGTACTGTTTAGTTGAATTCCGAGGCTGGTCATACCTGCATCATAGAGTATTTAGACTCTGCTGGGCTCCCGAAGCCGTTGACACCGATGAAGCTGCTGCTGAAGTAGGAGTTGGTCAGATTGGCATCGCTCAGGGTCCCGCCCTCCATCCCAGGGACTGTAGAGGACAGAGACAATGGGTTCAGAATCAGACACCTGCTTCTACTACACAGGGTCTGGATGGTCCTGGTAAACGTCATATTCAATGTTTGGAAAACATTATGGAGACAGACAATATATGCCATACAGACTAGATCACCTTCTCCATTATAAAGAGTGGTAGGGGTCTCAATTTAATGGCTATGTGAAGCTAAATGCATATAATGCACATAAGTGGCTATGAACTAATGTTCTAGCCATGAGGCCATTTGATCGTCTTCATTTACAGGACTGGGCGATTACCGAGGAGAAGCCAATCAGCACGCTTCTTGAGAAGACGTAAACACTTCAACTTTATCCAGTTAGCCAACTTGTGTGCACAAATGATAATATCCACCTTGCAACCGAACATGTGGCATTGTGCAGAGTTCAATAATATAAAATACAGCTGTGGTGGTTGAATTATTTTGCAAGTTATGATGCTAACTAGTTAGCTACTAAGTAAATGGACTTCACAACAGCAGATGTTTGGTTAGCATGTAAGCTAGCTAGTCACCCTACTCATGCATCAAGACAAGCATCATAGAAAGACTCGCTTCCAAAACTATTCAACATTAGCTAACTAGCTATGCTACTTAGATGCACGCATTACTAACAAGTTACCTAATGCAAGAAGTGCGCAAACGTTAATGTGCCGTGTACCTTTTTTTTTTTCTCGGCAGGCTAACTTTTCTAGCCATAGCCATCTAACTAGCTACGTTAGCCAATGATTGTCTGAATTTGCCCACTCATGTCTTGAAGCTGTCAAATACAAAAACACTGAAATTGCTAACTAAATGCATTTATTGAAGGAGCTCAAACTCTGGATGAAAAGCTTAGTGCTCTGACACTTTAATTAGTTATGCTTGATTGTGTAGCTTAAAAAACGTTGTTTAGCCCACGTTGTTTTGGGGGGAAAGAGGCCTCAAAGAATCCCCGGGCTCAATGTTAACAAAGCCCCTCACACGCCCAAAAAGTAACAACCACCGATGAGGTTGTGCTAGGCCCTGTCGTATCGGACCGGGACAAACAGACGAAATATACTCACTGGTTAACATCTGTCCCTCCAGAGCCGTGCCTGCAGGCCCCAGAGAGTCGCCCTTTTTGGGGACGTTCGGTACCCCAACCTGGCAGGCCGGGGGTGCACTAAGAGGATACCCTGCAGCCGTCACGGCTCCTCCAGACATGGATAAAGGGACAGGGCTTGCTCCGCCGTGAAGGGACATGCTTGCCATGGACGGCTCCTCGTGCAAAAACTGACACTCGTCCCCATAAAAGCAAGTCTTATCCTTTGCGTAGTATCGGCAGAACTTCACCTTGACGCAGGGTATTCCGACACCCGCGAGCGGAGCAGCTGAAGCTGGGAGTCCACTGTTCATGGCACCGCTGCTGCCGCTGCCACCGGAAGATATTCAAACATAGAGAGACGTCGATTGCTAGGTAGCTTGCTCTCGAGCAGGGTTCGTAATGTCAATGCAAAGCGATATGCAACAGCAAATATGTTTTGTCCTCGCTTAAAATTACATTACTCACATTATCCGGCTAAATGACAAATAATTAAGATAGCTAAGGGCATTGCGTTTGATAAATCCTGGTCGCTGTTGTCGCTATCCATGTAACTAGCTTAGCTAGCTAGCCTGTTGTTTAGCCTAGTTCACGCTGCTGTTGTTGTTTTCTGCTCTCTGGCTAGCTATTCCGCAAAAAAAAAAAAAAGCAGTGGCGTATTCATTACGCAAGTTCGGTTGCAAAACGTTTCTTAAACGGAACGAAACGGGAAGGGTTCTACCTGAATGTGTCCAATAGAAACTCTCGTTTTGCTCTGTTTGCTTCAGTTTGGTTCTTAAACGGTTTCTGTAATGAATAGACCCCAGCTAGCATTGCATTGCATTATGGGAAGCTTGCAAGCTTCTAACGTTACGGCAAAAGCCAGCAACATTTGGAGCGGCTTTGAGGGACAGAATCAGTTCGTAACTTTTGGTCTGTGGACAAAACCAACGATTTCCAAAACAGAAAGTCGTCACCCAAACCCAATCATAAGTTTTATAGGCTATGCAGTCGTGCATGAGATGATATGGGTGCACGTGACGTTTGATATTACACCTCTGTGATGTAGCAAACCACATATGTCCCACAAAAGGCTGAATGTCACGTTGTAGCAAGCTAACATTTAGGTAGGTCTGTTATTTTGTTGCAGCTAACAGTTTCCCTTTAACATTTCATCAGTCATTGGATTACTCGTGATTTGTATTATGTTGGCAATTATGAAAGTATAGGGAACAAAAATATAAACACAACATGTAAAGTGTTGGTTCCATGTTTCATGAGCTGAAATAAAAGATCCCAGAAATGTTCCATATGCACAAAAAGCTTATTTGTTAACAATGTTGTGCACACATTTTTTTACATCCCTCAAATTTTGAGGTCCACCAAAGCTGTTGCCAGAGAATTGAATGTTCATTTCTCTACCATAAGCCGCCTCCAACGTCATTTTAGAGAATTTGGCAGTAGGTCCAACCGGCCTCACAACCACAGACCACATGTAACCACATCAGCACAGGACCTCCACATCCGGCTTCTTCACCTGCGGGATCGTCTGAGACCAGCCACCCGGACAGCTGATGAAACTGAGGAGTATTTCTGTCTGTAATAAAGACCTTTTGTGGGGAAAAACTCATTCTGATTGGCTGAGCCTGGCTCCCCAGTGGGTGGGCTTATGCCCCCACACCGCTGTCCAGTCATGTGAAATGCATAGATTAGGGCCAAATTCATTTATTTCAATTGTCTGATTTCCTTATATTAACTGTAACTCAGTAAACTCGTTGAAATTGTTGCATGTTGCATTTATATTTTTGTTCAGTATAATAACTTGATAAAGAATGTCTGTAAAATAAAGGATGTAGGGCTAGAGGCCTACACAGTGCTTGACTTGGACTGAAATAGGTTCCGGTACTCATTTTGGGTGCTGGTACTGTTTATATTTAGGTGCACCACAATACTTTTGAGCTAATATTCTATAAGAGGAACAGGAGCTCAGGCAGTAGAAAATGTGAAGTGCCGGGTACTCAGCTCAGGTGAGCTCCTGCCCAAGTCAAGCACTGGCCGCCTACAATAATAATATTATTATCAGAGGTAACATAGTAAGCGTAAATCTGGGACACACAAGTTAATATGTTATGTTTGGTATGGTTACATAAAACAGAATAATCTCATCATGGACAACTTTAACATTTTAGCTAATTAGCAACTTTTCAACTACTTACTACTTTTTAGCTACTTTGCAACTACTTAGCATGTTAGCTAACCCTTCCCCTAACCTTAACACTTTAACTTAACTCCTAACCATAACCTTAACCCTAACCCCTAGCCTAGCTAACGTTAGCTAGCTAGCTAACGTTACCGTTAGCCACCTAGCTAACATTAGCCACAGCTAATTGGAATTTCTTAACATACCATACGTTTAGCAAATTCATAACATATCATACGAATTGTAATTCATAACATATGATACGAAATGGATGATGGACATCCACAAATTAATACATACAAAACGTAACATATCATACTACCAGTATGAAAAATGTATGCACTCACTAACTGTAAATGGCTCTGGATAAGAGCGTCTGCTAAATGACGAAAGTGTATCGGATTTACATCAATAATAATGCCAAGTGCTCTGAGACCAGGTTGTGTGTTGGGAAGAAAAGTGCAATTGACACCTTGAAAATTAAGATTAGGGGCTCAATTCCAACCAACCCGAATTGCAATATTTACCCAGTAGCTCTTTTTCCAATGGTCAAATTAACTCACAGTTTGGTTTTGGGTACTGTATAAAACCCTACAACTACTACCACCCAGGGCGACCCGGTCTCACAGGTATGCTGTCACTTTTCAGAAGTGTGATTAAAAATATATATATCTGCCCCATGTGGGATTAAAACTGACAACCATTGAACTTTGAGCCAACTGTTTTCATAGCCGCAGGAACATGTTCGGAGAATTTTCTGTCGAGGGAGAGGTGCGATGATAAAAAAAACGTGCCTGCGCTACAGACTGCTATATTGGTCCGCTAATACAGGAATAGTAAATGCCCACTGCACTACTTTTGTGAAAAAAATAAATGTTCAAACAAATATATGTTTTGCCTGTGATACAGATGGCTATATAGGTCCACTAATAAAGGACTAGTAAAGGCCCAGTGTACTAGTTTTGTAAAAAAAAAAATATATATATATATATATATATATATATTAAAATTTTCGATTTCAGGGGGTGATGCAGCACCCTCAGCACCACTCCTTCCCACTGCTATGACTGTTTTGGCTGACTGCAACACCAATCAGTCATAGTGACTGGGGGAAAATACATCTTAGTTGACATGATATGTTAAAAAAAAAAAAATTATGCACGCATGACTGTAAGTCGCTTTGGATAAAAGCGTCTGCTAAATGGCATTATAAATTATAAAAATGATCACCAATGTTCACTCTAAACTGCATGCAGCTCCCCCTGGACTGCCAAGCAGAATAAATATCAGCCCCTGGAGAGAAGCAGGAGATTGAACTTCACTCATCTTTCTAGAGTTTTCCCTTAAGATAAAACTATCAACGTTTCGCTTTACTGTGGGAATTGTGATCGAATTAACGCAATATTAGCCACTTTCAATGCGACCCAACCCGAATTGCAATATTTACCCAGTAGCTCTTTTTCCAATGGTCAAATTAACTCACAGTTTGGTTTTGGGTACTGTATAAAACCCTACAACTACTACCACCCAGGGCGACCCGGTCTCACAGGTATGCTGTCACTTTTCAGAAGTGTGATTAAAAATATATATATCTGCCCCATGTGGGATTAAAACTGACAACCATTGAACTTTGAGCCAACTGTTTTCATAGCCGCAGGAACATGTTCGGAGAATTTTCTGTCGAGGGAGAGGTGCGATGATAAAAAAAACGTGCCTGCGCTACAGACTGCTATATTGGTCCGCTAATACAGGAATAGTAAATGCCCACTGCACTACTTTTGTGAAAAAAATAAATGTTCAAACAAATATATGTTTTGCCTGTGATACAGATGGCTATATAGGTCCACTAATAAAGGACTAGTAAAGGCCCAGTGTACTAGTTTTGTAAAAAAAAAATATATATATATATATATATTAAAATTTTCGATTTCAGGGGGTGATGCAGCACCCTCAGCACCACTCCTTCCCACTGCTATGACTGTTTTGGCTGACTGCAACACCAATCAGTCATAGTGACTGGGGGAAAATACATCTTAGTTGACATGATATGTTAAAAAAAAAAAAATTATGCACGCATGACTGTAAGTCGCTTTGGATAAAAGCGTCTGCTAAATGGCATTATAAATTATAAAAATGATCACCAATGTTCACTCTAAACTGCATGCAGCTCCCCCTGGACTGCCAAGCAGAATAAATATCAGCCCCTGGAGAGAAGCAGGAGATTGAACTTCACTCATCTTTCTAGAGTTTTCCCTTAAGATAAAACTATCAACGTTTCGCTTTACTGTGGGAATTGTGATCGAATTAACGCAATATTAGCCACTTTCAATGCGACATACCGAAAACAAAACGAACTATGCAAGACTTAGTATGCAAAACTGATTTTGTTGTAGGCAGAACGCACCTGAGCAGGATTCTATTGCATTGATAGGCACGAGTCAGGCCCGTACGGGTGCTCCATAAGCAATCAGAGATGCAGTAGGCCTATATGCAAATAGACCTTTGCAATATATGGATCTGTGCCATTTACTTTGAACTGGACTGTTATAACAGCGTGAGCGGTCATGAGTAGATGCGCTTGTTTTGAGATCAAAGGGAGAGCTATATGTAGTGAGCATGTGCACATTTGTACATTTGTTCATATCCTTTGCTAGTTACTGAGTTATTAGCCCAGTTATATATAATTTGTAGTCAGCAATAGGGGAGTGACTGCTTCCTACAACAGCACAAAACTTGTGTACATTTCCAGACATCTTTCAAGAGCCAGTCAGGTAAAGAGCTTTTTTTTTGTCATAAAGGGGTGTTGTTTTTTGAGACAGGCTTGAATAAGCTAAGTAGCCAATAGGCAGAGGGTAGCATAATTTGTCAAATTCTCTGTAATAATGGTATGGGAATAATGATGCATTTTATTTTGTAAAGAGGTTTCTTGCATCAAACAACACAACAACATTTTCAGTCATAGCCTACTGTACTGTGTATGAAACAGTAAGCAAAAACGTTGAATTACTTCCACAGCTGCACCATCGAGAGCATCCTGACTGGTTGCATCACCGCCTGGTATGGCAACTGCTCAGCCTCTGACCGCAAGGCATTACAGAGGGTAGTGCGTACGGCCCAGTACATCACTGGGGCCAAGCTTCCTGCCATCCAGGACCTCTATACCAGGCGGTGTCAGAGGAAGGCCCTCAAAATTGTCAAAGACTCCAGCCACCCTAGTCATAGACTGTTCTCTCTGCTACCACACGTCAAGCGGTACTGGAGCACCAAGTCTAGGTCCAAAAGGCTTCTCAACAGCTTCTAACCCCCCATCTTTTTATGCTGCTGCTACTCTGTTAATTATTTATGCATAGTCACTTTAACTCTACCCACATGTACATATTACCTCAACTACCTCAACTAGCCGGTGCCCCCGCACATTGACTCTGCACCGGTACCCCCATGTATATAGCCTCCCTACTGTTATTTTATTTTACTTCTGCTCTTTTTTTCTCAACACTTTTTGTTGTTGTTGTTTTATTTTACTTTTTTATTAAAAAATAAATGCATTGTTGGTTAAGGGCTGTAAGTAAGCATTTCACGGTAATGTCTACACCTGTTGTATTTGGCGCATGTGGCAAATAAAATTTGATTTGATTTGATATGCGGAAATGTGCCTTACTGCCTTTTTAGTAACATCAGTAGTCAAGGAAGCATTGGACGGCTCGTGGTAATGACTGGAGCGGAATTAGTGGAATGGTATCAAATGCATCAAACACATGGTTTCCAGGTGTTTGATGCCATTCCATTTTCTCTGCTCCAGACATTATTATGAGCTGTCCTCCCCTCACCAGCCTGCGCTGCAGCACAGTGTATTTCACACGGAACCCCTCCCTTGAGATAAAGCAGAGGCACTCTACATCACGATTTCAATGGTAGAGTTGAACGGCTAGGGGGCAAAAAGAGCTAGATTTACTACTAAAATACCAAAATATCACTTTTGCAACGAATTGCCAAAATGAAGACCCTATTAACATGTTTCACTATAACTAAGCCTAAAACATCTGATTTTCGATTAAACATTTTTTTGTCATGAAAGTTACTCTTTAATGTCATTGTAGCCTATTAGGTTATTAGAAAGATTTCCAGAAAATAGGTAGGCTGTACTTGCATTAGGGCCTATAAGCTCTAGACTAGTTCATCACCAGGTTTTAATAGCCAACCATCCCCATTTTTGTGACCAGTCATTCAAAGTAACTGTGATAACGTCATGAACCCAGCGTCACAGAGAAGTCTCTCTTAAAAAGAACTGCACACCAGATGAAACGTCACAATTAAAATATAACTTATTGGGGCTTCGCTCTCGAGACCTTCTCATTGTGAGACAAAGCGACATACGTTGAAAACCAATCGCCAATGAAGGGAAAGAGGAGAGTTAGTGTCGGTGAGTTATTAAAATCATCATCAACAATGTTTTTATAGCAAAAAGAATCATTGGAAAATTTGTTATTTAGCTACATGGTTGCCTTATTCATAAGCTTGTCCAACGACTGTTTTATTAGATAACCCTAAAGTAACAATACATATCCTAGCCTATATATTCCCCAAATATATTTTACAATAAAATAAAATAATTCAGTCTAGCTAATTATTTTGTAAAATGTAAATGTTGCACAAAACTATATGCTGCATTTTATACATTCCCATAGTCGCAATTTACCCAATATCATCCATCTGCTGCGCATAATTTTGCAGTTTTGTGTGCTTCAAAAGTACATTTTCTTTGTCTTAATCTGAAAGAAAAACATTGCAACAAATTGATGAATCTACGCCTTGATTAGCTATTATAAAGTAATTTGGTTTTCGTTGATTTGGTTCTCTGTTTCTCCAGCTGCGCTCCTGTTGCTGTGCGCTCTTTGTGATGGAGACGAGTTGCAGCCTCAGCGAGACCCACCTCGAGCGTACTGTATCACCACCAGCCTGACGGTAGGTGCCTAAACTGATCGTAACTGTGCATCCGTGGGATTAATGGACCAAACTGACCGGTCACTTACTGTAAGCCTAAATGATCAATCAGATTTTGAAAATACCTGTGTCCTGTCCCCGCTTCGGTTCCTCTTTCATTACTTATTAAAGTGAAAGGTTGGTAGTCTGTGGCTGAGTCCCACTTTTGAGATCAACCTCACAAACAGTAAACCTGTTTGTTTGTCAGCTCATGTGCATTTATCTTTGAGATTTTTCTAGTGGTGGGCTGTGTGGCCTAATGTCACTTCACATTGCATTGCAGAAGGATGCTGGATTGCTCTGATCATATATTGTGTAGGTCTGTGATAATAAAAGTGAAATTCTGCAGTCCTAACATAACTCTGAAAAGCAGATATATTTCTGCTCTGACCTCAAGGTCAAAGGAATAACAATGCATAAGAGAGGAAGGTGTAAACTCACAGTTAGTGGTGTTGATATAGCACCACACCACACTAGGCTGCTGAGGGGAGAATGGAATGGATTGTGGAAACTATGTGTTTGATGTATTTAATACCATTCCAGTAATTCCGCTCCAGTCAGTACCACGAGCCCGTTCTCCTCAATTAAGCTGCCACCGACCTCCTTGGCACCACACCTACTAGCCTATGTGTTCCTGTCATATACTGTGTAAAAAGGCGTCAGAACACATGCTTATAGATGCAGTCCTCTAAATGTGTCCTAGACTCAGAGAACAAAAGCACAACTGCTATTTTAATAGAAAGTCAAGAAATTTAGAATTTACATTCTCGCCAGGCTTCTCGTACTTTCCAAATGTAAAACAAAGTTTGATGAATGTCTGACATCTGTGTTTGAACAACTTCATGAATATTATGAATACTGATCTCTATTCACCTCAAAGGCCACCTCATTAACCTCCCGAGTGGCGCAGTGGTCTAAGGCACTTCATTGCAGTGCTAGCTGTGCCACTAGAGATCCTGGTTTGAATCCAGGCTCTGTCGTAGCCGGCCGTGACCAGGAGACCCATGGGGTGGGGCACAATTGTCCCAGGGGAGGGAATGGCCGGCAGGGATGTAGAGCATGGTGTTTGCAACGCCAGGTTTGTTGGTTTGATTCCCACGGGGGGCCAGTATAATAATGTATGCACTCACTAACTGTAAGTTGCTCTGGATAAGAGTGTCTGCTAAATGACTAAAATGTTACAGCTGATCATCCTCTCTGACTCTATCTCCCTGACATGGTGACACTTTGCTCTGTTTTCCAGGATGTGTGGTGTACTCTGTCTGAAGCCCATCTGAATGGTTCTGGTCCTACCAGACTAGAGGTCCCTGCTGGGCAGAGCCTCCATATCATCATGCAAAGCCTCCCAGGAGACCCTGTCTGCAGCTGGAGCCATGGAGCTGGCCCAATAAGGTAAGTAGGTGTGTGTGTGTGTGTGCGTTTGTCTTTGTTGTGTTACCCGGCGCCGCAAGGCCACTGTGTCGTTGTATCATTATTGCACCAACAGAGGGGGCTATTCTATGGCCATACCACAGACATCTGTGAGTGATTCTGGAGAGTACTCCTTCAGCTGTGTGAGAGGCGGCATCATCTCCTCCCTGACGCTCTCTCTACTGGTTGGACCTCCACTGAGTGAGTGACAGACCCATGTTCTTTTCTAAACCACTAATATGACATCAGATTCTGATCTACACCACATTAAAGTCAAATAACATCTATATCATCATCATGATTCTGAACCATATTGAAATTCCTAGCTATGGTTCATTCTCCCATTGGTTACCTCCAGGATGTCCCTCAAAGCCACATCTGAAATATATCCCTGGGGAAAGAGGCTTTTTACCTAACTTCCAGTGTTCTTCAGAGGGAAACCCCAAGCCAGAAATCAAATGGTTCAATAACCTTGACAAGACTGGGTAAACTTTGGTGAAAATAATATAGAATCTTAAAGGAGTTTCTTCAGGGTTTTGACATGAGTTTCATGTGTAGGACCTCTTCAAGGATGGCTACATGCTTTATAATAATTACTTTCTCCTCCTCTCCATCAGAAAGGGTAGTCATGGGAATGAGACATCTAAGGATTCAGAGAGGTCCAACAACACAGAGGGAAGTAAACTATACTGCAAGACAACAGTTATGTGCTGTGCTACTAACCCCAAAGGAGAGGAGTGTTCTCAACTTTATGACTATGGTTAGTATTATTGTGAAAGTGTAAACACAATACCCCAAAAAACAAAATGGAATTAAAGGCACCCAGTACTGATTGATGTGTGGTCTGTTGGCTTCCTGTGTGTGTCTCAGACTTGGACCGCAGCCGTAGTGTGGATGATGATGATGATGATGAAGCTCCAGAGATCACTCTGAGCCCGGGTCAGGCCCTGCTGCTCCGCTGTAGGGAGAGAGACAGCACCACACAGTGGCTGACTGATAAACAGGAACAGGTCAACTTTATCACTCATTCATCAACCTTTTATTTCCACTGTTGAAAACATATGACCAGAACCATTTCACTTTTCTCTCCATGACTTGTTCACTGTATTTGAGATAATGCAGTCTACCATCTTTTCCTCCAGGTGTCGACATATCGACTATCATATAAAGGAATAGATATGACTTACCTGTTCATTGCGTCGGTGAGAGTGAACCACAGTGGCATCTACACCTGCCGGAGTGACAAGAACAAGATCAAGTACACCCACATCCGGGTCCTGGGTCAGTGAGAGGCAACAACACTGAATCCTCTTTGTACCTTTTCTTTTCAGTCAAACATTCCCTTGCCCTTTTTTTAAATGTCTATCTTTACTTGGTCTTTACTCATCTGTCAGATACTTTCTTGTCATCTGTCCTGATTCTCTCCCTACCACCACCACCTACCTGTTTTTTTCTCTCCCAAAATTGGATTTCCAAGTGATTTCCGTGTGATTTCTGGTGTTGTGTGTCCTCAGAGAAGGGCTTCATTTCCATCGACCAGCTGAATGAGAGCAGTACCATCTCAGCCCAGGAGAAGCCAGGGTTCTGTCTGCGGGCCCTGGTCTCCTCACACCCTCGCCTACGCTGCCATTGGCTGGGCCCGGGCGGCATACAGACGCAGTGCCCTGAACCCACACGGCTGTGGAAGAACAGGTAGGGTAAGGCTGGTGGTCTCTGTGTGGGCTTCCTGAGACTTAATTTAATCTAGGACATACTGCCATATCCATGTTCTATTTGGTGTTTCTGTTGCAGTTTTATAAAGCTTTACTAAAGGTCTATCTACGAGGTTTGATGAGGTTACGTTTGGTTCAATAAGGTTTAACACGATTCCATATGGTTCTGTCCCCCCCCCTCAGGACTCTGGAGCTATGTAACCCTGAGCCAGGAGACTACCAGTTACACCTGGAGACTGGGGAGCTGAACCTCACAAAGACCCTCTCTCTCTGTGTGGCAAGTGAGTGACAGCCGACTGCCCAGTCAGATAAGACTTGTGATTGTGTGCATGACTCCTCAGTAAGACACCTGTCCTCACCTGTCCTCCTCCTCTGTCTCTCAGATATGTCCACCCCCATTCTCTTCCAGAAAGAAGACAACATCACCTGTAAGACCGAAAGCCCCCTCCCCTTCAACCTCACCTGGAGGTTGTGCTCTCTGTCCAATGACAGGTACCTGTAGATTTAGGCCCGAGTTTCTCATGTTAGGATTCAGCTCTATATCTTAACACTAGTGGTGGGCACCAATATCGATATGATATCGATATCATTTGAAATCGACATAAGCAAGGCATATCTTGATATTGGTTATTGTTCCTCTGTAGCTCAGCTGGTAGAGCACGGCGCTTGTAACGCCAAGGTAGTGGGTTCGATCCCCGGGACCACCCATACACAAAAATGTAAGTCGCTTTGGATAAAAGCGTCTGCTAAATGGCATATTATTATTTATTATTATTAACCTACCCAGCTAGCACATAACGTTCTAAGAACCATATGTTTCTTAGAGCTTGGTGAGAGTGTGGTTGTCCTATAGTTATTTTGCATACAACCTTCCCACAAAGTTCTGGGAATGCAGGATTTCCAGCTAGCACATAATGTTCTGAGAACCACATTTTTCTTAAGTGGCAATTTCATGGTTCTATTTAAAGTAATGTTCTCAGAACGTTCAGAGAACATTAAGAAACAACGTTCTTCTGTGGAAATTTCAGTACTTCAGCATAACGGTTTCTGCAGGATTCGTCATGGTTCTATTTAAAGTAATGTTCTAAGAACATTAAGCAAACGTTTCATAAAAACACAAGAAAACATGAGTAACGTTCTAAGAACATTCTAGGAATGTTATTTAAAAACATATACATTCCATTCTCAGCGTCAACAAAACTTTCTCTCAATCCTTTGTCTTGTTAAGTGTGTTCAGGTGCACCCACTATTTGGCCGCACCTGATCTTAATGAGTGCTTGTTTAAATGGGGTTTGTTTAAATAGACTAAAATGAACAGCTTTGTATTAGTTAAAAAAAACATGGCACGCTAGCTCCATCCTGGTGGCATAGTCGACTAATTCCATGGATAGAAAACAGGAGATCATAGGTTCAAATATTACTGACGTCGTGCCACAATAAAAAAGAAATGTGTTTGCATGATTAATGCCTAAGCAAATTAATTTCCATGTGTCCAATCTTTGCTTGGAGTTCAAAACCATTAACCTAAGCTAGCAGTGTTATTAAAAGTCTTATTGAAACATGTTCTCAGAACGTTAATTAATTATCTTCAAATAACCTATAATTTCCGTTCTCAGAACGTTAATAAAACCTCCCAGGAAAACTTTCAGGGAACCATAGTAAAACGTTCTCTGGAACCTACTTTCCCACAACTTCCAAGGAACCAAATGTGCTAGCTAGGTATTTGCTTACTTACTTACTTACTTACTTAGTCCTCTTCATTCCTATTTGGAACATAATGCTTCCACAAGAGAGCGCCACTTCTGCTGGTCTTCTGCCTTTTGGGGGATGGTTTTCCATGATAGGCCACTGTTCTTCATCTCTTTCTCCACGCTTCCTTTTGTTAACCTACACTATTATGTAAAAAGTATACATGACTGTTCCTGCAATGCTCTTACAGACTCTCAATTTAGCATAAGCCTACTTAAATGCCTGCTGATTGGCCATCAACAGGGTTCCCATTGTATTCAACTGTAGGTTAGGCCCCAAGAACATTCACACTTGGCCCAATGGTCAATCAGCAAAAAGTTGTCTGAACTGCATAAAGCCAGTGCAATGTTATTCATTCAAACCGATATGATATCGATATTGGTTTTTAAAAATGCAACTGATATCAATTGTCCATATCGTTGCCCATCCCTACTTAACAACTGAAGCAAATTTATGGGGCGGTTTCCCTGACACAAACTAAGATCATTTTCAATAGAGATTCTCCATTGATCTTGCTTTTTAGTCCAGGATTAGGCTGTGTCTGGGAAACCAACCCTACATGTTTACCTGTGTGTGTGTTCACCTGTGTTTGTTAACCTGCCCCCCATCCCCTAGCTGTCAGTCAGAGTCTGCAGCCTGGAAGGAGATCCCTGCCACTCCCACAGAGCTCTGTGACTCAGACCAGTTCTGCCATAAGAATGTCCTCAGCTCCCTGGAAAGTGCAGAGGTGGGGAACCACTTTGTCAAGTGCTGCATTACAAACTCGGTCCACTCACAGTCACACTGCAGCGAGTCACTGTTCAATGCAAGAATGGTCTTTCCACTGCAGCGTACGTTCAAACAACGTAAGTGGTCAGTCAGGAAAAACAAGTCCTCCAAAAATAATTGTTTTTATAATGGTTGTCATCATAGCTCCAGTGTGGAACAGAATTGGTCACAGTGTTGTCATGGCTCCAGTGTGGAACAGAATTGGTCACAGTGTTGTCATGGCTCCAGTGTGGAACAGAATTGGTCACAGTGTTGTCATGGCTCCAGTGTGGAACAGAATTGGTCACAGTGTTGTCATGGCTGTTGTCAGATATTGGTTATATCTGTTGATGTGTGTGTGTGTTCTATCAGCCTCCAACTCCTCTCAACTCCTGAAGGTGTCCAGTCTGGTTCTGTTCCTGGCGTTGATGCTGGTCAGCGTGGCGCTACTCTACTTCATCAGGAAGAAGGTACACACACACACACACACACACACACACACACACACACACACACACACACACACACACACACACACACACACAGACAGACTTGTTCACCACACTCAAACATTCTCACACACCCTCCTGATATGTTGTGTGTAGAAACCCCAGTACCAGAGTCAGGTGCAGATGATCCAGATGGTAGGACCTAATGACAACGACTACATCTACATCAACTTCAAAGACTTCCGGTACAACCAGAAATGGGAGTTCCCCAGAGAGAACCTGGAGCTGGGTAAGACTGGGGAGATGTACCAGTGAAATGACTTTGCCTGACCCATCTACCTGGGAATCTCTAGTCTCCAGTACAGCCAGCCTCACCAATAGTATTCCCACCAACCCTGTGTTGTGGTCTTTCTCCTCAGGGAAGGAGCTAGGCTCTGGGGCCTTTGGCATGGTGGTTCAGGCTACAGCCTACGGCATCAGCAAGCCTGGGATCTCCCTGCAGGTGGCTGTCAAGATGCTGAAAGGTACAGGGTTTTACCTGTGTGATGTTGTACACTGCTGGCTAAGTGTTGGTGTTTGCTGAAGACCCACACTATTACTATTTTACATACCCTGCACCAGTGAAGTCACTCAGGTTGTTGTTGAGTGTTGATGTTTGCCCATGCAGATAAGCATGAGACAGTGGAGAAGGAGGCTCTGATGTCAGAGTTGAAGATGCTGACTCACATCGGACAGCATGCCAACGTCGTTAACCTGCTGGGGGCATGCACTGGCTCAGGTACGACAGCCAATCACAGACAGGCTCAGAAACCATCATCTAGCAGAAATAAAACAGGAATAACTACAACATGTAATTGCCAAGAACATGTCTTTAGATATTGTATTGAAACGAGTACATGTGTATTTAGGACTGTCTCTAAGCGCCTGTGTGTGTGTGACTCTGTGAATGTGTGTATCTGACTCTGTGGCTGTGTGACTCTTGACAGGGCCCACGTACCTGATCTTCCAGTACTGCCGTAATGGGGACCTGCTGAACTACCTGAAGAACAACAGAGAGCTGTACCACAAGTCTCTGACCGAGGCCTTCACCAGGGATCGCTTCAGCAGCCTTTACCACAACCTGCCCAAGAGGAGCTCCACTAGAGGGCACGAGAGCATCGCCCTCCTCAGCCTCAACTCCTCTCCCATGGACACCTCGGATGGTCAGTGTGGGGTAGACACACACACAAATTAAGAAATAGACATGCTTATGTATACAGCAGCACAGTTAAAAACATCTGTAGGATCTCTTCACTGCTGGCCAGTGGATCCCGTTGACCCCAGCTGATTTGTGTTGATCCACAGGTCCAGGGATCTATGAGGAGCTGCAGGAGGAGGAGGAGGAGGAGAAGCAGGCACTGACCTATAACGACCTGCTCAGCTTTTCCTACCAGGTGGCCAAAGGCATGGACTTCCTGTCCTCCAAGCACGTACGTTGAGTGACAATACTGCACACTGCCCCATGTCCCCTCATACAAGGCTGTGCTCACTGCAAAAACATATAATACTCCCTATACCCCACATCATTACTCCCTACACACCCTCTCTCTATCTTGGGTGTGTGTTTCTGTCTCCAGTGTATCCATCGGGACCTTGCGGCCAGGAACGTGTTGGTGGCTCAGGGTGGACTTGTAAAGATCGGAGACTTTGGACTGGCCCGGGACATCGAGAACGACTCCAACTACGTAGTGAGAGGAAATGTAGGTACTATACACAGAAAGGAGTGTTTGTCTGTATTCTACAGATGCTCTGTTGTCAGTGACAACAGCTCTGTTCTAGGCATGCAGTGTCGGTGTGTGTGTCTGATGTGTTGTGTTGTGTCGCAGGTGCGTCTGCCAGTGAAGTGGATGGCTCCAGAGAGTATCTTCCAGGGGATGTACACCATGCAGAGCGATGTCTGGGCCTATGGTATCCTGCTGTGGGAGGTCTTCTCTCTGGGTAGCTACATAAACATACATTTTACATTTACATTTTAGTCATTTAGCAGACGCTCTTATCCAGAGCGTCTTACAGTTAGTGAGTGCATACATTTTCATACTGGCCCCCCGTGGGAATCGAACCCACAACCCTGGCGTTGCAAGCGCCATGCTCTACCAACTGAGCTACACGGGACATACCTACTCTTTCTTTTTATTTATTGTCATGATTTGATTTTGTCCTTTATAGTGTGTGTTGACCGAGGTTGGGGATGAGGTGGGGCCGCCAGGAGTATGTTTAGGATGGGGGGGGCATACATACTGTACACACACTTATTATAGATGTATTCCCTGCATCTTTATTATATGTGATTTGCTCTCTTCCTCCCTCTCCCTCCCTCTCTCTCCCTCTCTCCCTACCCCTTTCCCTCTCCCTCTCTCCCTCCCTCTCCCTCTCTCTCCCTACCCCTTTCCCCCTCCCTCTCTCTCCCTACCCCTTTCCCCCTCTCTCCCTCCCTCCCTCTCCCTCTCTCTCTCTCTCCCTACCCCTTTCCCTCTCCCTCTCTCTCTCTCCCTCTCCCTCTCTCTCCCTACCCCTTTCCCTCTCACTCTCTCTCTCCCTCTCCCTCTCTCTCCCTACCCCTTTCCCTCTCCCTCTCTCTCTTCCTCTCCCTCTCTCTCCCTACCCCTTTCTATCTCTATCTCTCCCTCTCCCTCTCTCTCCCTACCCCTTTCTCTCTCCATCTCTCCCTCTCTCTCCCTACCCCTTTCTATCTCTCCCTCTCCCTCTCTCTCCCTACCCCTTTCTCTCTCCATCTCTCTCTCTCCCTCTCTCTCCCTACCCCTTCTCTCTCCATCTCTCCCTCTCTCTCCCTACCCCTTTCTCTCTCCATCTCTCTCCCTCCCTCTCTTTCCCTACCCCTTTCTCTCTCCATCTCTCCCTCTCCCTCTAAGGTGTGACCCCCTACCCGGGGATAAAGGTGGACAACAACTTCTATTTGTTGATAGAGAGAGGTTTTAAGATGGAGCAACCGTACTATGCCAGTGAATCTGTGTAAGTATCCACAACCACTCTGCACCTACGTCTATACATCATACACATTTAATTACAATCAAATACACTGCTCAAAAAAATAAAGGGAACACTTAAACAACACAATGTAACTCCAAGTCAATCACACTTCTGTGAAATCAAACTGTCCACTTAGGAAGCAACACTGATTGACAATAAATTTTGCATGCTGTTGTGCAAATGGAATAGACAACAGGTGGAAATTATAGGCAATTAGCAAGACACCCCCAATAAAGGACTGGTTTTGCAGGTGGTGACCACAGACCACTTCTCAGTTCCTATGCTTCCTGGCTGATGTTTTGGTCACTTTTGAATGCTGGTGGTGCTTTCACTCTAGTGGTAGCATGAGACGGAGTCTACAACCCACACAAGTGGCTCAGGTAGTACAGCTCATCCAGGATGGCACATCAATGCGAGCTGTGGCAAGAAGGTTTGCTGTGTCTGTCAGCGTAGTGTCCAGAGCATGGAGGTGCTACCAGGAGACAGGCCAGTACATCAGGAGACGTGGAGGAGGCCGTAGGAGGGCAACAACCCAGCAGCAGGACTGCTACCTCCGCCTTTGTGCAAGGAGGAGCAGGAGGAGCACTGCCAGAGCCCTGCAAAATGACCTCCAGCAGGTCACAAATGTGCATGTGTCTGCTCAAACGGTCAGAAACAGACTCCATGAGGGTGGTATGAGGGCCCGACGTCCACAGGTGGGGGTTGTGCTTACAGCCCAACACCGTGCAGGACATTTGGCATTTGCCAGAGAACACCAAGATTGGCAAATTCGCCACTGCGCCCTGTGCTCTTCACAGATGAAAGCAGGTTCACACTGAGCACGTGACAGACGTGACAGAGTCTGGAGACGCCGTGGAGAACGTTCTGCTGCCTGCAACATCCTCCAGCATGACCGGTTTGGCGGTGGGTCAGTCATGGTGTGGGGTGGCATTTCTTTGGGGGGCCGCACAGCCCTCCATGTGCTCGCCAGAGGTAGCCTGACTGCCATTAGGTACCGAGATGAGATCCTCAGACCCCTTGTGAGACCATATGCTGGTGCGGTTGGCCCTGGGTTCCTCCTAATGCAAGACAATGCTAGACCTCATGTGGCTGGAGTGTGTCAGCAGTTCCTGCAAGAGGAAGGCATTGATGCTATGGACTGGCCCACCCGTTCCCCAGACCTGAATCCAATTGAGCACATCTGGGACATCATGTCTCGCTCCATCCACCAACGCCACGTTGCACCACAGACTGTCCAGGAGTTGGCGGATGCTTTAGTCCAGGTCTGGGAGGAGATCCTCAGGAGACCATCCGCCACCTCATCAGGAGCATGCCCAGGCGTTGTAGGGAGGTCATACAGGCACGTGGAGGCCACACACACTACTGAGCCTCATTTTGACTTGTTTTAAGGACATTACATCAAAGTTGGATCAGCCTGTAGTGTGGTTTTCCACTTTAATTTTGAGGGTGACTCCAAATCCAGACCTCCATGGGTTGATAAATTTGATTTCCATTGATAATTTTTGTGTGATTTTGTTGTCAGCACATTCAACTATGTAAAGAAAAAAGTATTTAATACGATTATTTCATTCATTCAGATCTAGGATGTGTTATTTTAGTGTTCCCTTTATTTTTTGGAGCAGTGTATATGAACTGTAAAGGAGGTTTCATCCCCCTTTCCCTCCCTCCCTCCCGCAGGTATAAGATGATGTGCAAGTGCTGGGCACGGGAGCCTCGGGACCGTCCTCACTTCTCCAAGCTGGTGGCCTTCATGGGCGACCAACTGGCTGACATGGAGGAGAAGGTGGGTCTCAAACACACAACAAGCCTCAATGTAGATGTATCAAACTTTACAACTGGCTAGCACACAGCATTCCATTAGAATCATGATTTCTTGTCATTTCTTACTATGCCCCTTTTCTCTCTTAGCTCTACCATAACATCCTGGACAAGAGCTCCAATGACTCCTTATACCAGAATGCACCAGTGAATTCTGACCTCTCTGCCTCGGCCAAAGAAAAGGAGGTTCTTTCGACACAGTCACAGAACCAATACTGCAAGACCCATTCCAGTGGAGAGGCCCCAACAACCACAACAACACCGTCTGACATGGATGCCATGGAGACTGATGATGATACACCTCTGAAACCATATCAGTGAGTGCAGGGGCCTATCTATCCTTCTATTCCATACAATATACTCTGTTTAAGATCTCACACTGGAAGTCTGTATTTATATATTGCTGTGGATTTTAAATACACTGATTACTTGCTTTATCCAAATATGTTTAACAATAAATATGCCAATTATGTTTTTGTATCAAATGCTCACTCCTACACTGTAGGAATTGATAAATAAATATTTAACATTGTAACATAGTAATGAATGTAGCATTTAGAACATGTAATAGCATTTGTTGGGCTGAGACAACCTGTTGTTGTGAACATATTACACACATTATATTTAATTTACTGTGTGAAACTAATGCAATATTAGTCGTGTTATTACTGCTTTTGGAGAGTAGTTATTTCAGTACTTTTAATTTAGAGCCAGCTTCAGGAGACTATTATTATTCAGGATTATTCTGTCAGTGTTTTTTTTCTGAGTGAAGTTGCTTCAATATTTTATTAATAATAATCTAATGATTTACTTTCTCTGTATGTTTGTCCATTTGAGTTCTCGAAATTATTCTTATATTTGAAATAAAGTATTTAAAATTATCACTGTTTTTTGTGGATTTTAGGTCTACGGGTGACAAATAGTGGTGTATTATATTGGAAGGAGGCAGGCGGGAAACAACGGCACAAACTGCACGACAGATGGCGACAGAGCTACATTAGTCGCCAGAGCTACGCCTGCCGTTCAGGTGTCCTGAGTCGCAATAGTGTAATTTACCTGGCTTGCATCAAATTGAAAGCTGTCAATGACCACTTTATCTTCATTCAAACATTTTGAAATACAACAAACAGGCCTAGGTTCAGGTTGCATTATAGGCTAGAAAGGCTACAAAGCTGTGCGTAAAAAGGCATGAGGGGTTCTACACTCTAAAAATGAGGGGTTCCACAAGGGTTCTTCTAAGATCTTCAAAGTTGTTCGAAGAACCTTAGGGTTCTTGGCACTGAAAATTGCCCCCAAAAGGTTCTTCCTAGAACCCCATAGGAGGTGGGGTTCATTGAGGAACCTCATTAGTTGGTGGGGGTTCTTGCAGGAACCTAACTGCCCAACTGAAACATTTGGATTTGAATTTGAAAGGACAGCAGGTGCAGGCACTTAACTGAAAAATGTAAAGATCTCCACAATTTAAGGTAAGGTTTGTCCCTTGTATGATCTAGGTTGATATTGTTTTATGATGATACCATATATATTTTCATATTTGTGCAAATCTTTCTAAAACAGAAAATGGATACAATTCAATGGATATCAATCAACAAAGAGGTAAGAGTATGTAGGCTATAAGAATATGTTGAAGGGTAGCTGTATTGGGTGCAGATGACTGAACTGCTCACTTTTGTGTCTGTGTCTGCAGGTTTACAGCCGAGGAGGCATACAAAGGTAAGTCAATTGGTATTGGTATGTTATGCAGATCACATGTACAATCCTCCTCCCTTACCTCTTCAAGGAAAATCTCATAGGCCTCTAAATTATGGACACGGTATGTGTATGAAAACCATTATCAAAACAGTTTTATTCATTCACATTTACCACAAAAGCCAAGGTATAAATACTGTTATGTGCATGTTTTGTTAATCATCTGTATAATTTAAAAAAAATTGGATTCATAGACTTCACACAATATTTTAGTTGTCAGTGTTTATTATGATTTTAGTGGCAAAGCAGAATAAAAAAATCAAAATATGAGGTAAACTCCCAGCAGAGCCCCAAGTCCAATGGGTATATCCTCTGGCATGTTGATGTTAATGTGTTGATGTTCTCCGTAGCCAGAATGATTTTGCAGTGCATGGTGATCGAACAGGTTTCCTGTTATATTCAGTAAAAGTCTAAAAGTATTTGCTTTTAAATATATTTAAGTATCAAAAGTAAATGTAATTGCTAAAATATACTTAAGTATTAAAAGTAAAAGTATAAATCATTTCAAATTCCTCATGTTAGGCAAGCCAGATGGCACGATTTTATTTTATTTTTTATTATTACGGATAGTCAGGGGCACACTCCAACACTCAGAAATAATTTGCAAATTAAGCATTTGTGTTTAGTGAGTCTGCCAGATCAGAGGCAGTAGGGACGATGTTATTTTGATAAGTGCGTGAAATGAACCATTTTCCTGTCCTGTTAAGCATTCCAAATGTAACGAATAATTTTGGGTGTCAGGGAAAATGTAAATTATTTTCTTTAGGAATGTAGTGGAGTAAAAGTAAAAGTAGTCAAAAATATAAATAGTAAAGTAAAGTATAGATACCCAAAATAACTACTTAAGTAGTACTTCAAAGTATTTTTACTTAAATACTTTACACCACTGGTAAATTCTGACTGACTGATCTACAAATAAAAATAAGTCGTTATTTATGATGCAGGGTGATTTGTAGATCAGTCAGTCGTCAGTCGCCTGCACTGTCCGCTGCAGTGTCGAACAAGCCCCACGACTGACTGACGTGATGACTTACGGTTTCGTGTGGTCTATCTCCTGCGTTGAATGTGCTTGAATAGTGGATAAAAATGTAAGCGTTATTGTTGTGCGTAAAGGCGTAACTGTGCGTAATTGTACCAGGTGCCAAGTAATTCAATAACTGCAGATGTTTCATTGATTTTATTCTGATTTCAAACATGAACTTTTTGATAACTCGGAAATTATAGCTTAATAAAGAATTCAAAATACAGTCAATTATTCACAATGCCTATCATTAAGACATCAACGATGTGAAAAGATGAAGTTCATAAATAGGCTATATAATCGGTGTGAGTGACTCATTTTTGTCATATAACATTTTATTGGAAAATGCATCAGTATTGTCAGTATTGACAGAACCATGTCCCGTGCATAGACTGCATATATTTACATACATAAATTAAACTTGGTTGTACACTGCCAACATTTTCAGAAAAAGTATCTGAAGTGCATTGGTTTTAGTAAAGCAGTCAAAGTAGGCTATATACCAGATGTAGTTCTCAACAGAGTTGTGTGGTCTGTATCACCACTGTCTCTCCAGGCAGTTGGCGCTGCCCTCGTCTGGCACCGCAACGAGAGGCTGCAGACCAGAGCACTGGTTCTGTACATGTATGTACAATGCCAACTGTTATCATCAGTGCATGACCCGCAGATCCTCACGACAAGATGAGGTCAGAGTTCAGCCGCAGAATGATGACAATGCACCTGCAGGCCTCGCCTTTCACCTCTCTTCAATCTGTCACGGCCGATAATGTACATGAATGATGCCAGCCGAGTCTGTTTGAATGAGGCTGCGTTCACACAGGCAGCCGAATTCGGATATTTTTTCCACTAATTGGTCTTTTGACCAATCACATCAGATCTTTTCACATCAGATCTTTTTCAGAGCTGATCTGATTGGTCAAAAGATCAATTAGTGAAAAAAAAGATTTGAATTCGGATGCCTGTCTAACGCAGCCTAAGAGCGTCCCCCTTTCCTCAGTGTCTGTCCAGTTGTCATCCATATCAGCCCTGCTAGGCCGAGTCTCTAGAACCTGACAGGGAGGGGGCTTGTAAGGGCGAGGGCGGTGTCGTGGTGGTGGGAGGTGCCAGTGTGGGAGTCCCTGCCCCCCCGACCCCCACCCCTGCCTCATCCTTCAGGTCTCCTGACGTAATGGACGAGTCCTGCTCGGGGTCGACCCCCCTCACTCTCTTCTTGTCCTCCTCCTTCTTCCACTTCATCCGTCGGTTCTGGAACCAGATCTTGATGTGTCTCTCCGTGAGGCTGAGGGTGAGGGCCAGCTCTACACGCCGTGGTCTGCTGATGTACTTGTTGAACAGGAACTCCTTCTCCAGCTCCAGGAGCTGGGCCCGCGTGTAGGCCGTCCTTGTCCGCTTGTTCTCCTCCGCCTCCACCATGTAGGGGCCTGAGGAGGGTGGCGGAGGATGGGGAGGGAGGGGGGTGGGAGACATAGAGAAAGAGGGAGAGGCAGAGGCAGAGGGGAGAGAGGTAAGGGGGAGAGGTAGAATGGCGTATTCAGTTTTGTGGCACTCAAGATGAACTAAACATTGTACCCTGCCACAGTCAAAATCCCAGCAAAGCCGCAATATAGGTGAAATTGGCAATGCCTCACCATTTCTGACCCCAGTCTACCTAGCTGAATCACACACAGCAGCACATTGGCTGAACACGGTCAGCTCACACACTGACAACCAAAGACTGGATAGAAACAACACTATTAGGTAACTGATGATAAGTGAAACAAACAGTACATCATGTATGTCACAGGCCAACTCTCACAGATGCCAGTACAGTTTTAGTAATAAATATACTATACTAACATAGATGGAAAGTTTCTATGTGAGGCATCATATATTCTGTGCAGAACACAAACCTGAAATTAGACAAATCACTATCAAATCAATGTGGGCCACCACAGCACATTGAATTTCACATAACTGCACATTTATCACAAACACTCACAAATGGATCAATAAATTGGTTTGAAAATTACTATTAAATACTAATAATAAGGAATAGGTATATAGCTACATTTTGATTACTGTGGGTTTCGGAAGTTGACGAAAACCAACAATAGTTGAAAATCGTTTATAATGCGTGTAATCTCTAGTACTAGTCTATATTTTACATCAATTTCACCTGAAAAGGTTTCACTAACTTGAACTGTTCATTAGGCAAAATCACAGCCTGGAAAAGCAAGTCAATTTAGAGACAGTCCGTGAAAAGTTTATTTCAATTAATCACTTTTATTTCAAATGAAGGTATAGGCCTACATGATGAAGGTACACCCTTATACTTTCCCCACTATTACCACTACAATTAATTTGTGTTTTGAATTATGAAATTATAGCTAAATTGTTAAACTTTCGTTCAGATATATTGGTGAAGTCTTTGATTTAAAAATAGATAAACAATTAAAATATATTCTATTCAATAGTTGATCTGCTTCATTATTAGTTTTAGAGTAGGCTCATTTTTGCAGTGGTTGCGTTTGTCCGTTGAAGAAAATATTTTTACTGACATAACATTTTATCGAAATTAGTTTTTTAAAAGTTAATCGCTTGTAAAGTTACATGATTTTCTTCAGTAATAAATAATAAAAACACATATCGCCTAATGGAGTTATAATAATTAACACATGTCTATCATAATTGTCTCATTAACAGGCCTACAAACAATATTTTTTAGATAATCTTTGATGAATGTTGAGTTGAGATAATAATTGTCTATAGGCCTACGCAATAATTGAGAATAACTGATTCTGCTTGAGACTTATCAACTTTTCCACTTGTTGTTACCCTCAATTTATTTAACTAATTCAATACATAGTAACATACATTACCTTTATATTTCGTGTAATTGAAACCAACGCAAGCTGTGTGAGTGGTTTGAAAACTTGTTTAAAAAAATTATTTTAGCCAAAAAATTATAATAATCGTAAAAGGCTCCCATTGATACGCTGAACCGAGTTGACTTAAAATGGCCGCAACAGAAAATACTTTTAGGAAGAAGAGTTTATTCATTATTTTCTGCTTTCCCTTAACACTCCAGGTTAATTATATACCCTTTAATATATTTTACATTAACAAATATATTGAGATAACTAAGGTTATTGTAAGACACGGTCATATGTGGTCCTCTGTAGCTCGATTGGTAGAGCATGGCGCTTGTAACGCCAGGGTAGTGGGTTCGATCCCCGGGACCACCCATACGTAAAAATGTATACGCACATGACTGTAAGTCGCTTTGGATAAAAGCGTCTGCTAAATGGCATATTATTATATATGTAATACGAAACATTTTTCATGAAGGCCTATATGGATCATACCTGCCATTAGGAAATCATTAACAAATAAATAGCCACAACTGAAATGTTCACATATTTGAAGTGAATCGCAACTTGGTACTTGAGACAGGAGGCACACCTTCAGAGGAGTACAAAACATTGTGGTTTGTATGAGGGGAACACAGGTCCTTTACAGATGGATTGACAAGGTAAACTGACATCCACCCACGACATTCTGTATATTGTAGACATCATGATGTAATCTAAGTCCTTATAAGTGCACAAAAGCCTGGGTCTATTCAAACTTCATGAACGTTTATCATGATTAACGTTTGATCATTCCTAAGGCCTATATTCACAGCGGTGGCATAGCTAGCCAACAGACAAAGCAGCGAAATGGTATAATGAATGCGAGAGTTAGGCTAAATACCTTTTGAATTATAATTCATGTTCAGTGTAATTTTTGCTGAATTCCCTATACATAACACTCACTCCCTTGCTATTAACAAAAGGAAACTTCTGAATGTTCAATTGTTAACTATTGAATAAATACTTTTGTTGAAATACTTGTCTAATTTTACTTGTCTAATATTTGTACAGTATAAAAGAGTGTGTTCAAACTAAGTGTTCAAACGAATCCATTTCGATAGGCCTACTATAAAAGAAAGGGCTGCAATATTCCTACAAGTGTGTGCGTAAAGATTCCTTGAGAGGCCATAGATTAATTCCTTTCTTTGAAGCATTGCGGTAATGAGAACTATGAGAACATTGCCAAGGTGACTGCAGTGAGTTACCTGCCCACTGTCCCTTCCAGATGTGCGCGTGAGACTTGGTGGTTTTCATCCAGGGGAAAGGCAGGTGGTATCTGTTCCTATCCGCACAGAGAGCCAGCCCCCCCGGGTCTTCGTAACCCCCTGGCTGGAGAGTCTGTTGGGGCGCCTGGGGGTGGTGGAGCTGCGGCACACCCGGGTCCTCTCGCATGGGAATACTGTACGGAGCAATGTCAGGGAGACTCGCCTGGTCTAGCACTCCAATGGAGGGCGAGGAGTAGACTGACTGAGCCTGCCGGCCCATGTAAAGACAGGGCGGAGGGCTGTGGCTGTAGTCCTCGCTGTGGGGTCTCTGGTAGGCGCAGGAGTCCTTGAACAGCTGCGCGGGAGAATAGTAGTGCTCTTCTCGATTCATGACTGCCGAGGGCCAGGGCTATCCAACCGGTGTGTGTGCACGCATTTACCTGCGCCCTATAGCCTACGCAGCGTGGAACCTTGTGCTCTGTTCTACCTGTGTTGCTCGTGCGCCTGACGCCGCTTTAGGCCCTGCATAGGTGTGTCATCACCATGTGACCCTGTTGCACCTAAGCCATTGGTCTCACTGTTGACACAAAACGGATAAGTTGTCGCCTTAGTTTCTATTCGTGTCTGTATTCTCCTCCCCGCGGTCCGATAATAATTGAACAGAATTGACCGTGCGCAAATCAATGCCCTCGCCAAACACTGCACTGTTTGACGGCGGGTTTCTGAGATCCACCTGCGTCCGGGTGGTCCTAATGCAGCGATGGACAGGTGAGCAGGGGAATCCGCAGGTCCTATCTCTGCGCGCGGACAGGGGCTAATGCCACCGAGCACCTTATCAGAGAGATTGCGGCCTGCAGAGACCAATCACGGAGAGAAAAGCAAACAGAACGTGTCTTCAGAATGTCAGCATCATCACGGCTTGCTTTGGCTTTGTTGGTGGGAAAGAAGAAGAAACGATGGGAGTGCAGTGCGCTCATGAAGCCTGTATGTAGATGTCACTGCCGTCGATCAATGTCAGCCATTGAATAGTCACACTGAGTCTACAAAACATTAGGAACACCTGATCTTTCCATGACATAGATTGACCAGGTGAATCCATGTTTTAGCTATGCTCCCTTATTGATGTCACCTGTTAAATCCAGTTCAATCCGTGTAGATGAAGGGGAGGAGACAGGTTAAAGTAACCAAAATGTCGCTTGTTCGAATCCCCGAGCTGACTAGGTGGGAAATGTGTCGATGTGCCCTTGAACAAGGCACTTAACCCTAATTGCTCCTGTAAGTCGCTCTATATAAGACAAAAACTGAAAATGTATGTGTGCCATTCAGAGGGTGAATGGGCAAGACAAAATATGTAAGTGCCTTTGAACGGGGGTATGGTAGTAGGTGCCAGGCGCCCAGGTTTGAGTGTATCAAGAACTGCAACGCTGCTGGGTTTTTCAAGCTCAAGTTTCCCGTGTGTATCAAGAATGTTCCACCACCCAAAGGACATCCAGCCAACTTGACACAACTGTGGGAAGCATTGGAGTCAACATGGGCCAGCATCCCTGTGGAACGCTTTCGACACCTTGTAGAGTCCATGCCCCAACGAATTGAGGCTGTTCTGGGGGCAAATGCTTTGTACACTCAGTGTAGCCTTTATGAACGTAGTTCTCTTATCAATATGCGACTGATAGAGGGGGAAATTGATAGCCAGATGTATAGGCCTATAGGACCATGGTGATAAGCAACTTGGATGGGGAGGCGGTTGTCTTGGAAACTTGGCAATGAGATGTGAGGGGGATCAAAGACCAAGTCCTTACCGAACACTCTCCTAGTTGGATACCTTTTAGTGTTCTGTCAAAAGTTTCCGAACCTGCGATTTTTAAAATCCAGCCCAAATGGCTCATTTAACACCATTTAACGGATCTCCTCTGGTTACTGGTCATAACAAACAGCATCAGAGCTCATGTCTCCCGCCGCAACTCTCCCTCTGTGTTTGCTGGTCATTAGGCAAACAGGTGCTCGCTCCATTAAACAACACTCCTCGTGGTAAAGTAAAGAGGAGAGCCAGGGTGTAAACCAATTACCATGGAGTGAGGAACAGAACTCAATTAGCGCGCGTTGCGCCTGGAAAATAAAAATAAAAAATGAAATACACGTCTCTCCAGGACCGTGAGACACTTTTACGCAGCAACTGAGGGCAAGGCAGCAGTTAAGGCCCATGACTTAAAAGGTCCAATTTATTACCATGTTATAACTGTAATGTTATAAAGCACTAACATGTATTTCAGCTGGCCTTTTCCCCCATAACTTTTATGTTGTTTTTCTCTTTTGATCATGGTGCTTATGCTATATCTGCCTGTTAATCATCACAGTTTACGTTAATTTTTCTTCTGCATTAATAACCGTCAATCAAACGTAGGTCTAAAAGCCAGTCAAACGCACACAGAAACGAATATGGCAGCATTGAGTTCTTCAAGAGCACTTTTACCAGTATCTTTAATGGGGTACTCAGCACCTGCTATAAAGTTCAAGTAAACCAATTCCATACAAATCAGTCCATGTAATCTCGCTTAAAGGTGTTTATATTTGCTCGTCGTTTGAAAAAGGAAGGAAACTGTTAACCCGCGTTTATTCCCCATTACACTGAAGACGCACAACGGAGTTTATGAAGCGTGACCGCGTAAAACGCCATTTAGACCCCTTATCCATGGCATTGAAATGTGCGTAATGGTTTTAAGTGAAAGGTAATGCGGCGTTGCTGAACCTTTTGCGGACGCACGAAATCAAATGCACTGATTCACAAACAGGTTTGCAATTAAAAAGCCTTTTAGGGCTTGATATGGAGCGTAATAATGGTTAGTGCTGTGTAGGCCATTGAGAAGGGCTATAGCCGTATATAGCGCAGCACAGGTTATGGACCCAGTGGGTTGCTAGAAACACCAGATGGAACGGAGTGCTGTGGGGAGAGGGAGTTATAATGATTGAGTGAATGGCAAGCTGTTGATGCGGATGTTGCCTCAGCCCATGGGTTGCCCCGTGAGCGCCTATGGAGCAACATTGAACTAATTCAAGATTAAATTAAATTGCGCCAACAAGATATTTCGTATAAATTAACACAATCGAAAATAACCAAATTACATTCTAATACAATTATTATCATTGCCTAAAAAATTATTGGCCTATAGGCCTATTGAAGTTATGTCCTTATTATAACCACGATGGCCTTATAAAATAATACAATGCATTATTGTTATTAGCCTATTATTATCATTATCAACGGCTAATTATAGAATTAACGTATTTGGGATATTGGATTCAAGAAAAACCAGGTGGAACTGAAAGAAGAGGTTTTACAGAACCCGAGGAGTGTCACGGAAACAGCAGATAGAAATGATTTATTTCACAAACAAAGACGTTTCTGATAAAGCGGGTATATACATGTCAAAAAGAGGGAGACACGATAAAAAGTGCTTACCCAGTGGCGACAGCCTTATGTAAACACGACCAACTGTGAGTAACGACAGAAGAATGCAAAGAACATTAAAATCAAATCTATTCTGAGTGAAGAAATTACAGTACCATTAATCAAGCTGAGAGACTAATATCAAATCGAAAGGGTTATACAACAAATATCCTTCTACATGATGGGATTTTCTGGTTTATGGAATTTTGTGGGACTAATTGTGTAGACTCTCTATATATATATATATATATATATATATATATTTTTAAACATTAACATGAGAAGAGTAATTTGAACACTAGAATAATATATTCAGCAAGGTAGGTTCATGACCTGACGAGGCAAATTTCCCTGAGCCCTATGGTTATAACATATGATAAGATCCAATCAGTTCACTCTGTTGGGAGAAAACGGTAGTCCCTATCCATAGCGCAAGGGACATAAAAGCAACAACAATCTCTGCTGTATTATAATGCAAAGGTCAAAGGTACTGTAAGTGCGATCACACTTCTCCTGCTGGATTATGAGGCACATTACATCTGTGGAAACTGGAAAACACCGAACCAGCCAGTCTACCCTGGGTACCCCTGTAGGACATGCAGGCATGACTTCGGTAAACTGAACTCAGTTACTCTATCTGGATTGATTATCTCAAAAGGTTTTACCAGCAACTTGCACTTCGGTCAGGACTTGGCTCTAATACTGTGTCACTAATGTCAGTTTACAGATTGTACCAGAGAAATTCACACTGAATTAACAGAGCTGAATGCAAGACGGGGTACAGTGTTTGTCAAAATAGGGAATAGAAATAGGAAAGACACTCGTAGTTAAAAGATCAGTAGAAACAAAGGCAATTTAATTAGTTATGCTTCTGTCACAACCTTACAACAGCAAACCCAGTCTTTCTCACATTCTAACACAAACAATCTCTTTCCAGTCATTCAATGGGTATATTTATGTCTTTGAGGAGGGGAGAAAACCTCCTCTGGGTAACGCTGTTACAGCACTCCCTCCAAGGTTATGATGTCACACGTGGCTCCTCCCACTGGGCGTGTCCTTGACAGGTGATGCGAGCGTGGTCTGCTGCGCTGGTTTGAATGATAGAAGGTGTGGCCTATGGAGTGAGAGCTGGCCCTGGAATGGTCTGAGGAGGAGGAGGAGCTACTGTCAGTGGAGAGCTTCTCTAGAACAGGGTATCCCAAACTCGGTCCTGGGGCCCCTCCTGGGTGCACGTTTTAGTTTTTTTCCCTGGCACCACACAGCTGATTCAAATAACCAAAGCTTGATGATGAGTTGGTTATTTGAATCAGTTGTGTGGTGCTAGGGAAAAAACCAAAACGTACACCCAGAGGGGCCTGGACCGAGTTTGGGAAACCCTGTTCTAGAAGAGGAATGGCCTTCAGATGGGGAGTGTCCTTCAGATGGGGAGTGTCCTTCAGATGGGGAGTGTCCTTCAGATGGGGAGTGTCCTTCAGATGGGGAGTGTCCTTCAGATGGGGTGTGTCCTTCAGATGGGGACTGTGTGTTTTGGGTGACAAAGTCTCTTTTGTGATCAGAGGCTCTTTTATGTCGGTGTTTCTTGTCTCTATGGCTGTCTCTGTCATTGTCCCCTCTGTCTTTGTAGCCGTCTCTGTGGCCTGTGTTGCTGTCTTTGTAGCAGTCTCTGTCCCCTCTGTCTTTGTAGCTTTCTCTGTCCTGTGTTGCTGTCTTTGTCTCTTTTGTGTCCATCTTTGAGACTAGGTTCTCAGCTGTCTCTATGACAGTCTGTCTCTTTTGTGTCCATCTTTGAGACTAGGTTCTCAGCTGTCTCTATGACAGTCTTTGTCTCTGTGTCCATCTTTGAGACTAGGTTCTCAGCTGTCTCTATGACAGTCTTTGTCCATCTTTGAGACTAGGTTCTCAGCTGTCTCTATGACAGTCTTTGTCCATCTTTGAGACTAGGTTCTCAGCTGTCTCTATGACAGTCTGTGTCCATCATTGAGACTAGGTTCTCAGCTGTCTCTATGCCAGTCTTTGTCTCTGTGTCCATCTTTGAGACTAGATTCTCAGCTGTCTCTATGACAGTCTGTGTCCATCTTTGAGACTAGGTTCTCAGCTGTCTCTATGACAGTCTTTGTCCATCGTTGAGACTAGGTTCTCAGCTGTCTCTATGACAGCCTGTGTCTATCGTTGAGACTAGGTTCTCAGCTGTCTCTATGACAGTTTTTGTCCATCGTTGAGACTAGGTTTTCAGCTGTCTCTATGACAGTCTTTGTCTCTGTGTCCATCGTTGAGACTAGGTTCTCAGCTGTCTCTATGACAGTCTGTGTCCAACGTTGAGACTAGGTTCTCAGCTGTCTCTATGCCAGTCTTTGTCTCTGTTTCCATCTTTGAGACTAGGTTCTCAGCTGTCTCTATGACAGTCTGTGTCCATCTTTGAGACTAGGTTCTCAGCTGTCTCTATGACAGTCTTTGTCCATCGTTGAGACTAGGTTCTCAGCTGTCTCTATGACAGTCTGTGTCCATCTTTGAGACAAGGTTCTCAGCTGTCTCTATGACAGTCTGTGTCCATCATTGAGACTAAGTTCTCAGCTGTCTCTATGACAGTCTGTGTCCATCTTTGAGACTAGGTTCTCAGCTGTCTCTATGACAGTCTGTGTGCATCTTTGAGACTAGGTTCTCAGCTGTCTCTATGACAATCTTTGTCTCTGTGTCCATCGTTGAGACTAGGTTCTCAGCTGTCTCTATGACAGTCTGTGTCTATCGTTGAGACTAGGTTCTCAGCTGTCTCTATGACAGTCTTTGTCCATCGTTGAGACTAGGTTCTCAGCTGTCTCTATGACAGTCTGTGTCCATCGTTGAGACTAGGTTCTCAGCTGTCTCTATGACAGTCTGTGTCCATCTTTGAGACTAGGTTCTCAGCTGTCTCTATGACATCTTGTCATCTGTGTGTCTCTGATGTCCATCGTTGAGACTAGGTTCTCAGCTGTCTCTATGACAGTCTGTGTCTATCGTTGAGACTAGGTTCTCAGCTGTCTCTATGACAGTCTGTGTCCAACGTTGAGACTAGGTTCTCAGCTGTCTCTATGACAGTCCTTGTCTATGTGTCCATCATTGAGATTAGGTTCTCAGCTGTCTCTATGACAGTCTGTGTCCAACGTTGAGACTAGGTTCTCAGCTGTCTCTATGACAGTCCTTGTCTATGTGTCCATCATTGAGATTAGGTTCTCAGCTGTCTCTATGACAGTCTGTGTCCATCGTTGAGACTAGGTTCTCAGCTGTCTCTATGACAATCTTTGTCCATCTTTGAGACTAGGTTCTCAGCTGTCTCTATGACAGTCTGTCTCCTTTGTGTCCATCTTTGAGACTACGTTCTCAGCTGTCTCTATGCCAGTCTTTGTCTTTGTGTCCATCTTTGAGACTAGGTTCTCAGCTGTCTCTATGACAGTCTTTGTCCATCTTTGAGACTAGGTTCTCAGCTGTCTCTATGACAGTCTGTGTCCATCTTTGAGACTAGGTTCTCAGCTGTCTCCATGACAGTCTGTGTCCATCATTGAGACTAAGTTCTCAGCTGTCTCTATGACAGTCTGTGTCCATCTTTGAGACTAGGTTCTCAGCTGTCTCTATGACAGTCTGTGTTCATCTTTGAGACTAGGTTCTCAGCTGTCTCTATGACAGTCTGTGGTCCCTGTATCCTCCATTGTCTCTGGGTGGTGTCCTGCACCCTACTCTTTGATGTCTGTTCTCCTGAGTGGCCAGCAGGGCGGCGCTGTGGGATGGTGGTGCGCTGAGTGTTGAGCAGGAAATGGTTGTTAGTGCTGCGCAGCATACACTTCATCCTGAAAGATAGTTGAACCAAAATGAACATGGCAAAGCCAGCAAGGCCTTCGATATGTGCCAGGAACTTTGACATCTGTCTGTCCAGGTCAGTCACACCTTGCCAAGAGTTAAGTACATTCTGCATTGAAAGCCAAACACCCATAACAGATCCTTTACTAACACATCCCACTCACCAGCCTGCTGGACCCATGGTTTCTGTTCGCACCCAGCCCTATTGGTCTCCTTCAGCAGCTCCTCCAATGCACGTCTACACGGGGGAGATGGGGGAGGAGAGAGAGAGAGAGAGAGAGTTCTAATCCCCGAGCCGACTAGGTGAAAAATATGTCAATGTGCCCTTGAGCAAGGCACTTAACCCTAATTGCTCATGTAAGTTGCTCTGGATAAGAGCGTCTGCTAAATGACAAAAAAAAATGGGGCTAAAAAGGGAGAGGAGAGAAAGAGAGGAGAATGAAAGAGAGGAGAATAAAAGGAGGAGAGAAAGAGAGGAGAATAAAAGAGGGAACACAGCAGGATGGAAAGCAAAGCAGAGAAGAGAGAGGCATTACTATGCCAGTCTAAGAGGGCAAGCAACAGTAACTTAGAGGTATGTCATGTGTCCTGGGTTGACCTGCTGAGTCAGTAGTATCCCATCTCAGTGGGAGAAACTGTTATACCTGCCCTTTGACCACAGATTAACTGTTATAGCTGCCCTTTGACCACGGATCACATACAAGTGTGCACAGGATCTCTCATACACTCACATTATTTTACTATCAATGGTGCACAAACACATCAATCTCTATTCTCTCTGTATCTCTCACACTCATACTCACCCACCCACACCCTATCCTCCCCCAAACATTCCATTTCCAGCAGCTGCGACCCAAAAATAACTCCAACTTGTTTGGTGTTATGTTACCTTGCTGAATCTCTCGACAACAATTCAGTCGCTATGTGAGATAGCTAGCTAGTCATGCTACAATTTATTTAATAACAGAACTAGCTAATCATTTACAAACATGAATAGCAAGCAACCTAGCTGCTGGAAAACAATTAACTACAATTTAAATAGCATCATAAATCCCCTTGACATAGCTAGCTAGCTAGCTAGATTGCCCTTTAAAACACCCATGAAATTCACATCAAGCAAGAAATAATCATAATGGCCGCAGGATAGATTATAATATAGTTCTCCAATTCGCTATCATCTGCCATTGTGTAATGACCACTTTAATATATATATATATATTTTTTTTTTAATTACCCAAATCAATACTGCCAATGCTAGCTAATGATTATTTATGAACATTTCTGTTTACTTCTCCTCCACGGGGGCCTTCGACCGAGGACCCCACACACCTGAGGTCCGTAGCAGTGCCTTACGTAAAATCAGATTTCATTACGTAAAGAAACAGATAGAATTGCATAACAACACACATATTATGTTGAAATATATTAGAACAGTAAAGATGTAGTCCAATATAAAAAATAAATGGCTAAATATATTTTCAGTAGTTGGTTTCGATCAGGCATAAAATGAAGCCTCTAATTTCATTTTTAGATTGACAGCACGAAACTCCGCCCCCATCTCTTTGACTGACTGCTGGAACAGAGCAGTGGGCGGGTCCTTCACCGCAAGCAGCACCGGGGCTTTTTATGTGCGGCTGCTGCGGTTCGTCTTGTTGTGGTGAATGTGTGATCGAGGTCCGGCAATTGTCCCCTCTCGGGGCCAGAGTTCTCTTCACCAAGGAGAAGCCGGAATAGGTAATATAATGCATGTGTTCTGCTCGCACATCTTCACTGTCAAGATGTCTATATAGCTTTATTGATGTCGCTATTGTCTGTCCATGATCCATACGTCTCCGCGCTATTCCACAGATCGAGAAGGAAGGGAGGGAGGAATCTGACAATCAGACAGACAATCCGGCTGGTTCGCTCACCAGCCCAAATGATAAGAAGGGTGTTGCTGTAATTTAAACCATTATATGATGCCTTTGAGATAGGGCAGTGCATGAAATGGGTATTTTAGTCCACTTTTTACAATTGTTATTCTATACATTGAAACGAATCATGGAGTGGAAAATTGCATATTGAAGTTTATTGTTTTTTGCAAAGAATTACAAGAGGGTTAGGCTCTTGAAATTCATGGTAATGGTATTTTGCCCAGGGATTGTGGTTTTATTAGCCTACAACCTTATTAACGTGATCAACTGTACCAGAGGGCAAGAATATATCGCGTTTCCCCCCTTGTCTGACATGCAAGATTGTTGTAGCCTATATGTTATAGCCTAGGCCTATCCATTTATTTGGGTAGGCAATAGGACAGACGTCATCTTCTTTGTGCATTATCCGGTGCATTTCATTAGTGCATTAGTCGCTGAGTCGCTGTAGGCAGTGACAGCTGCAACGCCTTGTCTACTACTGGTATCAATAGAGAGAGCAGGGGAAAGCAAGCCTATGGAATAACAAAACAATTACATGGTGGACTTAAGGTGCCGGGTAACACAGCAAAGACAATGACACACACACACACACACACACACACACACACACATGCACACAACTTGAGAGAGATAAGTGCTGTTCTGGGAAAATAATAGAAGATCCTGTGCTGCTTAGAAGCTATTAAATATTTCTCAGTCTTATGTAATGCCGCACAGTATTTAATGACATTTGCTGCTGCAATCCAGTGATGTTGAAAGTAAGATGAGATTTAAGTGCTCTTGTAACTGCTGTAAAGTGCTGGCAGAAGGATGAACACAGCGAGAGAGACAGGCAGAGAGAGAGACAGGCAGAGAGAGAGACAGGCAGAGAGAGAGACAGGCAGAGAGAGAGACAGGCAGAGAGAGAGAGAGACAGGCGAGAGAGAGACAGGCAGAGAGAGAGACAGGCAGAGAGAGAGAGACAGGCAGAGAGAGAGACAGGCAGAGAGAGAGAGACAGGCAGAGAGAGAGACAGGCAGAGAGAGAGACAGGCAGAGAGAGAGACAGGCAGAGAGAGAGACAGGCAGAGAGAGAGACAGGCAGAGAGAGAGAGAGGGGGGAAGAGAGAGCAAGAGAGAGGGGGAAAGAGAGAGCAAGAGAGAGGGAAAGAGAGACAGAGAGAGAGAGAGAGACATGCAGAGAGAGAAAGCGACAGGCAGAGAGAGAGAGACAGGCAGAGAGAGAGAGACTTGCAGAGAGAGAGAGAGAGACAGGCAGAGAGAGAGAGAAAGAAAGAGAGAGATAGAGAGAGACCGAGAGAGAGGGAAAGAGAGACAGAGAGAGACAGGCAGAGAGAGATAAAGAGAGAGACAGAGAGAGAGAGAGGGAAAGAGAGACAGAGATAGAGACAGGCAGAGAGAGAGAGCGTGAGAGCGAGGGGGGGGGGGGACAACAAGAGAGATCTAACTTATAGACTGCATTAGTCTTGCATTTCAAACTCATTCACAGCAGCGGTTGAAAGACACTGCACTTACCCACAAAATCATACCCCAAGAGCATCCACTGTGTGTGTACGTGTGTGTGCGTGCATGTGTGTGTGCGTGATAAAATGATGTCAGAGCTTTGTTATGGGAACAGAGGAGCCTTGTGTCCACATGAATAATGCATCTCCAGCTGCAGGATAGACACAGAGGCAGTCACACACACACGTACGCACGCACGCACGCGCACACACACACACACACACACACACACACACACACACACACACACACACACACACACACACACACACACAGGAGCATGTAGTGCTACTTTAAAGACGGAAAATGGTACCAGCAGTCAAGGAGACAGAAGCAGGTTGTCACAGAGATTAAAAGCAGGTTGTCATGGATACAAGTTACACCGAGGCACGTAGTCATGGAAACAACAGCCATGAAGACAGGCAGAAACAGCAGTGGCATAGTCAAAAGGGCCAGAACCATTCAGAACATTGAGAATATAGCCAGCAGCAGATAGAAAGGACGCTGTGTACACTCCATCTCTATCTACACAGCTCTGAATGTCAAGCTCTACTAAACATGCTCTGTAGCCATGGAGACAGGGGCAGACCCTCACACAGACAGACAGAGGCTGCATCTCAATAGTCTAAAGTGGCTTCCTCGCCGCGTCATCGGCATTGATCTGAAATCACAGGAAAGGGTGAAAACATTATGGTGGATGCCTATTGAGCATTTGCTATGATCTCTCCAGTTCTTTCAGATCCATGCAGATAGGAAAGGAGATGAGAGTAGACACTGGTAGTCAGGTGCTATTAGCTTGGCTCTGCTTCATACTAAAATACGCCCCCTTGTGTCCATGTGTGTTTATGAGCTCCTCAGGGACAGGGCTAGAGGACTGTAGTATGGGAAGTGAGTCTAAATGGTTTTGGACGTGAGACACAGTGGAAATGACTAGTACACAATGCATTAGTTCTGAGGTCGGCTCAGCCTTGGGGAGTTGTACGAGTGGACGGCTGTGTTTCAGAGCTGCATGGAGTTTTCCATTAGCTCTGGTCTCTCATGCTGCAGAACCTGGAGCACGAGCATGCACACACACACGCACACACGCACACGCGCGCGCACACACACACACACACACACACACACACACACACACATATGCCTGCAGGAACAAGGCAAAGTTCAATCCCCAAGTGTCACTCTCAGTGATCACTTGGCAGTCTTCCACTCTTTTTTTCTTGTCCCTATATCACCCTTCTCTCTCTTTGTCGTTGTCTCTATTTTTTCATTGTATCTCTCTACTCCTTTGTTTTCCCATTCTCTCTGTCATTTTTTCCCTTCTCTTTCTACATCTATCTCCTCTCTCTCCTATTTTCTTTCTCCCCTCTCACTCTTTCATTCTCGCTCTCTTGTTATCTCTCTCTCTCTCCCTCCCTCTCAATCGCTCTCCCTCTATCCCTCTCTCTCTTTATCTCTCTCTCTCCTTCCTCTCAGCCATACCCATGTCCTCTCCGACTCAATCCCAGAGAATGCCCTCTCTGACTCAATCCCAGATAATGACCTCTCTGACTCAATCCCAGATAATGCCCTCTCTGACTCAATCCCAGATAATGCCCTCTCTGTGGGATTGGACGATTGCAGCAGGCGAAAGCGAAAGAGAGATTACACTGACAGATTAGTGAGCAGGAGCAGCACTACATCATCTCAACACACACTACACACACACACACACACACACACACACATTCATATAAACACGCACACACACATTGTCACACATACACTCATACGAAGCAAATATTCACCATGTGATACAGTACATGAGTACACACTCACATGCACACACACTCAGAGACACACACACAAACACTTTGTTTTTTTCCCCCATCTGTTTAACCCCTGCTCTTTGACCTCTGACCTACAGGGTGATGTCTGATTGGCCACTGGGGGGTGGCTGTGCTCTCTGTCACCAGCTCACCCTCTGAGGCTTATGGGATAGGACGCCCCCCTCCACACCCGCCCGTAACCTCCCAACCTGTAACCCCAGTTACGACTGTGCCAAATCCTTGCCTGGCGATTGGAGCCCTGGTCCTGACATGGGCAGCCCCGGCTGGGAGGTGGGTGAAGTGAACCTAGCATTAAAAGGCCAGCACATAACAGATGTTTTGTTTTGCTGTTTATTTCTTCATATCTGTGTGTGTGTGTGTGTATTGTCTCCAATCCACTATCTACCTTGTATTTCAAACACATTACATGGTAATTGCATCATAACAACCTATTAATTACCTTCTCTGGGATTCATTCAATCAAGCTGTTCTATTCAACTTCCATGTTCATCCAACACCTCCTTTCCCCCATCCATCCAGGTGGGTCCGGCGGTACCGGTGGAGCCCGTGCTGGAGGCCTTGTGTCCAGAGTGTGGTCAGATCCACCGGGCTTGGGAGAACCACCTTTATAACTACCGCCTGGAGGTGGACGATGACCTGGTGTGCCACATCTGCCTGCAGCCCTTGGTCCAGCCCCTGGACACACCCTGCGGACACACCTTCTGTGCCCGCTGCCTCCACAGCTTCCTCCAGGAGCGGGACTTCTGCCCGCTGGACCGGACACAGCTGCATATGCAGGTGTGTAGGCGGAGCAGCATCCTGGTGCACAAGCTGCTTGACAAGCTGTCTGTGTCCTGTCCCCTGGCCCCGGCCTGCAGCCTCAGCATGCCCCGCTGTGACCTGGAGGCACACCTCAAACACAGGTATAGTGGAGTCACTCACACACACACACCTGAAACACAGGTATAGTGGAGTCACTCACACACACACACCTGAAACACAGGTAGAGTGGAGTCACGCATGCAAAGACACGCACACATCCATTGCATGCATGCACACACCACTCCTGGCGGAGGGAGGGGTCTAGAAAACGCCTTATGGGAAGAGCCGTATGGGAAGAAGTTTCCCCTAACCACCGATAGAGGGTTAGATATAGCTTCATCCCTGTAATGGTTAAAGGCCCAGTGCAATCAAAAACATGATTTTCCTGTGCTTGCTATATATTTCCACACTATGAGGTGGAATAATACTGTGAAATTGTGAAAAGTATGACAATGCCCTTTTAGTGTAAGAGCTGTTTGAAAAGACCACCTGAAATGTCAGTCTGTTTTGGTGGGATGGAGTTTTGGCCTGCCTGGTGACATCGCCATGCGGTAAATTAGTTACAGTGGGGGAAAAAAGTATTTAGTCAGTCACCAATTGTGCAAGTTCTCCCACTTAAAAAGATGAGAGAGGCCTGTAATTTTCATCATAGGTACACGTCAACTATGACAGACAAAATGAGGAAAAAAAATCCAGAAAATCACATTGTAGGATTTTTAATGAATTTATTTGCAAATTATGGTGGAAAATAAGTATTTGGTCCAATAATAAAAGTTTCTCAATACTTTGTTATATACCCTTTGTTGGCAATGACACAGGTCAAACGTTTTCTGTAAGTCTTCACAAGGTTTTCACACACTGTTGCTGGTATTTTGGCCCATTCCTCCATGCAGATCTCCTCTAGAGCAGTGATGTTTTAGGGCTGTCGCTGGGCAACACGGACTTTCAACTCCCTCCAAAGATTTTCTATGGGGTTGAGATCTGGAGACTGGCTAGGCCACTCCAGGACCTTGAAATGCTTCTTACGAAGCCACTCCTTCGTTGCCCGGGCGGTGTGTTTGGGATCATTGTCATGCTGAAAGACCCAGCCACGTTTCATCTTCAATGCCCTTGCTGATGGAAGGAGGTTTTCACTCAAAATCTCACGATACATGGCCCCATTCATTCTTTCCTTTACACGGATCAGTTGTCCTGGTCCCTTTGCAGAAAAACAGCCCCAAAGCATGATGTTTCCACCCCCATGCTTCACAGTAGGTATGGTGTTCTTTGGATGCAACTCAGCATTCTTTGTCCTCCAAACACGACGAGTTGAGTTTTTACCAAAAAAGTTCTATTTTGGTTTCATCTGACCATATGACATTCTCCCAATCCTCTTCTGGATCATCCAAATGCACTCTAGCAAACTTCAGACGGGCCTGGAAATGCACTGGCTTAAGCAGGGGGACACGTCTTGCACTGCAGGATTTGAGTCCCTGGCGGCGTAGTGTGTTACTGATGGTAGGCTTTGTAACTTTGGTCCCAGCTCTCTGCAGGTCATTCACTAGGTCCCCCCGTGTGGTTCTGGGATTTTTGCTCACCGTTCTTGTGATCATTTTGACCCCACGGGGTGAGATCTTGCGTGGAGCCCCAGATCAAGGGAGATTATCAGTGGTCTTGTATGTCTTCCATTTCCTAATAATTGCTCCCACAGTTGATTTCTTCAAACCAAGCTGCTTACCTATTGCAGATTCAGTCTTCCCAGCCTGGTGCAGGTCTACAATTTTGTTTCTGGTGTCCTTTGACAGCTCTTTGGTCTTGGCCATAGTGGAGTTTGGAGTGTGACTGTTTGAGGTTGTGGACAGGTGTCTTTTATACTGATAACAAGTTCAAACAGGTGCCATTAATACAGGTAACGAGTGGAGGACAGAGGAGCCTCTTAAAGAAGAAGTTACAGGTCTGTGAGAGCCAGAAATCTTGCTTGTTTGTAGGTGACCAAATACTTATTTTCCACCATAATTTGCAAATAAATTCATTAAAAATCCTACAATGTGATTTTCTGGATTTTTTTTTCTCAATTTGTCTGTCATAGTTGACGTGTACCTATGATGAAAATGACAGGCCTCTCTCATCTTTTTAAGTGGGAGAACTTGCACAATTGGTGGCTGACTAAATACCTTTTTTCCCCACTGTAATAGACCAATAAGAAAAAGAGTTCCAAACCTCTCTGCCAATAACATCTAGTTTTCAGTTACCCCCTCCCCACTCAGACCACTCCCAGACAGACCCTAGCAAAAGATATTGCTCTTTGCTAAGAAGCTATTTTGGTTTATTTTTTACCGTTTTAATTAAAAACAATCACAGTGAGGTAAATAATTGCTACCCAGAAATGATTTGATATGGAGATAGAAACGGCTGCATTGGACCTTTAAGGTTAGGGCTGACTATGATCAACTGATGCTAGACCTGTTTCTTACAAGCAGCTCCCCCCTGGGAGACCACACAGTGGTTATTACATCCCTGGTCGTGTGACTGGGGATTACCAGCCAGTGACTTGGTCATGTGTTGTCCGGCGGAGGCTACGTGTCCTCTGACTTCCACCATGCTGGGAAACTTCAACTCCAGAGACCTGTTCAACCACTTTTTCTGTGACACTGCCAAGGGCAACCCTGACCTGTGGTGAGTTCGGTAGTAAGGTAATACATCTGGCTGTTCTAGCGCCTCTCTAATTGGGTGATGAACCCACAAAGCCTCACACACACACATAGCTCAGTGTGTGTGCTGGTGGGGAGCTCAGCAGGCTAGTGGTAGCTGTGAGATGTGTTGGTGTATGTAGCTACTATATCTGCAGTGAGTGAGGTCTGTTGTGTAAAGTACTAAAATATGTGTAGATGTCGGTTGAAACAGTGTAGAATTTGGCCTCTAAGATGTGATAAATTGATGCTGAACTTTGTAGTGTTTGAATCAGCGAATAGGACATACATTGCAATTACTGTGTAGAGATGTATCTTACCAACCCGTTTGTTGTTGTCCTGACTCCTGCTGTGACATGACAACAACAAAGGATTTGGATAAAGCTGGAACATACTGGTTACTAGGCTACACTGAACTGTGTGAGGTTCTGGACTGATTCTGGACTAGACCAAATGAATGCCAACTTTTGCTGTATTCCACATTCTGTAGCTATCCCTAGGGAAACTCTCCATTGCTGTATTGATGCGTGGTTATTAAGGTTATAGCTGCTAAACGTCCGGGTCTCAGGGGAGATTTACCTTAACGAGCTAAGGCTAATGAGCTGTTGTTAACACTAACAGGCTTTCCCTGAGTCAGCTGTCTGGGCACGGGACACCCACCCCTTCCCTAGCCCTCTCTGCCCTGTACTGTCCAGTCCAGCCTTTGGCCCAGTGTCCGCTATAGCTTAATTCTAATTATTTTAAAGTGCATCCTCTCTTACTTCCTTCCTCCCTCAAAGTCATCAATGATGTGCCAAGGTGTGATTGGTGATACCAATGAGATTGCCAACAACGTCAATCAGTGATTACCTCAATGAATGAATGAAGGAAGTAAGGGAGGATGGAAGGATAACTTTCAAAGTATTTGAACAAAGCCTAAGGCTAGATGTCCACTACAACTTATCCTCAGCTGCTGGACAAGCATATCCAAAATTGCTTCCCACTGGGCATTCATGTTCTGGCAGGTGAGATCTGTCTCATTCTAAGTGGTCCCTAATGAGGTCTCTCTGAGGTGTCTGTTTTGTGACTGTGCATTCTTTGCTCTGTTCTTATAGCATCTTTAGAGTAAGGCCCAGATCCACGTGGTTAGTGCCCCTGCCCCAGCCCTACAACAGGAATGGAGCTAAGGACGGGATGAGATCATGAGAGACAGAATTGGGTGTCTGTCAGCTTGGACATTTAACATTGTTTATGGTCCTACAGCTTCCTTAAAGTCAGGGATTGGACACTGCCGCACCCATTAGAGTAGAACAGAAACATGCCAGGGCACTTGGAACGTCCTTCGGAGGGCCTGGTCGGCAACATCCCAGGGACCTCTGCTACCAGGGGTTGAGAAACACAGCTCTATTTCAATGCAATAGGTTTCCTGATATTTTCTGTTGTACCTGTTTATGAGCTGAACTCAATGGTGGCAGGTTGTGTATCTTTTCATGCATACAGCATGTGTGTGAAACGTATGTCAGCTCAGTATATGTGCAGCCAGTTGCAATGTTCCCTCTCATTCTTTTCGGCACTGAGCAAATTTCAGGCCTGCTGAGCGCAAATTTTAATGTTGTGAAAATTCTGTGCAACTTCAGGCGAGCGTTTACTGTGAACATTGAGGCTGTACCTGCTTTAAGTTAGTTTTAACAGTGGTCAAGTAGGCTACTGTGGCAATTTGATCATAATGTAGGCCTACCAGAGTGGCCTACTTCAAAAACAATGGAGAAAATGCATCCCATAACATTTTAACATGGAAATAGTTGTTCTATCGTTCAGCCTACACTAGCAGCCAATGTGTGGTGTTCAATGTAGCCCTACATTCCATGAGACTTTTGAAAATAACATACAGGGCTTGACATTAACCTGTTTATCCACTTGTCCTTCAGACAAGGAGGTGACTGAAAATGTTGTTGTGTTGTTTGATGCAAGAAACCCCTTTACAAAATAGAATGCATCATTAGTCCCATACCATTATTACAGATAATTAGACAAATTATGCTACCCTCTGCCTATTGGCTACTTAGCTTACTCAAGCCTGTCTCAAAATACAACACTGCCCCTTTAAGACAAAAAAAAGCTCTTTACCTGACTGGCTTTTCAAAGATGTCTGGAAATGCACACGTTTTGTGCTGTTGTAGGAAGCGATCACTCCCCCATATATGGAAATGGTCTATTTTCATATAGGCCTACTGCAGCTCTGATTGGTTATGGCGCACCGGCCTTGAATTGTGCCTGTCAATGCAATAGAATCCTACTCCGATGCGTTCTGCCTACAACTAAATCTCTTGCATAGTTAGTTTTGCATACTACCTCTTGCATAGTTCGTTTTGTTTTTGGTATGTTGCATTGAAAGTGGCTAATATTGCGTTGATTCGATCAGAATTCCCACAGTAAAGGGAAACGTTGATAGTGTTAACTAATGGGAAAAACTCTAGAAAGTTTAATCTCGTGCATCTCACGCGAGCAGCTTAGAGAGAACATTGGCCAGTTGTATAACCCCCCCCATATCCCTCTCTCTCTGTGTCCAGGTGTCCAGGGACGCGGTCTCAGCAGACCAATTTACAGGGCCCACCATGTGATCACGGGGAGGAGGGAGCCATGGTGACCAGCCCACCCAGGTCCCCCCACTCCCCCCAGACGGAGACAGACCTGCAGGAGGAGAGCTCCCCCTTGCCCCCTGGTGGCACCTCCGCCGCCAGCAGCAGTGTCCCCATGTGGAGTGACGAGCCTGGACTGGACAATCCCGCCTTCGAGGAGAGCACTGAGGAGGACAGTGAGTGAGAGTAACAACTGTGTATGTGTGTGTCTGTGTGTGTGTGTGTGTGTTACTAACCCCTCTCTCTGTGTGTAGGTGTGGTAGGGTTGGAGTGTGTGGTGCCCAGGGTAAAGCGACCCCTCAGTAACCCCTGCATCCACCTCCTCCGCACCGCCAGCGCCGCCTCCTCAGGGTGGGACTGCCCCGAGTCCCCGCCCCTCTCCGCTGAAGAGGGTATTACATCACTTCCTCCATCTGACTTCCTGTCCCTAACCTTCCTCTCTAAATGCCTTGAATCTAAACATTTATGAATATTAGAGATTGATGTGCTTACATGTCCCTGTGTATCTCCCAGGTTGTGTGAAGCTGCCATCCCTTCCAGAGGGTGAGATCACCACCATCGAGGTCCACCGCTCCAACCCATATGTAGAACTGGGCATCAGCATCGTCGGGGGCAACGAGACGCCCCTCATCAACGTGGTGATCCAGGAAGTTTACCGTGACGGGGTCATTGCTCGAGATGGCAGGCTTCTGGCCGGGGACCAGATACTACAGGTCCTGCATGGCTGTGATCTTTCTTCTATCTCCCCTCTTTCCTTCCTTTTCCTGAACACTTCACCCCTCTTCCCTTCCTTTTCCTGAACAGTTCACCCCTCTTTCCTTCCTTTTCCTGAACAGTTCACCCATCTTTCTCCTTATTTATTTTTATTTATTTTTCCTTCCTTTTCCTGAACACTTCACCCCTCTTCCCTTCCTTTTCCTGAACACTTCACCCCTCTTCCCTTCCTTTTCCTGAACACTTCCTTCCTTTTCCTGAACACTTCACCCCTCTTCCCTTCCTTTTCCTGAACACTTCACCCCTCTTCCCTTCCTTTTCCTGAACACTTCACCCCTCTTTCCTTCCTTTTCCTGAACACTTCACCCCTCTTCCCTTCCTTCCTGAACACTTCACCCCTCTTTCCTTCCTTTTCCTGAACACTTCACCCCTCTTTCCTTCCTTTTCCTGAACACTTCACCCCTCTTTCCTTCCTTTTCCTGAACACTTCATCCCTCTTTCCTTCCTTTTCCTGAACACTTCACCCCTCTTCCCTTCCTTTTCCTGAACACTTCACCCCTCTTTCCTCCTCCTTCTCTCTTATCCTCCTCTCTTAAAGGGATACTTCAGGATTTTGGCAATGAAGCCCTTTATCTACTTCCCTAGAGTCAGATGAACTCATGGATACCATTTTTATGTTTCTGCGTGCAGTTTGAAGGAAGTTGCTAACTAGCGTTAGCACAATTGCTAACTGGCGTTGGCGCAATGACTGGAAGTCTATGGTAACTGCTAGCATGCTAGTAGATGCAATCAGAGATACATTTAAGGAGATGGGAAGCTCCTTTGGAATCATATTAACGCCCATTGTATACGTTGCCTATGCGCCGTCCATGGACCACGCAGTGCATTCTGGGAGATTCTGGGACAAGGAGAGCTCTCCTTCAAGGAGTGAATGGGAGTCAATTGTGCACTAGCTCCAAAACTCAACATTAGCATGAATTTAGTCAACAAGAAGTACAACATTACAAATATTTTCAGAGATGTGAGATAGTTCACTTGTTCTCTGTAATATCGTATAGCTTTGCAATCGTGACAGTACGTACTTTCAAGGAAAATAGGCAGGTTTCTCGAACCTGACTTTGAGAAGGGATTGCATGACGATTAGCTTAGCAACCTCGTGACGCAGCATGACTACGTGAATGCGATTGGTCGACAGTCTGCTGGGTGAGGTGTTATACGTTCCTCCATTCATTGTCCAATGGGATTCCTATCTCCTCCTTTCTCTAATATCTCTGATGCAATGACTGGAAGTCTATGGTAACTGCTAGAATGCTAGTAGATACCGCAGACTTCCAGTCATTGCCCTAATGCTAGTTAGCATTGGCTCGCAAAATTACCTCTAACTTCCTTCATACTGGATGCAGAAACATAACAATGGTATCCATGAGTTCATCTGACTCTGAGGAAGTAGATAAAGGGCTTCATTGCCAAAATCCCAAAGTATCCCTTTAACTGCTCTCTCTCTCCCCCTTCCCAGGTCAACAGTGTAGACATCAGCAACGTGCCCCATAACTTTGCCCGCTCCACGTTTGCACGCCCCTGTGCCATGCTACAGCTCACTGTCCTGAGGGAGCGCCGCTGCACCTCTCGCCCGCCCCCCTTCACCACCCGTTCTGTGCCTCACGCCCCCTGCTCCACCCCAGAGAGCACCCCATCCAGCCCTGCCAGCCTGAGGATCACCCTGCACAAGCGGGACTCGTCAGAGCAGCTGGGCATCAAGCTGGTGCGGAGGACGGACGAGGAGGGGGTGTTTGTGTTAGACCTGCTGGACGGCGGCTTAGCGGCCAAGGACGGGAGGCTGTGTAGTAACGATCGCGTGCTGGCGGTCAATGAACAGGACCTACGCCACGGCACGCCTGAACAGGCTGCTCAGATCATACAGGTAAGGCTAGGGTTGAAACAGTGTTTCTGAAACGGTGAGTTGGGACAGTTCCTCTTGGCTCATGGCTAACCCTACTCCCTTTCCCTGTTGACTACAGGCCAGTGGCGAGAGAGTATTTCTACTGATTGGCCGGCCCAGCAAGCCTACCTCTCCACCAAGCTCCACCTCCAACAGAGACCTGTACTGCCATGACCACTTCCTCCCCAATCACCACCACCACCACTACAGCTTCTCCCCCAGCCCCAGCCCAGTGCCTACCTGCGCCCACCTGGCCCGCTCCAGCACCCACAGAGTGAGTACACACACCTGAGGGGAGTGTGTGTGTCTGACTGTGTCTGTTCATGTGTATCTTTGTATGCTGGAGGCCTCTCCCAATGTGTACACTGACCTCTCTTATCGTGTGTGTTTGTCTGTGTGTGTGTGTGTGTGTGTGTTTGTGTGTGTGTGTGTGTGTGTAGGACCTGTCCCAGTGTGTGACCTGTAAGGAGAAACACATCACTGTGAAGAAGGAGCCTCATGAATCTCTGGGTATGACCGTGGCGGGGGGGCGGGGCAGCAAGAGCGGCGAGCTGCCCATCTTTGTGACCAGCGTCCAACCACATGGCTGCCTGTCACGTGATGGACGAATCAAACGAGGTGAGCAATGGCCCACATCATCCAGTGGGAGCTTCCAATATTATTCTCAAGGCCTAATTCAAGTTGTCAGTTTTTGGTTTGGCTCTCTTCCCGTGCTCATTATCTGCTTCAGCTGTAGTCTCAGAGGTCAATGTCTCTCAGGACTATTTGTCCCTAACTAACAGTTTTTCTCTGTCCTCTATCTTTCTATCCCTCCCTCTGTTTCCCCCACTCCTGCTGCCCCTCTCTCTCTTTTCCCTCTCTCTCACACTCTTTCCTTCTACCCCCCCTTCCCCTGCCCCCCACACTCTCATCCCCTCCAGGTGACATCCTTCTGAGTATCAACAGCCAGGACCTGACCTACCTGAGCCACAGCGAGGCGGTGGGCACCCTGAAGGCCAGCGCTGCATCGCCCTCCATCCAGCTGAGGGCGCTGGAGGTCAGCATGGTGGAGGAGCCGGGCCAGGGCCAGAGCCCCGAGGACCAGCTGCTGCCCCCACACCACCACACACACAACTCAGACTACGACTCCTCCTGGTCCCCTTCCTGGGTCATGTGGCTCGGCCTGCCAAGGTACAGAGAAGATACCCCTCACACACACACACACCTGTTTGGGTTGGACTCATTTGGGGTGTTTGGGATATTGGGAGTTTGTGTGAAAGTATAGCTTTGACTTTATTTAGTGGTTTCATGTTAGTGTAGGTGAAGCTGAGGAAAGGAATACATTTTAGACTATTGAGATCCACCTGAAGTCATCTGTGGAGATTGTGTTTGAGTGTGTTCGGTATTGGGATGTACAGTGAGGGAAAAAAGTATTTGATCCCCTGCTGATTTTGTAAGTTTGCCCACTGACAAAGAAATAATCAGTCTATAATGTTAATGGTAGGTTTATTTGAACAGTGAGAGACAGAATAACAACAACAAAATCCAGAAAAACGCATGTCAAAAATGTTATAAATTGATTTGCATTTTAATGAGGGAAATAAGTATTTGACCCCCTCTCAATCAGAAAGATTTCTGGCTCCCAGGTGTCTTTTATACAGGTAACGATCTGAGATTAGGAGCACACTCTTAAAGGGAGTGCTCCTAATCTCATCTTGTTACCTGTATAAAAGACACCTGTCCACTGAAGCAATCAATCAATCAGATTCCAAACTCTCCACCATGGCCAAGACCAAAGAGCTCTCCAAGGATGTCAGGGACAAGATTGTAGACCTACACAAGGCTGGAATGGGCTACAAGACCATCGCCAAGCAGCTTGGTGAGAATGTGACAACAGTTGGTGCGATTATTCGCAAATTGAAGAAACACAAAATAACTGTCAATCTCCCTCGGCCTGGGGCTCCATGCAAGATCTCACCTCGTGGAGTTGCAATGATCATGAGAACTGTGAGGAATCAGCCCAGAACTACACAGGAGGATCTTGTCAATGATCTCAAGGCAGCTGGGACCATAGTCACCAAGAAAACAATTGGTAACACACTACGCTGTGAAGGACTGAAATCCTGCAGTGCCCGCAAGGTCCCCCTGCTCAAGAAAGCACATATACATGCCCGTCTGAAGTTTGCCAATGAACATCTGAATGATTCAGAGGAGAACTGCGTGAAAGTGTTGTGGTCAGATGAGACCAAAATGGAGCTCTTTGGCATCAACTCAACTCGCCGTGTTTGGAGGAGGAGGAATGCTGCCTATGACCCCAAGAACACCATCCCCACCGTCAAACATGGAGGTGGAAACATTATGCTTTGGGGGTGTTTTTCTACTAAGGGGACAGGACAACTTCACCGCATCAAAGGGACGATGGACGGGGCCATGTACCATCAAATCTTGGGTGAGAACCTCCTTCCCTCAGCCAGGGCATTGAAAATGGGTCATGGATGGGTATTCCAGCATGACAATGACCCAAAACACACGGCCAAGGCAACAAAGGAGTGGCTCAAGAAGAAGCACATTAAGGTCCTGGAGTGGCCTAGCCAGTCTCCAGACCTTAATCCCATAGAAAATCTGTGGAGGGAGCTGAAGGTTCGAGTTGCCAAACATCAGCCTCGAAACCTTAATGACTTGGAGAAGATCTGCAAAGAGGAGTGGGACAAAATCCCTCCTGAGATGTGTGCAAACCTGGTGGCCAACTACAAGAAACGTCTGACCTCTGATTGCCAACAAGGGTTTTGCCACCAAGTACTAAGTCATGTTTTGCAGAGGGGTCAAATACTTATTTCCCTCATTAAAATGCAAATCAATTTATAACATTTTTGACATGTGTTTTTCTGGATTTTTGTTGTTGTTATTCTGTCTCTCACTGTTCAAATAAACCTACCATTAAAATTATAGACTGATCATTTCTTTGTCAGTGGGCAAACGTACAAAATCAGCAGGGGATCAAATACTTTTTTCCCTCACTGTATATGTCTCTCATGTCATGTGTCACTATTATGTGTGTATGTTGGTATGCGTGTGGGCCAGGGTGTGTGTGTTACGTAAGGCGGTCCATACGGGGCGTTATGTTTGTGTGTGTGTTGTCCAGAACTATGCTGTAAACATTAACAGCTGTAGTGAGGATTATCAACTGAGAGACATGTGGTGACATCCCCAACGTCTCTCCACAATTCATCCTTCTTAGGCTGGTACAGAGAGCAGCCTCAAACTCACCCCTCCTTTTTTCTAGCGCTCTCTCCTTTTCTTCTGCTGTCTTTGTTTCTCTCCCTCCACATCTGTCTCTCTCTGTTTCCTCCCTCTCCATCTGTCTCTCTCTGTTTCCTCCCTCCACATCTGTCTCTCTCTGTTTCCTACCTCTCCATCTGTCTCTCTCTGTTTCCTCCCTCTCCATCTGTCTCTCTCTGTTTCCTCCCTCTCCATCTGTCTCTCTCTGTTTCCTCCCTCCACATCTGTCTCTCTCTGTTTCCTCCCTCTCCATCTGTCTCTCTCTGTTTCCTCCCTCCCCATGTCTCTCTCTGTTTCCTCCCTCCCCATGTCTCTCTCTGTTTCCTCCCTCCCCATGTCTCTCTCTGTTTCCTCCCTCCCCATGTCTCTCTGTTTCCTCTCTCTCCATCTGTCTCTCTCTGTTTCCTCCCTCCCCATGTCTCTCTCTGTTTCCTCCCTCCCCATGTCTCTCTCTGTTTCCTCCCTCCCCATGTCTCTCTCTGTTTCCTCCCTCCCCATGTCTCTCTGTTTCCTCTCTCTCCATCTGACTCTCTCTGTTTCCTCCCTCCCCATGTCTCTCTCTGTTTCCTCCCTCTCCATCTGTCTCTCTCTGTTTCCTCCCTCCCCATCTGTCTCTCTCTGTTTCCTCCCTCTCCATCTGTCTCTCTCTGTTTCCTCCCTCCCCATCTGTCTCTCTCTGTTTCCTCCCTCTCCATCTGTCTCTCTCTGTTTCCTCCCTCCCCATGTCTCTCTCTGTTTCCTCCCTCCCCATGTCTCTCTCTGTTTCCTCCCTCCCCATTGTCTCTCTCTGTTTCCTCCCTCTCCATTGTCTGTCTGTTTCCTCTCTCTCCATCTGTCTCTCTCTGTTTCCTCCCTCTCCATCTGTCTCTCTCTGTTTCCTCCCTCCCCATGTCTCTCTCTGTTTCCTCCCTCCCCATGTCTCTCTCTGTTTCCTCCCTCCCCATGTCTCTCTCTGTTTCCTCCCTCCCCATGTCTCTCTGTTTCCTCTCTCTCCATCTGTCTCTCTCTGTTTCCTCCTCCCCATGTCTCTCTCTGTTTCCTCCCTCCCCATGTCTCTCTCTGTTTCCTCCCTCCCCATGTCTCTCTCTCTGTTTCCTCCCTCCCCATGTCTCTCTGTTTCCTCTCTCTCCATCTGACTCTCTCTGTTTCCTCCCTCCCCATGTCTCTCTCTGTTTCCTCCCTCTCCATCTGTCTCTCTCTGTTTCCTCCCTCCCCATCTGTCTCTCTCTGTTTCCTCCCTCTCCATCTGTCTCTCTCTGTTTCCTCCCTCCCCATCTGTCTCTCTCTGTTTCCTCCCTCTCCATCTGTCTCTCTCTGTTTCCTCCCTCTCCATCTGTCTCTCTCTGTTTCCTCCCTCATTTTCTGTCTCTCTCTGTTTCCTCCTTCCTTTTCTGTCTCTCTCTGTTTCGTCCCTCTCCATCTGTCTCTCTCTGTTTCCTCTCTCTCCATCTGTCTCTCTCTGTTTCCTCCTTCCTTTTCTGTCTTTCTCTGTTTCCACCCTCCCCATCTGTCTCACTCTGTTTCGTCCCTCTCCATCTGTCTCTCTCTGTTTCCTCTCTCTCCATCTGTCTCTCTCTGTTTCCTCCCTACCCATCTGTCTCTCTCTGTTTCCTCTCTCTCCATCTGTCTCTCTGTTTCCTCCCTCTCCATCTGTCTCTCTCTGTTTCCTCTCTCTCCATCTGTCTCTCTCTGTTTCCACCCTCCCCATCTGTCTCTCTCTGTTTCCTCTCTCTCCATCTGTATCTCTCTGTTTCCTCCCTACCCATCTGTCTTTCTCTTGCCCTCCTTCCCTATTTCTCTCCCTGCTCTTCTCTCTCTCACTAAACCTGGCTCACCCTCTATCTCCCCCCTTCTTCCTTCTCCTGTCTCTCTCCCTCTCACTAAAACACTGACTCATTCTCTCCATCCATCTCTCTCTCTCTCTGTATTCTCTCTATCTCAGCTACCTTCACAGTAGCCATGAGATTGTTCTGCGTAGAAGTCACCCTGGGAGCTGGGGCTTCAGCATCGTCGGGGGATACGAGGAAAACCATAGCAACCAGGCATTCTTCATCAAGACCATTGTCCTTGGAACGCCCGCATACTACGATGGCCGCCTCAAGTAAGCCGTCAGTCATGTTGTTGGGTTATGAGCATAAAGACACATTTCCGTTCTCTGTAAGTTAATGGACAATAAAGTACATCTTATATTATCTTATTATCTCACATGGCCACTTTATTAGGTACACCCATCTAGTACCGGGTTTGACCCCCCTTTTCCTCCAGAACAGCCTGAATTCTTCGGGGCATGGAAACATTGCTCAATTGGTATCAAGGGACCTAACATGTGCCAGGAAAACATTCCCCACACCATTACACCACCCCCACCAGCCTGTACCGTGCCTGCTGCTTATGCCAAATCCTGACTCTGCCATCGGCATGAATCAAATCAAATCAAATCCAATTTGATTTGCCACATGGGCCGAATACAACAGGTTCTAAGGTCAATGTAGACCTTACATTGAAATGCTTACTTACAAGCACTTAACCAACAATTCAGTTTTAAGAAAGAAAAGTTTTGAGTAAAAAATAGATAAGTAAAAAATAAAAATAAAAATACAAAAATTATTAAAGAGCAGCAGTAAAATAAAATAATAGTAGGGAGCCTATATACAGGGGGGTACCAGTACTGAGTCAATGTGCGGGGGCACCGGTAAGTCGAGGGGCGGCAGGTAGCTTAGTGGGTAAGAGCGTTGTGCCAGTAACCGAAAGGTCGCTGGTTCTAATCCCCGAGCCGACTAGGTGAAAAATCTGTCGATGTGCCCTTAAGCAAGGCACTTAACCCTAATTGCTCATGTAAGTCGCTCTGGATAAGAGCGTCTGCTAAATGACTAAAATGTAAATGTAAATGTAGTTGAAGTAATATGTACATGTGGGTAGAGTTAAAGTGACTATGAATAGATAATAAACAGAGTAGCAGCAGCTTAAAAGAGGGGGTGGGGTGTGGGTGGGACAATGCAAATAGTCAGGGTAGACATGATTAGCTGTTCAGGAGTCTTTTGGCTTGAGGGTAGAAGCTGTTAAGAAGCCTTTTGGACCTAGACTTGGCGCTCCGGTACCGTTGCCATGTGGTAGCAGAGAGAACAGTCTATGACTAGGCTGGCTGGAGTCTTTGACCATTTTTAGGGCCTTCCTCTGACACCGCCTGGTATAGAGGTCCTGGATGGCAGGAAGCTTGGCCCCAGTGATGTACTGGGCCGTACGCACTACCCTCTGTAGTGCCTTGCGGTCGGAGGCCGAGCAGTTGCCATACCAGGCGGTGATGCAACCAGTCAGGATGCTCTCGATGGTGCAGCTGTAGAACATTTTGAGGATCTGAGGACCCATGTACCTAATAAACTGGTGTATATCTACTGTATATCGTCCATCCATGTTTATGTGCCTCTCTGTTCCCTAGGTGTGGGGACATGATAGTGGCGGTTAATGGACTGTCTACGGCTGGTATGAGCCACTCAGCCCTGGTACCCATGCTGAAGGAGCAGCGTAGCAGAGTGGCTCTCACCGTGGTCTCCTGGCCTGGCAGCCTGGCATAGCATCATGCCATACTGAAATTACTGTAGACTGGATCTAACTAGGGCCCAATCATGCTAGACTGCATCGAAATCATGCCATACTGAAATTGTTCTAGATCGGACCTACTGTAACCCGGGCCAAATCAGACTTCATCAAACCAGTCTAGAGTGAACCGGGTCCTACGGAGGAAGATCACTTGATACTAAGCTGGACTGTGTCAGCCCCACGTCAAACAGACTGCTGTGGTCATATGGTCATGTTATCGGTCTTCACTCCCACTCAGGGAGAGTGGGACTATCTGTTAAAGGACAGTACATAGTCTCTGGACTGTTTCTCTTCACTGGACTGCAGTTGTAGATACCAGGGGTGTATTCAGGTGGCCACAACGTTAGAATTTCACGGCATAGAACAGATAAGATTCTCTGCCATGTAGAATTATATAGATCAGCTCTAGGCCATGTATTTCTGTCTGAAACATTTAAGCGTTGCTTCTAGGGTTTTCAGGAGAAAACGGGATAAAACATTCACCCATTCTCTCCTGAATAAACCCCAGGCCTTACCGGATACCTGCCACGCCCTGGGGGCCCAACCCCCTGGACGCAGCCTTAGGCCTCAACACTGTGACGGCCCAGCCATCAGCTCCCTAGGGTTTTCTACGTGTGAATTCTGCAGTTTGATAAATATTTCCAACAGAGGGCATTTGAGTCCGTTTTCTTACCCACCTCTGCCTGGCTCCACATCTTCATACTGAGAGGAAAACACTTTCATATGCTAGGAGTCATTTCAGCACCTGGATGTGTTCATTCAGTGTTCTGTGAGCACCCTGAGTGGTGCATTTCAAGCACACACTGCTATTTGTTCACCATCACCCCACCTACAGATTAGCCATTATATTGAACAGATACACCTAGTGGCCACTAAGAATGAAAAGCCTTAAAATGGAAGGCAGTCAGAGCAAGATCAGATGGGACCATTCTAGCCACTGAGGGCAGAGACAAGTGAAAAGCCACAACGTCGATAGAAAGTGTTTTCCTCAAAGTTGCTGGGATGTCGCGTGTCCTACTTATCAGTACACTCGTAACCTAATCATGAAACTTCTAGTCTTAAATAAGCCACACGTAGCAAATAAGCCATTTAATTTGTTTACCAAATTCACTTGACTGTAAAAGAACCGCTGCTGGAGAAGATAGATTTTGGGCCCAGTCCTCACACTTCCCAGGATGAAGGACCAGACTTCATAACATGCTATGAAAGTGAACACGTCATTTGTGAGACTCACGCCATTTGCACAGTGTCCTTTGATCAGATCTCATTGCTCAACATTTCTAGCAAATGACAAGTCCTTTCATAGTGCATTAAACCACCATTGACAAGAATCCAGAGATGCAGTAGTGAGGATTTATTTGATAAGTGTTTGATACATAACTGAAAGATTTTGCTCCTGAAAACTAACTGAACAAAAATACTTGACACGGAGCAAAGAATAGGTTCCTGTTCCACAGGTTTCAGAACACCCCCATGGTTCCGATGGACCAGTCCAGGTCAGAGCAGGAGTGTTAGTGTGGCGTAGCCCAAGCAGTGTTATGGCGTAGAGTTGCCCAAGCTGGTGTTATGGAGTTTGTCAGCCAGTCTGCTGGTCTCAGCCTGTGTGGATGCTGTCGCCAACTCAGTCTTCTGACGCGACGGCTTGCTCTTTTTAGGGCGTACCTTCTGCAAAGGAAAATAGCAGTATTTATAACATTACATGAAGGGATGCTGTTCATCCCCCATATACCAAACAATACCGGTCGTGTACCTGCAGCTTTTTCTTCTCTGGGTCATGACCCACTCGGTGTCGTCTCAAACTCTCCTAAGGAATATAAAACATCATTTTACACCAAATATTCCACTGAAAGAGCCAGATTGAGTTATGCAAAACTATTTTAGAAGTGATAGGATACCATATTGTAACTCGAGTCATGTCCCATGAGCTCACCTGCATAGCGAAGCTCTTGCCACAGCCTGCGTGGGTACAGGAGAAGGGCTTCTTGCCCTCGTGGTCTGACACGACATGGTTCTCCAGGTTGAAGTGTGTGGTGAAAGTCTTCCCACACCCAGCTTCGGAGCACTGGAACACCCTCTTGGGCGCACCGGAGTGAACCCGCAGCTGATGCTGCTTCAAGAACCATGCCTCCAGGAACATCCTACTGCAGCTATCGCACTGCAGCTTGACTGAACACAACCAGTGAAGACTTTACAATTGGATCAGTTTTAAGTCAATATAAATCATTTAGGACCATGTGAGAGTTCACAAGACAATGCAAAGGGATGAGAGTTGGAGCACAGTTAAGAGGGTGGTGTGTTCGTTGTTTGAGGGCCTACATACCTCTGTGCACAGCCTTCCTGTGCTTCTGATATTCTGACCAAGTCTTCCCCTGGAATGGACAGCCCTCCACAGCACAGGGGTAACCTGGGAGTGAAAAGATATGGCTAGATAAAACAAGCTTACATCTACAGGACCTCTGAGAAGACTAGGAGATGGGTGTGGCAGGTCCAGGGCTCACCTTTGTGCACCTTCTCATGGCGCTTTAGTTGTCCGGGAGCAGCAAATTCTCTCTTACAGCCCTCAAAGTTGCACCTGTGGGAAAGGGTCAGAGTTCAGCCCAATGTGGTAGAGCCTACATTCTCTTGTAGAGGCCAGTGTGTCATACTCACTGAAAGGGCAGCAGTTGTGTGTGTATAATCTTGTGTATATTGAGTTTGTTTTTCTTCTTGAACTCCATCCCACAGTCCACGTGGTCACACTAAAACGGAACACAAATCACAGCATCTCACAAACATCTGATAAATGATAATGAGCAGGACTTTCGTCGTAGTCCGACATCACTTCCTCACCCACAAAACTGGTTGAGTGGAAGTCTCGAGGCATTCAAGATATCCCAGCAACTGTTTGAGATCAGTGAAATGTAAGGCAATCGGGAGATGAAGGTGAGCCTCAGGGTTTAGTCATGAAACGTGACAATGCCGTCAACCGTGTAGGCAACGCCATGCACATTAAAACTAAACGGCCCTTGTCTGTCACGAATGTGGAATACAATTATTTTAACTTACTCTGCATATTGTCTGTGGTGTTGGTCATCCAGCTGGTTGAAATTTTAGACAGACAATCCACAGGAAAATATTAAACAGTCAAGAAGCAGGTCTACCTGTTGCAATCAAGAGGTTGGCCCATGACCGAAGGCACGTGCACAAGACAGAAGTACATGCACGCATACTAACAGGTGTTTACATAGCTTTGCACATGGGCAAGTCTATAGAAATGTCAACTTCAATACTGGTGCACTAAAGAGACACGTAAACACTTTCCTGTGGATATTTTGTCTCAAATTTCAAGCAGCGGTAGAGTAAAGTCAAATGCAATTTATTAAACATTCTGTCTTGTAAGGAAAATGTCAACGATTTTTTCAGTGCTTTGTTTCAGACTAAACCACACGGTATCACTCTTATTTCGGCTTAGCCAACCTTATAGTGCTTCTCCTGGTGCTGGTGAACACGAGCCATGTGGTTCTTCATGCTGGCATGTGTGACGAAGGCCTCGGAGCATCCTGCAGCCAGACACCTGCAGATACACACAGGAACAGATGGGAGACCAGAGGGAAGGTTAAAGGATTGATGCATTGCATGACTCAGCACAATGGTTAGGCTACTACTTAAGTTCATTCAGTAACATTTGGTTCAAAACCCATTTACAACTAAACCCTACCTTTGGTGCCAGTCTCTTTGCTTTAGCCAACTGACTGTCTGGCCAAATCATTTGGAAAGGCAACAATGAAACATTGTTGAAGGCAGAAACATCAGTCATCCAGGCTCATACACAACCGGTCAGTGACCGTGAACCATTGCCCTTTAGGATTGTGAAGTTTCATACTCACGTGTATGGCTTCTCTCCACTGTGGCTCAGCCCATGTCTGGTGAGCTGGTAGCGGGTACAGAAGCTCTTGTCACAGTTCTCACACGAGAAGGGTTTCTGTCGAAGAGAAACATCACCATCATGGATCCCTCTGTAACAAATACTAAAATCCCCATGTGTTTCTGCCCGCAGACATTCATTCACGTTGATGTAGTAGTCAAATGAAACTCAGTAGGCTGCTCATTTATCTGATCTAACAGAAATTCAAAATTCAAGACCTGTTTTGGACCATCTGTTGAAAGAGGCCAGCTGGGAAGGATAGATACTCACCAAACCTGTGTGTTTGCAAAGATGGGCATCTAACTTCCATGATTTATTAAAGGTGGCATTGCAGTTGACAAAAGAACAAATAAAGCTTTTTTGTACTTGTATCCTTTCCCCCATCTTTAATTGTAGCAATGCCGGCGTTTTGATAATGCAAAACCGAGCAGGCAGGTCGTTTACCGGCCTACATGGGTTGACACACCTGAGGACTATATATTTTAATGGACGATACCACTGTTGGATAATACAGGGGTGTTTCAATCCACGCAATGGAAAGTGAACAAAATGGAAAGCAAAGTCTGGCTCAGTAATAGCCTAAATTAATTTCAGGTCTAAGTACTTTCATTATTTTGGTGAAATATTGATGATTTATAAATTAATATTGGACACCTGCTTCGTGATTTTATTCAGCCATCACCCTACATTTGCACTTAGTTCGTTCCTGATTGGAAGAGGTTGGAACAGTGAATTGCGTCGACACACACCTGACTTTAAACCAGCCTATAGCAAGGTACTGTAAAGTGTAGACTGATTATTTGACCTGGTTAAATCATAGAGATAGTTAGAGGACACAACATTGTATCTCTCCCATTATGGTGTATGTGAGAGCAAGGGCAGAAACATTGTATCTCTCCCATTATGGTGTATGTGAGAGCAAGGGCAGAAACATTGTATCTCTCCCATTATGGTGTATGTGAGAGCAAGGGCAGAAATATTGTATCTCTCCCATTATGGTGTATGAGAGAGCAAGGGCAGAAACATTGTATCTCTCCCATTATGGTGTATGTGAGAGCAAGGGCAGAAACATTAAGGCCATCTCCATTTTGAAGTAGTACTTTTTCTTCTTCTACTACTTCTATGAGTTGGTAAACAAACTGAAAGGCTGCACACTGCCACCTGAAATGTATTGTTTGAACAGGTATAAAGCCAAGGTTGGCAATTTACTGCCACCTGCAGTTATGGAATGTTTGCTCACAAATATAATTAATTGGCTGATCCCGATGACCTGGATGGAATTATGTGATACTTCCTTAACCCATTAGAAGTCCCACCCAGTTGACTACTTAAAAATGGTGGAAGTCCAATGGCACTGCCCATGCCACAACAGGCGTTTGGGCACTAGAGTCCTCTATCTATCTCTATGGGTTAATTAACGATGCACTATGCAGAAATCTCTCTGCCGTTTCCTGGTTGCTAAAATTCTAATCGTTCGCTTAATTTCAGTTTATGTAACAAAACAAGCAAGTATAGTGTAGAGAGCCATTGTACTTTCTAAACCGCTGTGAAATATATTTTCCAGAACCCACAATATTGTATTTTCAACTGTTTGAAGCTGGTGTACAAAACCGAAAGTAAAAGAAACAAAAACGAAATTTAAGCACGGGATCATAGAAATAGCGCACATAGAACAGATCTACCGCTTCTTAGACTTGCTGTCAATGAGAATGACAGATCTATAACACACATTTCTATGTGAATTTGGTTGGGTCGTCCAAAAAGTTACATATTGCAGCTTTAAACTTACATTCATGGCCTACTATGAAATAGGCTACTGCTTGAGATTGAAGCAAAATAGCCACTCTTGCAAATGGATGTGATTGTGTTTCTGGCTCTGATTTCCTAGACCTAGATTAGTCCTATCTGTTATTGGTGAATTCAGTAGACTAGACTAGTCATTGATCATTTTTACTGAACAGCAGTTGTTGCGATTCAGGTCTTTGAGCTTGCCTTTCTCTGATTGATTGTAGGCTTTAAAACTGTCATCCAGGCTCCTGACACTGTGCATTGCTATCTTCTGTCTGTGGTGTGTGTGTGTGCGTTTGCAGTCTGGGCTGAGCGACTCTCTGTCTCCAGTCTTCACACACACGTGAAATTTACAGCCCTAATCGTGGTCTTATCAACCTCCTCCATATTGTTCTATGATAGGTGTGATTTACAGTCACAACCCAGTCTTCATTCTCTTGCTCTGTCCCAATGTGATCCTCTTCAAACCTGACTCATCCAATCCTGTAGACAGTTCAAACCACTCCCAATTCTATGACACTGCTCTTTATTTAGACTTGATTGGATTAACAGTATAATATGTTTCCCCAAGGATACTTTAATTGTGAATTTAGGTAGCCTATTTCTGAATTCAGGAAAGCTTGACCCAAATCAGAAATCAGAAAATCTTCAATCCAATATGGTCTGTACATTACCTAACGACTAGAGACCAACTACCATGCATGTGCCATGATCTGGTATGAAACCTTAGAATGGCTTCTCTGAATGAGGCCTATTGAGAACCCCAGGGTGTTACCTCTGCTCCCTCCCACGCTTCAGGTCACCCGGCCTGGGTCAGCTGCCACCGTTATCAGCCTTTCCCGCACAGTCCCAATCCCTCCACTGACAGGGGACGGGATCGATAACCCTGGCTCTGTATCTGTGGATGACCATGGTCTCCACTGATAACTACTCCTGACAAGTATAGGGGGGAGAAAGACCCTATCTGTCCACTATCACCTAGAGAGATACAGTGTGTTCTGTGTTTGGCCTGGGATTTCCTAGCTCCATTGTCAACCCCCCAAAACACACACACATAAACAAACACACTCCTCCCTCACATTACTGACACAAATACACCCCTCTAATCAGGCCAGAGACAAGAAAGAGAACAGAGAGAGAGAGAGAGAGAGAGAGAGAGAGAGAGGTGAAACGAGCAGGGTTGAGAGAACAACATGAAATCATGGGAATATTGTGATAGGAAGAGAGAGACAGTAAGATGTCCGTCGTTATATCATCTCATATAGCTTCTGCTCTCCACCCTCCACCAGCGGTGTGTGTTTGTGGTTAATGTGTGACACACAGGGTCGATACGGCTGCTTTGGGCTACTGGCTGAGTTGACAGCCTCGACAGCCTCAATCTGTGTGTCAAACGCGTGTGATTAAGGAGCACATAGTAATCCACTGCTTTTACCCACAAGTCCCGTTCCACGCTCCCCCTCCTCTCTCTCTCTCCTCACTCACTGTCCCTCAGACTGTTTACTTTTTCCTCCTTCAATCAGTAACTCCCATGAGTCAGCACTCCAGATGAAGGCCTGTTCTGTCTGTGACAGCAAATTCACACACACATTATATATTTGACTATCCTTGTTGGGACCTAACATGTATTTCCATTAAAAATCCTATTTTCTGTAACCCTAAACCTAACCCTTGAACCTAAAATATCCTTTGTACTCATGGGGACCTGGGAAATGTCCCCACAAGGGAGAATTTTCCTTGTTTTAGTATCCTTGTTGGGATTTTGGCAGATTTCCGGTACCCACATGGATAGTAATACAATCCCACACACAGTTTCTGTAAATGTCCTTATTTCTCTCACACTATTTGTCATATCCTTGTATATTCTACCTGGCAGGACTGATATCACTATGAGAAAAGAAAGATAGGTGAAACAGTAGGTGCCCAACACCATAGAATGTTATCTGAACAACACCCAGGCCCCAATGTAGTCTATACTGATCAATAAACAGGGATTTGGATGTGCTTTGCTGATTGATCACATTGATTTTGGGTTCATGTGTTAATTCAGCTTGTTGGAGACTTATTACACCAGTTTGATAAGGCAGGTGTCTGTATCTTCTACCCTTAGGGAGACAGCCAGAGATAACAGAGGGTTACGGTCTTATGGAGGGTTATATAGCCTCCTGAGACCCAGCAATTCATTTTTGTTCTCTCTTGTAGACATCAGTTCTTGGTCCGTATCTCTGAGGCCATACATGCCACTGTGTCCCTTTGGAAGGACATTCTGGGCTTTTCAATAATATCACATGTGAGGATGTGACATTACCACTTTATTTTCCTGGTTCTTAAAAAAATGTCTGCTGTCAAAATTAGCACATTTTATGGACATTTGAAAAGAAGCATGTGTAATTATTATCATTTTTGTGAGTTTGATATTCAAATTGTGTCTAGTAAGTGAATAACTCAGGACTAGTTAAGTGAGTTGTCAGGGCTGTGTAATAATTGTATCGTATTAAATAAGAGCTTATCAAGAAATGTCTTCGGTAGTGGACATTTCAAAAAACAAAATGATAAATTGTCATATCTCAACATTCATGATATGCTTCATCATACCTGAAAAAAATGGAAACACTCGAGAGAGAGAGAAAGTTTGTTTTCTCTTTCTATCTACCCCTTCCAGCTGCTGCTACTATCTCAGGAAACTGGTCCTAATTGGAGTAAATATTGGGTAAAGTACTGAGATAACATACAGTATTTGTCAGATATCCAGTCAGCCTCCACTGATTAAACAGCACATGTCAAGATACGACAGAGGTGGTCCCTACTGCCCACACACACACCAACCCCAGAGTACACAGACAAACACACATAACAGGCATGACTGCATGGTCGCGTAACCAGAAAGATGGAACACTTAAATGAAGAACAATGCATGCAATGTATACTATTTACTCTCAGCCAATGCTGTGATTGAGCACCAAATGTCCTTTGAGTACAAACGGCCAAATCAGTGTCCTCTACTCATAATAATATGGAGGGTGCTTATATTTGTCCTATTTCACTCATCTACAAGTGTGTAATACGCATGTGATCTGGATTATTATTTTATTTTTTTGCATATCCCTCTCCCCGAGACACCTTCGGAGAATGGGGTCACCAAGGACACAATCACTGTTTAGTGCGTTGCTTTCTCTGGAAATGTATTCTCAGGAACCTGGATATTCAATCAGTCACGGGAATGTAATTTCTCACATTGAAAACAGAAGTGGCCTACTGCAGCTCATAGGCATACATAACATGGCACTTATCCTGGTGCACATTGCCCTCTGCTGGACTGACTGGCACTCCAACAGACATACCAGGGGTACATTCAACAGGGTGCAAAGTTTAAAATGTTGCATGTACATTGATAATTTGGCACAAATCATGTCTGCCCTGTACACAGACATATTCACAATATGTTCAAGCCATTCTACTCAATATACCCCCAGATTGTCTGCTTTATTTTGGGCAAGCAATTGATTGCACACGCCACATTTTTAAGAAGGGCTAACTCAAGTTTAGTATTCTTAGTGGGTCTTTGAGTTCAAGCTGTATGTACTTTGAGACTACTGTGCTTGTCATTCTCAGCTCGCCGGTGAAATAGAAATAGCATTTAATTTCAATTCACTTTGAGTGATCACTGGAGGAGAACCATTACTGAACGACAGCAGCAACGTCAGTCTTCCTGGTTAGACCCTACATTAAACTGTACCACTCGATCTTCACTCATATTCTCACTCTCTCCCCCAGTCTTGGACATGCAGTAATAGTGACTAAGCCGTGGTATCGTGCATCCATAAGAGACTCAGGTCGAGACAAATGGTTGTGTATAAACATTTTGTATTTTGGTCAGCACAGTTATGCCATGAACTCATATGGGATGGGCTCCAGCAGCTGGGGTTGGTTGCCCTTGGTGCTGACGAAGCGGGCGTCACGGGGAGCAGTGGGCTGCAGGGGGAGATGAAGAGGAAACGACAAATGCACAGATGAGATGCCACTACTTCAAATACAAACAATTCAAAGGACTATGTATCAGAAATAATGACATGGCTGAATTAACATTACAGAATGCATCAACCAAGCAACAGAACTGGATTGACGCAACATTCCACTAGATCAGCGTTGGTGTCCATTTTATATCTTAAATCTGGACTGTTTAATTACGTGGAATAGTGACCAACAAGCCTGGTCCTGGAGGGTGTACAGGCCGCTTAATATAGCATTAAAACACTTCTGATAACGGCCCAGGTAAACGTGCTCTCCATACCTGGCGTTTCAGTTCGACCCAGGTGCCCTTCTGCTTGGCCTCCACCTTCCTCTTCTCATTCTCCTTGACACGCTGCAGGAAGCTGTCCCTGCTCTTAGAGTGCTTCACATGCTCAATACGCACGTTGATCCTCTTGGCCAGGATCTTACCCCTACAGAGAGAAGGGGACATGGCTTTCAGCTCTGAATTAAATCAGAGACATACAAAAGGCTACTGGTCACTTACATAAGAGATGTATGCAACGTAATTGACCTCCTGACTTAACAGAAAACATTACACTTCCAATGAATATCGAAATACTCATGTTACGCAATGAACTTCAACTCAGAATGGCTTTTTTTAAGTGTCTCCTTCAACAACCCTAGTTAAAAACGTACAGTAGGTGCTTGCCAGTTGCTGAAGGACAAATACTGTCCCCCACGTGAATGACCACTTAGGACATAGGACAGCCCTTGTGGCAAAGTGAAGATGGGGTTCTGAGATGCGACAGACTTCTGCAACATCAACCTTCCTTTAAAGATATTGAAATTACATCCTTTTAATTTATGAACGAGCATTACATGGCCAAGCTGGAAAGGAAATGGATAGTGACAATTTGCCATACCCCTCCACAGATTGCTTTGTACTTACTTGACCTGCTTGTTGACAATGATGCCGACAGCATGTTGGGTTACGTTGTAGACTCTGCCAGTCTTGCCATGGTAGCACTTGTGAGGCATTCCTTTCTGGATGGTACCTGTACCCTGGAGGAGAGACATTCACAATCTTAAGAATTCTGTTTTGGGGGAAGTCGAAAGAGCAAAATATAACCAATTCAGTGAAAGTGCAGTCACTACCAGTAAACACCTAGAAAAAGTGGAACACCTACCTTGATGTCAACAATATCTCCCTTCCTGTAGATACGCATGTATGTGGACAGGGGAATGGGGCCTGAGAAACAAAGTACATATACTATTCACAACCAACCAAAACTCAATTCTAAGATGGCCTTAAGAGTAGCTAATGAAGGCTTCTCAAGTGTGGATTCATGCCAGCAACACCCCTAACCTTGAGTGCTTTCTTTTAAATAACTCAAAGCAACTTAAGGCATTTCAGTATATCTTCAGTCTTTCTGATATGAACTCACCATGCTTGCGGAAGGCCCGGCTGAACATGTATCTCGTCCCCCTCCTCTTGCCTCTTGTGTTAGTCATGATGCCTGATTACTGGAACATGGACATTCACGTTAGTGAAACCCAATGGCAAAGTATACATTCTTCATTACAGTGGCTGTAAAATGTATGGTTACAAGGGTGGCTGAGAATGATGTAGACTCGGATTTAGTCAAGTCAATGGATGCATTACTGTCACATACAAAAACGTAATTAAACCCTGTATATTACATTTAGCTAGCTAGCTTACAATACCCTGGTCTGACTAACGTTCGCCTGACAATTACAATCTGTTGACAAAGTTAACTTGACTGTAAAGAACACATCGGTAGCTACTATACTAATTAACAATTATAAAGGGGGCATTTAAAACATGGCACGTCAGTCAAAACACAAGATTTACAACAGAGCTAGTTAAAGCTAATTAGCTCGCAAACTCTGTCCAATACCGATAGCGCTTCATTTCCCCAGATTGACAAATTAACTTTACTTCAACGTGACAGTTATGTTATTTTACAGGACATGCCATATTTGCTATCTGGTTATGCCAACATTGTAAATTCCTAAGAAACCGGCTATTATTGCGAACGCTGCAGTGGCTAGGCCCACATGTGAAGCCACGCTGCTACCCCATTCACTAATCATGTCAATATATGCCACACAGACGTTATTTCACGGATTATTTCTGGCCTCAAATGTAGAGTATGCTTTAACACACATATCAATGTATTTACATGCATTTAAAACTATATTTTATGCTTTTACGGTCTTTAAAAACGGAGCACATCTTACCCCCGGTAGTTCGCAAGATGGCGGGTACGGTGGAAAGAAAGATCGAAGGACCCGAAACTCGTCCTTCTAAAACAGAATTCAAGAGTGCCTTCATATTGCCTGCACGAAAATAAAAAAAAGGTACAACGAATTTGTCCCCTTTGTGCTGATCTAATGTCAGTTTTGATTTTATACCTTAATGACTAAACTCACATAGGGGTTGGGTAAAATGATTTCAGATCAGGAACGTGAAAAATGGGTTTAATGCCGGCGAAAAGATGGCGGAAGCGGATGATGAAGTGGATTATTTATATTTATTTATGTATATAACCTTTATCAGGTAAGCCAGTTGAGAACAAGTTCTCATTTACAACTGCGACCTGGCCAAGATAAAGCAAAGCAGTGCGATAAAAACAACAACACAGAGTTACATATGGGGTAAACAAAACATAAAGTCAAAAATACAACAGAAAATATATATACAGTGTGTGTGAATGTAGTAAGTTATGGAGGTAAGGCAATAAATAGGCCATAGTGCAAAATAGTTACAATTTCGTATTAACACTGGAATGATAGATGTGCAAAAGATGATGTGCAAATAGAGATACTGGGGTGCAAATGAGCAAAATAAATAACAATATGGGGATGAGGTAGTTGGGTGGGCTAATTTCAGAATGGCTGTGTACAGGTGCAGTGATCGGTAAACTGCTCTGACAACTGACGCTTAAAGTTAGTGAGGGAGATAAGAGTCTCCAGCTTCAGAGATTTTTGCAGTTCGTTCCAGTCATTGGCAGCAGAGAACTGGAAGGAATGGCGGGCAACGGAGGTGTTGGCTTTGGGGATGACCAGTGAGATATACCTGCTGGAGCGCAGACTACGGGTGGGTGTTGCTATGGTGACCAGTGAGCTAAGATAAAACGGGGATTTGCCTAGCAGTGATTTATAGATGACCTGGAGCCAGTGGGTTTGACGACGAATATGTAGTGAGGGCCAGCCAACAAGAGCGTACAGGTCACAATGGTGGGTAGTATATGGGGCTTTGGTGACAAAACGGATGGCACTGTGATAGACTACATCCAATTTGCTGAGTAGAGTGTTGGAGGCTATTTTGTAAATGACATCGCCGAAGTCAAGGATCGGTAGGATAGTCAGTTTTACGAGGGCATGTTTGGCAGCATGAGTGAAGGAGGCTTTGTTGCGAAATAGGAAGCCGATTCTAGATCTAACTTTTGATTGGAGATGCTTAATGTGAGTGTGGAAGGAGAGTTTACAGTCTAACCAGTTACCTAGGTATTTGTAGTTGTCCACATACTCTAGGTCAGACCCGCCGAGAGTAGTGATTCTAGTCGGGTGGGCGGGTGCAAGCAGCGTTCGGTTGAAGAGCATGTGTAGTATCTGAACATTTATAGCTTTGGCTGAGGTTTTCATATTGTTGGTTAAATGAACTCTACTTTGCTTTGCTGAAACATCTGGAAAGTATTACTATAGGGGCCCCCTAAAACAGTGGACATCGAGATATGTGGAGGCCAGGGATTGGTCTATTCAAAACACGCCATCTTATGTTACATAGGATATATACCATGTTTGAACAAAGGGACGGGGAGAGTGATCATATTTGAGATTGGGTTTGTTGCTCTCCAGATTCTGCAGAAGTCTGTAAATTGATGCTGAAATCTTTGATATAATAAACCATTATAATCAAGTACAGTGTCAGCGGATTCCTTGTCAACACAGCATCTCAGCAGCATTGTTCGGCCACCACAGAAATTGGAGACGAGGATTTTGGGACGTGTTGCGTCTGTTTCAGCGTTCCATCATGGGCTCCGAGCTGACTCTCGCTCCAGAGTCCGGCAGATAAGGGTGAGCTTTCTCACAACTTTGGGCGCTGGTCAGTTCGTGTGACTGTGTGTGCGTTGGGGGGACGCACCGTGAACAACCTGTGTGCTGTTATTGCTGTGTGATGAGATTCCGTTCTAAATTTCTAAATTTGTTTGCGTTGGAAACAACGCAAACAGGGGGGAGTAGGTATATAATACAGGATCAAAGGAAAAAAAGGAATTGATAACACTGGGCCCAGGGAAGTTTGGCTTGAATAAAATTAAGGGAAAAAGGAATAGAATGAAGAAATAAGGGACAAGGAACTAAGGAAAAATTTATACTAATTAGGACGTAGCTGATCTACGGAAGCCCTCAAATGAGGCGATCATTAGATGGGCCACAAATCCTGGGAAGTCACTAGGTGAATTTTAGGGTCAGTTCCAAGGGACTGTGAGTTTGTAGAATACACATTCAATTGTATGTTACCTCTCGGTATATAGTTGACGAGGAATATGTCCGAAGTAGCCTCTCATTGAATATCTGCAACTCAAGGTAGCATAAATTTAGGAAGGAATATAAAGGAAAAGGAGCGACGGAAGCATGCTTTTGGAATTGTATGAATGGATGCATTCTTGTTGATTGAATAGTTTTCATGTGTGTGTGAGAGAAAGAGAGTGTGTGTGTGCGCAAATAAAGATGTCTCTGCTGTGTTTGAGCTGTGTGGATTGTGCAGAGAGTTATATGCTCGACTCATGCTATGATAAGATGTTATGTTAGATATATATACATATATATGTTGTGGTTGAGAACAGGGGTTTTAGTTTTTTGTAAGGAAATCTGTTAATTACGGTTAAAACCTTATGAGTCTCCATTTGAGAGAACATTTTCAAATTTGTTAAAATCTATGAGCCCCCGGGAGGACGTTATGATTGTATAGAGAGGATTTGTAATGGATAAGACAATAACTATACATCTGCAGATTGGAGTAGAATGGGTGAAGAAAGAGGAGAGAGAAAATAGACTAAAGTAAAGTTAAGAAACTTCGAAGTAGGATTTGTGTTCTATGTTTTGTGTTGGTTTGTGCGTTTTGTTAAGTGTTACTGTTGTCTGTGTGGTAAATGTGGTTTGTTGGAAAGAACGGAGGGACAGCTGGTCTGTCTGCTGTTTGACTTAGAGAAAAGTTACTTGCAGGAGCGCTCCTCTCACCCTGAAGTCGCACTAATAAATGAACTGCGCATGTGTGGAGTTCTAGGATTTTGTAGTTAAACAGAACAAATATGCCACTCCCCTGCCTGCACTGAGCTGCTGTGACACGCAGACTTATAGCTGAAAAAAGAAAGGGGGAGATTTGAGTACACATAAATAAAGTATTCTGTTTGTTAAGTGGCTGTTGCGTAACTATGAACCTATTTGATTTGAGATTCATTGAATTTATAAATGAGAGCTATGTTGACGGATTAAAAATGAAAATAAATAAATAAAATAAAATGTTATTGCGCTATTTATAATATTCCTGAGTTAAGCTGTTTGCTTATTTCTTAGCGCGAATGTGAACATAGGTATGTCTAAAAGGGTATTGTATGGTTGAAATAACCCAGTGAGTACATAAAATACTAAATTCTTGTCTGTTTCTTTTGTTCTCCTGTGGTGTGAGAGACGAAAGGGAGGAGACAGAGAGAGAGGAGGTGCTGACCAGTGCGTCACGCGACAGCGTGGGCTGTCCCGGATCCAGTCCAATTAAGGCCAGTACTGTTCTATCCACAAACTTACTTTCCCTTACAGGATATTATAGACACATTGTGTATGCATAAAATATTTCATGTTGTGACCATTTAGCAGGGACTTGTCAACAGACTGATCAATTGATGTAATTGAGAATTGCACATTTAAGTTTTTTTGTGCATGGGTTGTTTTGATTAGAGTTGTGTTGGAAATCCAGCCCTGAGATTATTCTGTAAAATTAAGGTGATTGGGTGCTTATTAAGCAATTGGTTTGTGGGTGCTGTAGTGTTGCTGGATTACAGGTCTTTCTTTTTTGATTGCTCTGAAGTTGACTAGTTTCCTTTACTTTTCTTTATCGGATGTGGTAAGATTGCCACTAATCAATAATTTGGTAGAAATAAAACATTTAAAATAAAAAATAGGAGGGAATGATAAGCAACATAGCTTAAAGTATTTTTTGGTTTACAAATTAATTAGTTTAAAATAATAATAATAATTAAATAATTCACAATAAAGGAATATAAAAGAGTTGTTACAATGCGGAAAAAGGACATAAAAACTATGAAAGTAATTACTCTTGTTGATGTAGTACAAAATAGTAACCCTTTAGTTAATGGTATTGCAAGGTTATCTGAAAAATTGAATAAATGTTGGCCTGACATTGAACAACCATGGCCAGTGGAAGGGACTCTTAACCCAGACGTAATTAAAATAATGCAAGTGCTTGTGTCCACATATAAGGCAGATCAAAAGAAGGGGAAAAAAGGGGAACAGCGTAAAGAAAAGAGACAAAGAGAGCTGGGTGTTCTTAAGTTGTTTGAAAATGAGGGACGAAAACTGATAAAAGATACAAAAGATAAAAGAGACAGAGGTATAGAGAAAATGGCAAAAGAGGCGAAGGTAACAGAAAAACTAATGGCAGAAGTCAATACACCTTTCTCACATAAGGATTCAGCAAAAAGACCCCCACCTTACGAGGAAGAAGTAGAGTTTAAGGACGTCTATCCTCAGCTTCCAGTGATCATTCAGGAGGGTGATTATTGCATCAGAGATGAAGATGAACAAATAATAGAGAGAGGACAAGCAGAAACGACCATAAAGATGAATCCAAACTCCAAAAGTAAGAAGAAAATGACATGTCTGGAAACTAAGGGTAGAGTGAGGTTCAGGAGGATGGAATTTGAAGAAGATGATGATGATGATGATGATCAGAGTGATTCAGAAGAGATCATGGGTGGATATGACCCTGTGATCAGACGGAGGTTGGCCAGAGCAGAAAGAAGGGGTGATGGAAGTTGGAAGAAGAAGGATACAAGAGATTCGACCTCTGATGAAAGTGAAGATGGAGACAGCGATGAAGATTTGGAGATTAAAGGTGCTTCATGTTCAAGAGGATTTTATCCTGCAATGACTAGCACAGAAGAAATAGAAAGAGATATGGATCGATGCATATCATGCTTGGATAAGGCGAATAATTTAGAAGAAGTAAGAGAATTGGAAGAACAACTCAAGAAGTTGAAGATACAGAAGGAAAAACTGCTGAAAAAAGAATCCCCCCCAAAAAATTGGAGAGGAGGTATACATTGCAGACAAGAAGAGGGAGCACAAGTAAGAAGATGATGCCAGTGATAATTCGAGGACAGAACCTGGAGTATAAGCCTTTGCAGAATACCGATATGTCAGATATACTTGAGAAGCTGCCTACTCTTCAAGATGGAGCATATCCTTGGATTTCGAAGTTGGAAGAAATTACGGTGGGAACACAGTCTGCCATAGGATACATTAAGATACTTTTGGCTAATCTCCTTGGGATTCCAGGTATGGAAAACATTTTTCAGAGAGCTGGACTTAATCGATATATGGGGACTGCGGTGAATGATCCTGAGTTGTTAGCTGCAAGTAGAAATCAGCTGTGGAGAGCACTGAAAGATACGTTTCCAACAAATGTGCATCCTGACAACATTCTGATTGACCCACTAGGACAACAAGAAAATCTGAGAGCCTATGTGTCAAGAGCTCATCAAGTGTGGACAAATATTACCGGAAATGATCCAGATGTGAGTCAAATAGAGCAGTCAATTTTGCGAGCTAAACTGCAGATGGGGCTGCCCTCACCAGTAAGGAGCAAACTGGCAGAGGTGGTTGGACTTGGAAGCATGGCAAAAGGTGTCTTTACAGATCATATAGCACATCAAGTGGATCTATACAGGAAAAAGGAACACAACCAGAAAGAACAGGACCAAGAAACTCTCAGAAAACTCAATCAAATACAACTGGTGGAGAATAAGAAGAAGGAGAAGAAATAGGCTTTGGTTATGCAGAATCCGTGTTCATCAAATCAACAATCACTGCCACAGCTTCAACCGAACCAGGTCCAACCGCAATTGTCCTAGCCACCACTAGTGGGACCAGTTGTTTCATATCCACAGCCAGCTTCCGGACAGACACAGAATTGGAGAGGAAGAGGACGAGAAGGCTTAGGAAGAGGAAGAGGAGGAAGATTTAATCCATACTTCCAGCAATCTTCAGAAGTGTGTTATAATTGTGGACAGGTTGGTCACTTTGCCCGTGAGTGTAATGGGCCAGGAGGAAACACCAGAGGAAATTTCAGAGGAAGATACAGGGGCCAGTCAAGATCATTTGGAGGACCGGTGAACCCTTATAGGGGCCCGGAGCCAGGATTCTAGAGGTGCCCAGAAGATCCGAAAGGGGGGTGTCAGCTGGTAGCATCAGGACCGGAAAAAGATCCAACAATTGAGGTGAAAGTAAACAACCGACCATTGGAAGTGATGGCGGATAGCGGAGCTGCTTTCACCTGTGTTCGGCCTGAAGATGCTACACATCTTCCTATGTCCAATCAACTGATTCGGACAATTGGATTTGAGGGAGTGAAACAGCTGATTCCTCTTACGGAACCAATTGAGCTCTGCTATAAAAATCTGAAAACTACAATACCCATACTGGTATCGGAACATACACCTATTGCATTGTTGGGAAGAGATGCATTGTGTAGATTGAATTGTACAATAAAATGTACGCCAGACGGCTGTCTGGTAGAAGTGCCAAAAGAAACGGTTACCTTTGAGAGCTATGGTTAAAGATACTGGGAATGGTCAACTCCATAGCAATCTTTCATGGACACAGGAAGGCCTTGTAGCATTTGAAACGATCAAACAGAGGTTACAAGAGGCACCTGCACTCACACTACCAGACTACTCTAAGAATTTCTTGCTATATGTGTCTACTTCTACTGGAGGTAAATATGCTTGTGCAGTTCTTTGTCAGCCGACAGGTACAGGGACGAATCCTCAACCTATTTCCTACTACTCTACTGCCTATTCAGAAGTAGAACTAGGCTACCACTGTGCTACAGAGCAATGGTGGAAGTATATTTAATGTATGACAAAGCATCATCTGTTACGATGGGTTACCCAGTAACAATTCTTACCCATCATAGTCTCAGAAATCTTCTGAACTATGGAAAATATACATTGACTATGCCTAGGCTCAGAGACTATCATAGGCTCTTAGAGCAGGAAGATGTCACCCTAGTGAGGTGTGATACGGTGAATCCAGCTGAGAATTTGCCAACTTCAGAGGATGGTGAGCCACATGATTGTGTTCAAGAAGCAGAGAAATACTTGAGGCTTAGATCAGATTTGCAAGCCCTTCCATTACGTGAGGCAGACCTGGAGTATTGGACTGATGGGTCTTGTTATCGTGTGAGAGATAAATTGTGTGCTGGCTATGCAGTAGTTAAAGCCCAAGGAACTGGATTTGTTGTTGAAAAGGCTGAAGTAATACCACAAACTGCGTCCGCACAACTTGCTGAACTTGTGGGGCTAACAGAAGCGTGTTTGTTAGCAGAAGGAAAGCGAGTGACGATATATACTGATTCTGCATATGCACATGGTGTATGTAATTTGTTTGGAGCAGTGTGGAAAGGTTGAGGGTTTAAGAAAACGGATGGTTCTCCGATACAACATCATGCGCAAATAATGAAACTGTTGCATGCTATGATGAAGCCTAAAGAGATCGCGATAGCTAAGTGTGCAGCTCATAAAACAGATGTGTCAAAAGTCACACAATGGAACAAAGCTGCTGATGAAGCTGCAAAAGCCGTCACAGGAGCGGACAAATTGGGTAAGGTTTTTCTGGTCACTCATGGAGTGGACTTGGAAGACAAAATTACGCTTAAGGATGTGATTTTAATGCAGGAAGCTGCTTCTACGATATACAAACAGTTATGGCTAGACCGAGGTGCTATCAAAGATGCTATGGGTCTTTGGAGAAACCATGAGGGGTTGATAGTAGCGCCTCTAGACCTATTAGGTCTGATGATTCAGGAAGCACATGGGTTAGCTCATGTTGAAAGGGGGGAGGTTAGGAGAAAGATCACAAAGGAGTATGGTTTTTGGGCACCATATTTGCTTGAACAGGTTGACTATGTCATAGGCAGGTGCACAATCTGTCTGAAAAATAATGTTCGCAGAGGTGTGACTGTTCTTCCTGGTTACATTCCAACACCGAGAGGTCCTATGCGGGAGTTGGTTATCGACTTTGTTGATATGATAAAACCAGTTGAAGGGAAAAGATAAATGCTGGTGGTTGTAGATAGATTTTCACGATGGCCGGAGGCATGTCCAACCAAGCGAAAAGAAGCTCAGTCGGTTGCAAAGTTTTTGTGTAAAGAAGTCATAAGCAGGTGGGGACTTCCCGATCTAATATCCTCAGATAATGGGAAAGAGTTTTGTGGATAAATCAGTGAAATTTATTTTTGAAAAAATTGGGAAAAAAGTCAGACCAAAACATTACGAAAATTAGGGTTGAAGTAACTCTAGGACATTTTGAATATCTGATTGTGCAATAATTTTCACATTTCTTTGCATATTGTTGTGATATTGAGTGTTTTCTTATGAATCAAAGGGGTGAAATGGAATGTGATTCATTTATATATATCATTTTTATATATTATTTTTGATATTGATGTTTTAATTTTCATGTGTTGCTTTGCAAAAGATACTGGTTGGTGTTTTCTTTTCTTCCAGAAGCATATGGGGAATGTGTAGAGTGGGATTCAAATACTCAAACATGGACAATATGAATGGACTGGAGGAAGTTGAACAAGGATGGTGCGGAAATGTTCCGATTCCATCATCGACGTTGCATTGAAAGTCGACACTGCTGAGGAGCTGCAGTGTAGTGGACTACATTCCAGTGTTTGCAATGATATATATACATATTTGTATGTGTAATACATAATTTGTGTCATATTCCTTCTGTATTAATTTTTTGAAGAATGATGTTTTCTGTTGTTGGGTACATGTGGGGACCTCATATGTTTTTGTTTTTTCTTTGACGCTTAGGGATATTGGGTCTAGGCAGGGACAGAGAGAATCCACAGGAGGGTCCGATGGGTCGACCAGCCTGAATGTGGATGGGTTTTTGATTGTATTTTGTTTTCTGAGGCTTTCATGTGTATTCGATTGCACCATAGCTTAAAATGCATTGATAAAGATGTATAAATTGATCTGGAGTACTTAGGTGGTCGCCTGGGGCAGAGGGGCCGTGAGAGAATTTTACTGTCTTGATTGATTGATGGATATTTGGAAAGAAAGCTGCCAGACAGGTTTTTCGCTCTTACACTCCATAACAATTTGTTTACACCTCATAAAAATGTGTTCACACTCCATAAACTTGGTTTTATTGCTAAAGTTACACAAGTTTGTCATAATCCTATTATTTTTGTTTTCGAGACTTAATTAGTCTCGAAGGGGGGAAATATGTAGTATCTGAACATTTATAGCTTTGGCTGAGGTTTTCATATTGTTGGTTAAATGAACTCTACTTTGCTTTGCTGAAACATCTGGAAAGTATTACTATAGGGGCCCCCTAAAACAGTGGACATTGAGATATGTGGAGGCCAGGGATTGGTCTATTCAAAACACGCCATCTTGTGTTACATAGGATAAATACCATGTTTGAACAAAGGGACGGGGAGAGTGATCATATTTGAGATTGGGTTTGTTGCTCTCCAGATTCTGCAGAAGTCTGTAAATTGATGCTGAAATCTTTGATATAATAAACCATTATAATCAAGTACAGTGTCAGCGGATTCCTTGTCAACACAGCATCTCAGCAGCATTGTTCGGCCACCACACATGCATTTAGTTTTACTAGTGTTTAAGAGCAGTTGGAGGCTACGGAAGGAGTGTTGTATGGCATGGAGTTGAAGCTCAATGATATACACAGAGAATAGAGTCGGCCCGAGAATTGAACCCTGTGGCACCCCCATAGAGACTGCCAGATGTCCAGACAACAGGCCCTACGATTTGACACTTTGAACTCTATCTGAGAAGTAGTTGGTGAACCAGGCGAGGCAGTCATTTGAGAAAGCAAGGCTATTTGGTCTGCCAATAAGAATGTGGTGGTTGACAGAGTCGAAAGCATTGACCAGGTCGATGAAGACGGCTGCGCAGTACTGTCTTTTATCGATCACGGTTATAATATCGTTCTGAATCTAATGGAGGTAGAATCAAGGAGAATTGGAATATTTTCCAAAAGAAAGGAAAACGGAGCAAAGTAGAGTACAGTGATGAGAATGTCACTTTGTATCTTGTAGGAGTACGGTTTGTAAATGAAGAGCAACTGAACGAATTACCAATCTTAAGGAATCCATTTGAGATATCCAAACTCGTGGAGAGAGTGCTGGGTAAAGTGAAGGCTGTGAGGATCACGAGAGGCGGGCTGGTTTAAAAATATTTTGTTGTGGATCAGAAGAAACGTGGGTTCTTCTGATCCATAGTTCTCACCCGATTGATACAGTTGAAGTGTGGTGTGTGTCTCTTAGGAACAGGGCACCCCTCAAGGGGGTTATACTGGAGTCTTGTGGGATGTAGATGTTGAAGAGATTAAAAATATTCCTGGAGTGATTGATGCACGTCGGATGAATCGTGTGGTGAATGAAGAAAAAGTGAAGAGTATCTGTTCTTTTGTTTTTTGGTATGGAGTCTCTCCCTACTCAAGTGAGGTTAGGGTATATTAACTACAGAGTCGGAGCATTTATTCCAAGACCAATGCAGTGTGATCATTGTAAAGCTTTTGGTCATGTTTCAGGTGTTTGCAGAAGGGAGAAGCTGAGATGTCCAAGTTGTGGAAAATATAATAGTATGTGTTATAAAAGTGATATGATGCAATTGTGGTGGGAACCATGAAGCCACGTCTTTCGAATGCCCAACAAGGATGAAAGAGAATAAGGTGGCCAAAGTCCAGGCTATCCAGAGCATATCATATGCAGCAGCTGTTAAAATGGTTGAGGGTTTGAATGGTGCTCTTGAAGAGTCCATGGTGGTGGAGAGGCCTTCACTGCAGGCTGCAGGGGTTGCCTTTCACCAGCAGGATCCTGACATTTTAAAGGTTAAGAAGGTGGACTTTGTGGGCTTTATAGCTATGGTGATAAATGGCACTGCCAAGGTAGAGAGAAGGTCCAGGAAGATAGAAATCATTGTGGAAGCAGCGGAGCAGTTCCTGGGTCTGAAAGATTTATTGGCGAATGAGTTACATGGAATATTGTCACAAGCCGTACCACCCTCTCAGGCCCTAGAGCAGGGGTGTCAAACTGAGGACAAAGAACACACAAACACACAATGCCTCAGTGATTAACATAACTGTTTCACAGATCACAGAACTATATCAGGGTGTCATTTCTCAGGCAGAAATGTAGATAAAAATAATGAAATCCTGTTCCCCAAACAAGTGCAAGAATCACAGAGTCAAGAATAGGTTAAATATACAAATAAAATAAAATAAATTAAAAATGTCACACCCTGGCTCGGGGACTCATTATGTTGAGCCAGGGTGTGTTCATTCTATGTTTTCCGTTTCTTTGGTGGGTGTTCTAGGTTGTCTATTTTCTATGTTTGCCGGTGTGACTCCCAATCAGAGGCAACGAGTGTCAGCTGTCGGCTGGTTGTCTCTGATTGGGAGCCATATTTAATCTGTCTGTTTTTCTTTCGGGTTGTGGGATTTTGTTCGTGTGTGTTCGTGTTGTACCATAGACGTCACGCATTCGTTGTTTATTGTTTTGTTCGTGTGAGCATTTAATAAATAGAATATGTTCACTCGCAACGCTGCGCCTTGGTCTCCCTCATTAGACGATCGTGACAGAAAATCCCACCAGTACCAGACCAAGCAGCGTGAGGAGGAGAGAGGAAGGACCTGGGATCAGGGGAGTAGGAGTTTCGGCTGGGCCACGCTAAGTGAAGAGGAGAGAGGCTGGTCTATGAAGCAATGGATCGAGAGTCTGGCGAGAGCTAGGGAGGCCTGGTCCACGGGGAGGAGAGAACCCCAGACATTTTTTAGGGGGGGGCTCACGACGTGGACGACGGGGCAGCAGGAGGCCGCGATGGAGCGGTCCAGCGGGTGTGAAGAGGAGGCCGCCAGGTTAAGGGGGCCACTGGTCACAGAGGAGAGGGAAAGTGTGGAGGCACGGCGAGAGGTACTGGGGTGTGTTACCAGTCCGGTCCGGCCCGTTCCTGATCCCTGCGTAGGGCCAGTGGTGTGTGTCCCCAGTACGGTCCGGCCTGTTCCTGTTCCTCGCATCGAGCCTGTGGTGCGTGTCGTCAGCCCGGCCCGGCCTGTTCCTGCTTCCCGCATCGAGTCTGTGGTGCGCGTCGCCAGCCCGGCCCGGCCTGTTCCTTCTCCCCGCACCAAGTCTGTGGTGCGTCTCGTCAGCCCTGTCCGGCTCGTTCCTGCTCCCCGCACCAAACCTGTGGTGCGCGTCGCCAGCCCGGCCCGGCCCGTTCCTGCTCTCCGCACCAAGTCTGTGGTGTGCGTCGTCAGTCCGGCACGGCCCGTGCCTGTTCCCCGCACCAGGTCAGGGGTGCGCTTCGACGGCCCGGCTCGGCCCGCTCCTGCTTCCCACACCAAGCCAGTGGTGTGCGTCGTCAGTCCGGCACGGCCCGTGCCTGTTCCCCGCACCAGGTCGAGAGTGCGCTTCGACGGCCCGGCTTGGCCCGCTCCTGCTCCCCACACCAAGCCAGTGGTGTGCGTCGTCAGTCCGGCACGGCCCGTGCCTGTTCCACCGGTGGCTGGTCCGGCACCGGTCAGAGGCTTCACGTCGGAGCTAGAGCAATCCGCTCCACCAGTGTTCAGTCCAGTTCCGGCCAGCAGGGCCAAACCGGACCAGGGGTACTTTGGGGGGTTCGAGAAGGAGTGGGGGTCAAGCCCGGAGCCGGAGCCGCCGCCGAGGAGGAATGCCCACCCAGCCCTCCCCTGTTTTTGCTCTTATTTAGGCGCGGTCGCAGTCCGCGCCTTTAGGGGGGGGTACTGTCACACCCTGGCTCGGGGACTCATTATGTTGAGCCAGGGTGTGTTCATTCTATGTTTTCCGTTTCTTTGGTGGGTGTTCTAGGTTGTCTATTTTCTATGTTTGCCGGTGTGACTCCCAATCAGAGGCAACGAGTGTCAGCTGTCGGCTGGTTGTCTCTGATTGGGAGCCATATTTAATCTGTCTGTTTTTCTTTCGGGTTGTGGGATTTTGTTCGTGTGTGTTCGTGTTGTACCATAGACGTCACGCATTCGTTGTTTATTGTTTTGTTCGTGTGAGCATTTAATAAATAGAATATGTTCACTCGCAACGCTGCGCCTTGGTCTCCCTCATTAGACGATCGTGACAAAAAACAATAGCACATCAACATAAAAACATATAAACATAAATCTGAAAGCGTTGCTCAAACTCCCGTAACAGTCCCGTTATTTTATCTTTGAACCGCTTCATGTCTGCCACATGTTGGGTCGCGCACACATTTTTCAGACAGGGGAAGTGAGCTGCATCACCACCGGCAAGTTGCGTCTCCCACAATGACAGCTTCAACTTGAAAGAACGTATGCTGTCATAATACTGCGTGACAACTTTGTTGCGCCCTTGCAGCTGTTTGTTCAAGTTATTCAGGTGCTCTGTAACATCCACCATAAATGCAAGGTCCTGCATCCATTCTGCGGAATGAAATTCTAACACTGGTTTGCCCTTTTCTTCCACGAACTGTTCAATTTCTTCTCGTAAATCAAAGAAACGCCTCAGCACAGCACCTCGGCTTAACCATCTTACCTCAGTGTGGTATGGCAGGCCATAGATGTGGTCTTTCTCTCTGAGAAGGCTGTCAAACTGACGGTGATTCAGGCTTCTGGATCGGATGAAATTAACAGTTTGGATGACCACCTTCATTACGTTATCCATCTTTAATGACTTGCAACACAAAGCCTCCTGGTGCAAAATACAGTGAAAAGTAAAAAAATCACGTCCTCCATTTGCAGATTGCACTTTCTCTCTGAACTTTGTCACAACGCCTGCTTTTTTCCCGATCATTGAGGGCGCACCATCTGTAGCCAGGCTGACAGCGCAGGACCAGTCCACTCCGACCCTGTCCAGCGCGCCCGACGAGTGCGGTAAAAATATCAGCTGCTGTCGTTGTATCTGTCATCGGCACCAACTCCACGAACTCCTCGGTGACGGTCAATGTGTCATCAACTCCGCGGATGAAAATGGCCAGTTGTGCAACATCTGTAATGTCCGTGCTTTCATCAATTGCAACCGAAAACGCAATAAATGACTTTACTTTTTGCTTCAACTGGCTGTCCAAATCCACTGAAAGATCGGAAATCCTGTCTGCAACTGTGTTTCTTGTCAGGCTGATATTTGCAAAAAGCCTGCCGCTTTTCAGGGCACACAATCTCCACTGCCTTCATCATGCATGTTTTTACAAATTCACCCTCACTAAATGGTTTTGAAGCCACTGCGATTTCATTAGCAATGAGGTAGCTAGCTTTCACTGCAGCGTCACTGATGTCTCGGCTGTGAGTAAACACAGACTGCTGTTTCTTCAGACCCGCCAACAGTTCATTCACCTTCTCTCATCTCCGCTGTCCTTGAAAGTTGTCATATTTGTCGGCATGAAGACTCACATAGTGGCGACGAAGGTTATATTCTTTCAGCACTGAAACATGCTCTGAACACACCAAACATACAGCTTTTCCATTCAATTCCGTGAATAAATCGGATGACCATTTTTCTTGGAACACTCTGCACTCTGCGTCCACTTTTCCCTTTTTTGACAGAGACATATTGGGGCAATGAGGGTGCCAAAGCACATAATGTTAAAAGTAGAAGCCGTAATAAATATCGCGGGCAAAACAAAGTAGCTCATTGGCTGCACGTGCTTGACCTACTTGCTCTGCCCCGGTATAAACAGTTTGCTTGCTTAACACAATTGCTATTGCGCCATCCAGTGGACGCAATTGGAACAGCAGTTTATTTTATTGAAAAATTGCAGCGCATTTTTATACTTGACAAAATTATTATTATTATTTTTATTTATTTATTATTATTATTTTTTTTTTATCATCTCGCGGGCCGGATTAAACCCGTTTGCGGGCCTGATCCGGCCCGCGGGCCGGACGTTTGACACCCCTGCCCTAGAGCCTGAGAAGGGAGATATGGAGAATTTTAAAGAAGGAAGAAGTGGGAGTTTTGTTTTGTCAATGTACAATTTTTATTTGTGTGGATTAAGTTAGTTTCTCTATCACATATGGATTTTTTTTACCTTGTTTTGGTTTCAACCCGTCCAATTGGTGGCGGCAATACACCTTTTGGGGTTGTAGTCCGCCATAAAACCCACAGAAGAAGAAGAATTTCAGCTGACTTCCTATTGGAGTGTTGACGCACTGTGAAGCTTCATGTCAGTGAACTGAGTGCTGAGCGACTCATCTGATAGCTAGCTACAAATTTTGTTTGCAAATGAATGGGGGAAAAAATGCATATGTTGTACTTGTGCCTCATCGAAAGATTTTATTAATGAACTGCTGACCGTGGCAGATTGCTAACTATGTCGCTAGTTACACAAGTAAATTGGATTATCGTCTTCAAAACATAGCCTGATCAAAGATTCAGTGAGCTTGACTCTGGTTGATTACAGTCGTCAATCTATGCACAGCTGTGTCCAGAATTCCACATGTGGGCATACTTGTGCATTTTATATTATGTACGCCACAGAACATGGTCATCAGATGGAGATAATTTAGCACGGCGCTAAGACCAAGCGGAACTCTCATCGCCCGTCCAGCAGTGGGCCCTCACGAGGGTCCTCCTCGCCTCTGTGCGGTGATTGGGTGGAAGATGGCGCTGGGCGAATGAAAAATCCTAATGACAGTTTCCAAATTTGCCTCTTTTTGTACCATGGTAAGTAAATGGCATCTACTACACACATTTGAGGATGGCGCGACAACCGTAGTTGTGTTGTTTCCATCTTGCGTGGCAGGGAAGATGGTTAAAATCGTCTACTTTTCCGTTGCTACCCAGTCAGTCTTCCTAGCTACTAGCTTCACTGACACGACAATCATGTTTTCGTCTCACGTTCTTTATAGTTAGCCTAGCTAGCTATGTTAATGTCGTAGGTCTACGTTGTTATATATTAGTTGTTTATGTATTATCTTACATTTTAATTAACGAAGACAACAAATCAAATGCTGTGCTCATATCCGCCTACAATATGACCTAGTGACCGCACCGCATAACTCTGCTGCTTCAGCACCTTGTTACCGCGTTTAGCTTGCACATTCATTTTGCAGCAAATCAGTGTGGGTGTCAAGGCATTTGAACACTGGACACGACAACCACCATAGTTCATTGTCAAATCTAACAAAGTTTATGGTCCACAATTGGTAACTACATTTGATCACACCTGTACTTTTCCTGGATGTCAACGATAATTTAGGTAGCCAGCATTTCCAGATAGCTCGCTGTAGTCAGATAGGGTGCTACAATGTTGTGACATGATACAGTGAGTTGTCTTCCTGAACACCAAACCACTTTGAGCTGTTTCTGGGACACAGTGGATGAGGACATGATCAGCTGCGCTCAGTAGATTGCTAGATAAGTCTGACATGTTGTTCCATGTCTTGCAAAGATAGCTAACTCTTTATTTTGGCAAACGTCATTTATTTGGATAATAAATTGGGTTTTGTTTTGTTTATTTTTTGTCTTCATAACCAGCCTCCGGCAATGTAGGCCTACTCAGGAAATCCTGGTTGTGGTGCCTTTGCACAGCCTGTTATGTCAGCCATGTTCCATTATCAAAGAATGACCCCCTCCTCCCACTGACAGCCGTTGGCATTGGATATAAAATAGCATTTAGAACTATTGATTGATACACACTCCCATAGACCTATGCTAAAAAAAAAATATCAGCACTTTGTTTCTGTGTTCCAGGGCGCCAATGCCTCCGCTCTGGAGAAAGAGATTGGCTCAGAGCAGTTCCCTGTCAACGAGCACTACTTCGGATTGGTCAACGTAAGTGAGAGTGCCGTAGTTCACATGCACATGTGTGCATAATCCGTGTTACAGATCACATGTGCCTTCTGCATATAGATGGTTAAAATCGGTGTGCATCCAGCTCTCAGCCTCACTTTTGCTTCATCCATGCAGTTTGGGAACACCTGCTACTGTAACTCGGTGCTGCAGGCTCTGTATTTCTGCCGTCCATTCCGGGAGAAGATCCTGGCCTACCGCAGCCAACCCCGACGCAAGGAGAACCTGCTGACCTGCCTGGCCGACCTGTTCCACAGCATCGCCAACCAGAAGAGGAAGGTGGGAGTCATACCACCCAAGAAGTTCATCACGCGCCTACGCAAGGAGAATGGTGAGAGGGAGATCGTATGCTTGCAGTTCAGGAATGGAAGAAGAAGTGGATGGTTGAAAATGTTGTGGGTGTGGACATTTTTACGACAGGAGTAAGAAGGATGAGGTTGACACACTCCCCTGTTCCCTTCTCTCCATCTCCCCCTGCAGAGCTGTTTGACAACTACATGCAACAGGATGCCCATGAGTTCCTGAACTACCTGCTCAACACCATCGCTGACCTGCTGCAGGAGGAGAGGAAGCAGGACAAGACCAACGGCCGCCTGGCCAATGGCTCGCTCGACTCCCAGAACCACAACAGCAACGCCCCGCCCCCCTCCACCTGGGTCCATGAGATCTTCCAGGGAACCCTCACCAACGAGACCCGCTGCCTCACCTGCGAAACGGTACCTACTGTCTGACTCCCCATGTCAACTAGTGACGTCCCTGTTGTTGTGATCAGCAGGAGGCAATACTTGTCGGTGATACGCTGTAGAGAGAAGTTCTGTTGGCAGGAAGATGGACAAAATTATATTTCCGTCTGGCTCTAGTCATGACAGGATGCTGTTGTTTTCTCCCTACAGATCAGCAGCAAAGATGAAGACTTCCTGGACCTGTCAGTGGATGTGGAACAGAACACGTCCATCACACACTGTCTCAGGTAACAACACCTGACTACAATAACACATTACATACTGACTGACCTGTGCATTGATTCTTGCTCCGTGTGACTCCCAAGTACCATGACCCCTCCCTCTCCTTCGCTCCCTCCAGGGGGTTTAGTAACACAGAGACTCTCTGCAGTGAGTATAAGTACTACTGTGAAGAATGTAGAAGCAAACAGGAGGCACACAAAAGGTCAGTATTGGCAGTGTTGTGTTTATTGTAAAAGTGAACATAAAAGTATTCTTATTTGATAACTGTTTTTATCGCTACTATAAGGTGTTTGAGGATGTGTGTCTGCGTCCACTCTGACTCACTTCCCCCCCAGGATGCGTGTGAAGAAGCTGCCTATGATCCTGGCTCTACACCTGAAGAGGTTTAAGTACATGGAGCAGCTGCAGCGCTACACCAAGCTGTCCTATCGCGTCGTCTTCCCTCTGGAGCTCCGCCTCTTCAACACCTCTGGAGATGCAACCAATCCTGAGAGACTCTACGACCTGGTCGCTGTCGTGGTGCATTGTGGAAGGTCAGTATTGTGTCTACAAGGTTGCCTAAAAGTATCCAAACTGACCCTAAAGGGTGTGAGTTTGTTCCTGACTGCATTGTCTTGTTTTCAGTGGCCCAAACCGAGGACACTACATCGCCATTGTGAAGAGTCACGACTTCTGGCTGCTGTTTGATGACGACATTGTAGAGGTAAGCTAGTCAGTTGTGTGTGTGCGCGCGAACATGCATGTGTGCGCCCTTGTGTCTTGTGCGACCCCACTGATCCGTGTTGTCTCTCCTTCCCTCTCTGCAGAAGATAGACGCCCAGGCCATAGAGGAGTTCTACGGCCTCACCTCTGAGATCTCCAAGAACTCGGAGTCAGGCTACATCCTCTTCTACCAGTCCAGAGACTAACTGTCCCTGGAGAGGACAGCGCCTTCCAGTGGAGCAGAGGAGAAAAGCCCAGTGCCTCAGCAGTAGGAATAATGGACCATACTAGTGTATACCCTCGGTGGTGTCACACACCTGCACAGGTGTCATTCATACCTGTGTATATGGAGCTACTGCAGCTCAGCCTACTTCCCCCACCCAGTCAGCCTACTTCCCCCACCCAGTCAGCCTACTTCCCCCACCCAGTCAGCCTACTTCCCCCACCCCGTCAGCCTACTTCCCCCACCCAGTCAGCCTACTTCCCCCACCCAGTCAGCCTACTTCCCCCACCCAGTCAGCCTACTTCCCCCACCCCGTCAGCCTACTTCCCCCACCCAGTCAGCCTACTTCCCCCACCCAGTCAGCCTACTTCCCCCACCCCGTCAGCCTACTTCCCCCACCCAGTCAGCCTACTTCCCCCACCCCGTCAGCCTACTTCCCCCACCCCGTCAGCCTACTTCCCCCACCCCGTCAGCCTACTTCCCCCACCCCGTCAGCCTACTTCCCCCACCCAGTCAGCCTACTTCCCCCACCCCGTCACTTAGGCTGAAGATACTGCTACAGGGGAGAGTTGTGTCAAATGTTCAGTGGATGTTGTATCAAAGTTTTATGAGTTGGAAAGATGCTTAATGAGGGTTGTACAGAGGTTTTGTGAATGAGGCGTTGGTTTTAGCATGGGTGTTTGGGTGGGTTGAGTGGTTATTTAATGATTAATGTGTTGTAATATCGGCCAGGCGTCTGCACACTCCTTCAGACTGTAATACTGCTTTGGTGCCTGGCTGGGGCCTAGTCAGTGTAGACCAGTTGACTGCAGGAGGGGGGAGGCGAGTGTTCCAAGTGTGGGGTGCTTGGGTCGTGTATTTCTACCGTGTACAAAATGTGGTATTTGTATAAATATGAGAAGAATAAGATATTATCATAGGTGGGGAAAAACGTAAGACCATGAGAAGAATCTGTATTGACACTTTGGTGCACTTTTGATACCATTTTGTAGGTGTTGGCAAGGTTTATGTGAGGGTTTGCTTGAGAAATGGTCATTGTGAAATGTTCATTTTCTGTTTTAAAGAAAAATTAATAAAAGCTAATAAAAACTGTGTGTGTGACTCTCAGACTGGTTCCTCTTCCCCAGGTGCACACTGATGACTCATTTATACTCAGCACTGCCGTTCAGTGGTTCTACCTGGTCACTACAGGTTCATACTGCAACAGCACAATAGCAGTCTATTTTTAATCCATTCACACCTCCAGTCATGATGCTGCAGGCTAGCCCACCCACTGTTGCCTTAACAACAACAGGGCTAGATGATGCTAGGGCAGCTCATTGTACCTAAGGCAGGTGTGGAGGAGACTAGCCACCTACAGAGACATCTGAATAAATACTTTATCACTGATCTGAGTATATTACTCAATGGGAATATATTACAAATGTATTAACTTTCATTAATGGAAGATTGAAAGTGAAGGCCCTCAAGCACAGAGGAACTGAGATTGGTTTGGAATAGTGGGATGAGAATCTGGGAAGGAGGTGGTGGCTGACACAGATCATAGTTAGAATAGACATGCCCAGAATAGCAATCCACAGAGGGCTAGGAAGTAGAGAGAAGTGCTCCACATCAAAACTACATGCCATCATTATAGAACTGAAGAGTAAAAATTAAAGGGAAAATCCACTAAAAAACTAGCTTTGGTATTTTCATTAGTCCACTGTTGATACGGTCCCAAAATGTTTTGCATGTCAGCAGTTACGTTTTCAAGATATTGGACTTTCAAGAAGCAAAGTTTCACCGGCCACATCATCTTTTTTTTCTGATATTTAAAAATGATTATTATAGGCAACCCACAACATGATCTTAGAATTTTTCCAGACCACTTTAACATTGTTTTAGGAGAATGAGTTTTAAAAATGAAATGTTTCAACCTTATGCTAAATGGTATTGGTAACCATAGGCTACATCATGTCAAAATAAACATTACTATGGTGAATAAATAATCCATTTGAATTTCATTTAATTAAATTTGACTTCCTGTTATTCAAATTCAATTAAAATTCAGTTTCCTTTGGGGTGTGGCCAATTAAAATTCAAGAATTGAATTGGAATTAAAGAGCAATTTGCAGCTCAATTCAGAATTGACCCCAACCCTGTCTCACACATCTGTAGGAAATTGAAATGGTGATACCACACCCTGGTAACCAATCATAACCCATCCCTGCACTTAAAAAAATATAGAAAGACACTGGCACTGGCCTAATGCAGGTCTATTGACCCCCGCAAGGTCGGAGTTCATTTTCTCATGTTAAGCCTAACATATCACAAAACTATACAAGGTGTCACAAGGCTGCCATGATTTAGACCGCTGGCTGGCGGCAATAATGCTATAAACTGTTCAGCAATATGCAACTTTTTGGGCAACCAACCAAATTCACATAGAAATGTGAGTTATAGATCTGTCATTCTCATTGAAAGCAAGTCTAAGAAGTGGTTGATCTGGTCTATGTGCGCTATTTATAAATTTCCTTTTGCATCTTTTACTTTCGGTTTTGTACTGTAGTGTCGAGTCAATGCTGGCAATTATTGCTGTAACAAAGGAGTCCGCTTAGGCTGTACTTTGATCATAAGGTTTATTCATATCACAAGATTTCAGCATAAGTTACGGATGTCATGACCACCCGGAGAGCGGCGTCCCAGATTGCAATGGCCGCTCTAACCTCTTCTTCGTTTTTACCCAGTATATATAATCTTCCCAAGATATGGGTGGCTCCCTCTACTGTCCAATCCCCTGTCTACAACACACACTTCCTGTCTTTTGTATGTGGCGTCACACTAAAACATTCCCTCTGACACTAAATCAACATCCTCTCAGGTTCCACTTAAAAACATTAACAAAGTCATAATCTTAATACACTACATTCCCCCCTCGAGACGAACTAAAAGTCTCGAAAACAAACAGAATAGGATTATGACAAGTAACAATTTATCTTATTGAGTATCTTTAACATTAAACCAAAAACATTTCCCTCTGGAGTGTAAATACCTTTCTATGAAATATGAACAAATCTTTATGAAGTGTGAATACATTACTATGAAATATGAACAAATCTTATGGAGTGTGAGAGCGAAAAACTGTCTGGCAGCCTTCTTTCCAAATATCCATCCATCAATCAAGACAGTAAAATTCTCTCACGGCCCCTCTGCCCCAGGCAACCACCTAGGTACTCCAGATCAATTCATAAATCTTTATCAATGCATTTGAAACTATGATGCAATTAAATACACATGAACGCCCCTGCAAACAAAATACTATCCAAAAAATATCCACACTAAGGCTGGTCGACCCATCGGACCCTACAGTGGATCTCTATCCCTGCCTAGACTCCATGTCCCTAAACATTCACGAAATAAACAAAAACATCTAAGATCCCCACATGTATTCAATAACATCAAATATCATTCTACAAAAATTAATACAGAAAGAATATGACACAAATTATGTATTACACATGCAAATATGTCTATATTTCATTGCAGACACTGGAATGTAGTCCACTACACTTCATCTCCTCAGCAGTGTTGATCCAATGCATCGTTGATGATGGAATCGGAACCTTTCCACACCTTCCTTGTTCCATCTCCTCCAGTCATTCTCCTTTCATATTGTCCCTTCATATTGTCCTTGTTTGAGTATTTCAATCTCTACATATTCCCCCAAATGCTTCTGGAAGAAAAGAAAATACCAAACAGTATATTTTGCAAAACAACACTTTCAAATTAAAACATCAATATCAACTAAGAATATAAAAAATGATATAAAATGATATATGAATCACATTATCCTATTTCCCCCCTTTGATTCATAACATCATACTAAAATCACACTAATATTGAATTTTTTTTTTGTTGAAAAATGATCAAATAATCAAAAAGGATATTTATCCATCAATACTCCATCCAGTCCCACTTGTCCATCTTCATCCAGATCAGGAACAGTCAACAACGGCATCTGAGTGTTGTCTCCAGGCATCACTACTCCAACCTATCTCAATATCATAGCTTTCTCAAAGGTCAGTAACAAATCACAAAAGAAAACATCACACACAGTGCTAGCAAAGCTGCCATTAAAATCGTAAACCATCACTGCTCCCACTGGGCCTAACTAATCTTTCAACCAAGACTTCACTGACCATCCAGCTCCTTCAGATCTACCAAATGCATCCCTTATATTCTTCAATGCATCTATAACTATCTGGAATCAAAGTATAGGTAATATTATCAATATGATCTTCCCAAATTTTACACCATACCATGGAAAAATCCCCCCTTCTCTCTTAGACTTATCCTCCAATGATAGGCTTCCCAGACTATGAAATGTCGCCATGTCTCTTTTCACCCTATTTCCAAACCTAGATTCAGATTTATCTGTGTCCGGTGCTACCCCTCTTTTAATGGTAAAAGCCTCATATGGAAGCTTCAACGTTGACATGTAACAACATCCTGTCCATCCATAGGGTAAGAATATACAGTGGGGAAAAAAAGTATTTAGTCAGCCACCAATTGTGCAAGTTCTCCCACTTAAAAAGATGAGAGAGGCCTGTAATTTTCATCATATGTACACGTCAACTATGACAGACAAATTGAGAAAAGAAAATCCAGAAAATCACATTGTAGGATTTTTTATGAATTTATTTGCAAATTATGGTGGAAAATAAGTATTTGGTCACCTACAAACAAGCAAGATTTCTGGCTCTCACAGACCTGTAACTTCTTCTTTAAGAGGTTCCTCTGTCCTCCACTCGTTACCTGTATTAATGGCACCTGTTTGAACTTGTTATCAGTATAAAAGACACCTGTCCACAACCTCAAACAGTCACACTCCAAACTCCACTATGGCCAAGACCAAAGAGCTGTCAAAGGACACCAGAAACAAAATTGTAGACCTGCACCAGGCTGGGAAGACTGAATCTGCAATAGGTAAGCAGCTTGGTTTGAAGAAATCAACTGTGGGAGCAATTATTAGGAAATGGAAGACATACAAGACCACTGATAATCTCCCTCGATCTGGGGCTCCACGCAAGATCTCACCCCGTGGGGTCAAAATGATCACAAGAACGGTGAGCAAAAATCCCAGAACCACACATGGGGACCTAGTGAATGACCTGCAGAGAGCTGGGACCAAAGTAACAAAGCCTACCATTAGTAACACACTACGCAGCCAGGGACTAAAATCCTGCAGTACGAGGCGTGTCCCCCTGCTTAAGCCAGTGCATGTCCAGGCCCGTCTGAAGTTTGCTAGAGTGCATTTGGATGATCCAGAAGAGGATTGGGAGAATGTCATATGGTCAGATGAAACCAAAATAGAACTTTTTGGTAAAAACTCAACTCGTCGTGTTTGGAGGACAAAGAATGCTGAGTTGCATCCAAAGAACACCATACCTACTGTGAAGCATGAGGGTGGAAACATCATGCTTTGGGGCTGTTTTTCTGCAAAGGGACCAGGACGACTGATCCGTGTAAAGGAAAGAATGAATGGGGCCATGTATCGTGAGATTTTGAGTGAAAACCTCCTTCCATCAGCAAGGGCATTGAAGATGAAACGTGGCTGGGTCTTTCAGCATGACAATGATCCCAAACACACTGCCCGGGCAACGAAGGAGTGGCTTTGTAAGAAGCATTTCAAGGTCCTGGAGTGGCCTAGCCAGTCTCCAGATCTCAACCCCATAGAAAATCTTTGGAGGGAGTTGAAAGTCCGTGTTGCCCAGCGACAGCTCCAAAACATCACTGCTCTAGAGGAGATCTGCATAGAGGAATGGGCCAAAATACCAGCAACAGTGTGTGAAAACCTTGTGAAGACTTACAGAAAACGTTTGACCTGTGTCATTGCCAACAAAGGGTATATAACAAAGTATTGAGAAACTTTTGTTATTGACCAAATACTTATTTTCCACCATAATTTGCAAATAAATTCATAAAAAATCCTACAATGTGATTTTCTGGATTTTTTTTCCTCATTTTGTCTGTCATGTTTGACGTGTACCTATGATGAAAATTACAGGCCTCTCTCATCTTTTTAAGTGGGAGAACTTGCACAATTGGTGGCTGACTAAATACTTTTTTTCCCCACTGTATATGCTTTATCACCACAAACCCACCAAATATCTCTAAAATTCCCAATAGTCACATTGCCAGGAAAAATCTGATCTTCCACCATCAAAGTCCTGCTGTTCTTACTAACGGGAACATAAAAAGTAACATTATATTTCTCATCTCTAACCTTATGTTCATGCTTACCCAAAGTCATCATATAATCATCACAATCTGATATTCCCATGAACATACCCATTCCATCATATGTTTTATTAGAACAAAAACAACTTTTAGCCCTCACTGGTTTCACCTCCAATGCTTCAGGGTTCGCTGTTACCTGATTTTCCTTCCCATCTCACAAATTCACATAGGGTCATTCATTTAACCAAGAACACATAAACCTAGGCTTAAACAAATGTTTTGACAACGACATTATTTTATCTGTTAATGATTGTTGCTGATACAACAGCCATGACAAAGCATAAGATTGACACGTACTTGATAGAGATCGAGCGACCGTCTCTAAAATGGAACCCCACGTGTCTGGTGCTGGAATTCTCAACAGACATGGACCCTCAAGATTCCTCACTGATCTTACAGAATGAGCTAGCTGCTGGAACCAAAGATTCCTACCTGCCCATCCATCTTTAATTTTCACAACAGAAGAATCAAACCCATATGCCTTCCATTTAGTTTCTCTCTTCCCTAACGAGCGGTACTGATCAAATACCTCTCCTTGTCTGTCATTAAAATCAAAGAACTCATCCTGTACCTCCATGATAGTATCCTTCACTATTTCAGATGAATCTATATTCTTCTCTACCACCATCTGCTCTCCTATTTTAACCCTATCCTTACTACCATTGACAGCACTCTCCATCCGTATCATAAACTCCTGAGTCACTCTTGCTACATCCTTTAATTTCAGAAAAGTTGTTGTTTGTGTCTGTGTCATACTTCCTACATTTGTTATTGCCGTCGTACCATTAATCCCTTTCAAAGTTACCATTAAAGTAGTTGATTTAGTTGATGTATTAACACCCTTAACTACTTCTAGTGGGAAAGCTACCGATATCCTCTGTGTATTATTTACTGTTGGAGTGGCTACTGTAATATACTTCCCCTGAACTCCTTCGGTGACTGTGGAAGCTTCAACAGACTTCAACTCTTCCATTATAAGCGTCACTTTACGAATTACATAGCCTTTTAACCAATAATTCTTAACCGGAACACATTTTAATGCACTAGATAAGTACACATATATTCTCCCTGATCTTTCTCTGTAACATTACGCAAAATAAGTGAACAATCACTCATAACCCTCTTCCACTTCATATCGTTGTGCAAACTATACCTCCTTTGACTAGGTGCAACAGCTTCTACTTCTGGTCCTGATAACAATACTTCTTCTCCATAATTATCTCTCCATGTGGGAGGAACGTCACCATCCCCCACTCCATCTCTCACAGCTACAAGGAAGATAAGCTGTATCACCCATCCTAACCCTAATAATAGTATTTTCTTCTAAAATTGGTGCTGGAGCTATTGGTTCCCTTGTAATCAAATGCGATATATTTATGGCTTTAATAACTATCAATGTTGAAAGAGTTAAATTGCTTCTCACTGTTGTTATAATAGACTGAAGCGTTGATGTCCTTGTTGTTACTTCATCCATTCTCCCTAAGACTTTTAACTCCTTACTTGTATTTCCATCTATCACCACTAGTGTCACTACATTCACTCTCTCTTCCTACTAACATTGAAACTTAGCTTACTGTCCTAGAGCTCCTTCAACCCTAGTTCTCATAACTTTTTTAATCTAATCTTTTCTCCTAACCTTTAAAAACCTTTTCCACTGATTTATTCACAAAATCCCTTTACCACCAATTTTTAGAATATGTGATCGGGAAGTCCCCACCTGCTTCTGACTTCTTTACACACAGACTTGGCAAACGATCAAACATCTTTTAGCCTAGTTTGAAATCTCTTGGTGTAGGAATGTAACCCAGAATAAATCACCCCTTTTAACTTTATTCTTCAGACAGATTGTCTAATAGGCAGTCTAATAGATTCCCAAAAACCCTACTCTTTTAAAATCTTCTACCAGACAGCCGTCTAGTGTACATCTTATTGTGCAGTTCAATTTACACAATGCATCTCTTCCCAACAATGCAATAGGTATATGTTCTAATATCAGTATGTGTATTTTAATTTCTCTTTGATTTTTATAGCAGAGCTCCATTGGTTCCTTAAGAGTAATCAACTGTTTTACTACCTCAAATCCCTATCCTAATTAGTTAATTTTACATAGTGAGATGTTTAACCTCTTTAGGCTCAACACAGATAAAAGCTTTTCCTCTATTCACCATCACTTCTCATAGTCTTTTGTTTTCACTTCAATTGTTAGATATTTTCTTCTTCTCCCTAATCGGTGCTATCAGCTGACACCCCCCTTCGGATCTTCTAGGCACTCTAGAATCCTTGCTCCTTTAAAGGTTCACCTGGAGAACAGGTGATCTTCACTTGCTCCTTTATCTTCCTCAGAAATGTCCTCTGTTGTTTCCTCCTGACGCATTGCAATCACAGGTAAAGTATCCAACCTGTCCACAATTATAACACGCTTCTGAAAGTTGCTGGAAGTGTGGCTGAAACCTTCCTCCTCCTTCTAAGCCTTCTCGTCCTCTTCCTCTCCAATTCTGTGTCTGTCCAGAAACTGGCTGTGGATATGGAACAACTGGTACCGGCCTTGGTGGCTGTTACAATTGCATTTGACCTTGTTCAGTTGACGCTGTAGCAGTGATTGTTGATTTGGTTCACTCTGATTCTTCATAACCAAAGCTTCTCTTCTCCTTCTTCTTCTCCACCAGTTGTATTTGATTGAGTTTTCTGAGAGTTTCTTCGTCCTGTTCTTTCTTGTTGTTGACATATCAGTATTCTTCAACAGCTTATATTCTAAATTTTGCCCTCGAAATATCATCTTCCATCATCTTCTTACTTTTCTCTCTTTCCTTGGCCTCAATGTATTCTTCTCCTCCAATTCTTGGGATTCTTTTCTTAGCAGTTTTTTCCTCTTCTCTTAAGCTTCTTGAGTTGTTGTTCCAGTTCTCGTTGTCTCTTCTAAATTATTCCCCTTATCCAGGCATAATACACATCAGTCTATATCTCTTTCTATTTCTTCTGTGCTAATCATTGTTGGATAAAATCCTCTTGAACATAAAGCACCTTTAATCTCCAAATCTTTATCGCTGTCTTCATCTTTGCTTTCATCAGAACTAGAATATCTTGTATTCTTCTCTTAGTTTCCAGACATCTCGGTTTTTTCTTACTTCTGGAGTTTTGGATTCATTTTTATTGTCGTTTCTGCTTGTCCTCTCTCTATTATTCGTTCATCTTCATCTCTGATGCAATAATCACCCTCCTGGATGATCACCGGAAGCTGAGGATAAACATCCCTAAGCTCTACTTCCTTCTCATAAGGTGGGGGTCTTTTTGCTGAATCCGTATGTGAGAAAGGTATACTGACTTCTGCCATTAGTTTTTCTGTTGCCTTCTCTTCCTTTAGCATTTTCTCTATACCTTTGTTTATCTTATCGCTGGAATCTTTTATAAGTTTTTGTTTGAGAATGAAGGACAACTTAAGAACACGCAGCTCTCTTTGTGTCTTTTCTTTACCTTGTTCCCTTTTTCCCTTCTTTTGATCTCCTTTATGAATTGACAGAAGCACTTTCATTATGTTGATGACGTCAGGGTTAAGATTCCCTCTACTAGCTATGGTTTGTTCAATGTCAGGCCAACTTTTGTTTCATTTGCCGGATAACTTTGCAATACTTTTAATTAATGGTATTGCTATTTTGTACTATATCAACAGGTGTAATTACCTTCATAGCCTTGATGTCCTTTTTCCCCATTGTAACAACTATTTTATATTCCTTTAATGTGAATTATTTTATTTTAGACTATATAGCCTATGGCTTCCTCCCTTTAATTATTAATATAAACTAAAAAATCAACAAAACAATCCCCCCCCCAATCAATCAATAAAAATATGAATATTCAAAACAAAAACAAACAAACAAAAAAAATATTCAAAAAATTAATTACAATTTCAATACAATTTATTTAAAAAATGTATTCAAAAATTTATGAATAATCAAAAATATTTTTTATTTCTATATCCTATTTTACTAATTTATCAATTAGTGGCTATCTTACCACATCCCATCAGGAAAGTAAATGCAAGTAGTCAACTTCAGAGCAATCCAAAAAATAAAGACTTCTAATCCTACAACACTACAATACCCATAAACCCCCTTGCTTTATAAGCACCCAATTATCTTAATTTTACAGAATAATGTCAGTACTCGATTCCCAACACAACTGTAATCAAACCAACTGATGCACAGAAACTCCAAAATGCAAATTTTATTCAACCAGTCTTTTGCCAGTCTCTGTGAAATTGTCATAACATCAAATATCCTGTAGGGGAAGATTTTGTAAACAGAACAGCACCAAAACCTTTTGACTCGATCCTCTGTCGCGTCACCCCTTGTCACGTGATGTACACGTCAGCACCTCCTCTTTCTCTCTCTCTCGTCCCATCGCCTCTCATATGACAAAATAACAGAGAAACAGAAAAAGAATTTAGCAGTCTATGCAGTCACTGAGTCACTTCAACCATTCAATATTCCTCCGTCACATTCGCTCTAAGAATTAACTCAGGAATAATTATAGATCGCTCAATAACATTTTTATTTTATTTATTTACTTAATTATTTTTATTTTTAATCCGTCAACATATCTCTCTCATTTATCAATTCAATAGGTCTCAAGAAAACAGTTTCATCTTCAAACAACAGCCGATGTAACAACCAGAACATTCCATTCGTGTTCAAATCTCTTCTCTTTGTTCCTTCGTCTGTGTCTCTGTCTCCCCCCCCTTGCACCGTGTAACAGAGGATTGCTCCCTACGTCACTCTAGTGTCGTAAAATCACACGCATGCGCAGTACATTCATCAATACGATTTCACCGTGGAAGGGAGCTTCTCAGCTCTCTCCCCAACCCAAACAGACAGTTAACAGTCCAGCTGTAACTCCGTTTTCTCCTCATAGTCAAACAACATTTAACAGAGCTCACAAAGCACAGAACCTAAATTCTACACACACAAACATAATTTAAGAGGCTTTATTCCATCGCAATGGCCCTCTAAGGTCACATGTTAGCATGCAGCATGCAGCATAATTAGCATTTAGCATTTAGCCTTAGCATGTATGTAACATGTGGCATGCAACAATGTAGCATGTACAATACATTGCGCCTTAAATTTATTTTTCTTTGTTCCTAACTTTACTCTGCCGTGAATCACTTCCTGTCCGCCTCGCCCCACTACGTCACCACCAGGAAGGGCGTGTCCACGCTGGTCATCATCCTGGGGACGTTCGCTGCCTGCTGGATGCCTTTCACCGTCTACTCCCTCGTCGCCGACTACACGTACCCACCGCTCTACACCTACGCCACCCTGGTGCCCGCCACCTACAACTCAGTCATCAACCCAGTGATCTACGCCTTCAGGAACCAGGAGATCCAGAAGGCTCTGTGGTTGGTGTGTTGTGGCTGTATACCGGCCAGCGTGGCCCACAGGGCCCGGACCCCTAGCCACGTCTGACCCAGACCCAGGCCCTGGGAGGGAAGGAGAGAGGTGCCCTGGGCAGAAGGAGGCAGGGAGACAGGCAGTCTAGGCTCAGGCTCCATGGCCCAATGGCTGGGCTGTATCCAGTGATGGATGGATGGATGGAGGCAGCAGAAGGAGAGGTGGAGGGATAAGTAGAGGTACTGTCATATAGTAAATGGCTCTGAGTAGTTCCACTCTGAACGTGCCTCGAAAGCTAAATAACCGCGAGAGGCTAAAAATAGCCCAGGTGCTCTGTGATCCGCGCACCGTGTGTCTTCCACAGACTCCATGCGAAGAAAAAAAGCAGAGGCAGAGAGAGGGCGCCTATCTTCCCCTTCCTTCCTCCCTCCTTCCTTCAATCCATCTTTCTTTCTCTCTCTTCATCTCTCCTATTTGGCTTTAAAGCCCCCACCCTTGAGCTTGTGAGAATGTAGGCTATTATGATGTTCTGCTTGCTTTACATTCTGAGAGGTGACAACAGCCTCGAGAAGGAAAGTCCCCTGATACCCGTTGCACGTGCCATTAACCCTCCAAATGCCTTTTTATTATGGTAAGGCCTGGCTTTGATCGTTTTGATATCTCAGTTTTATCCCTCCACTTCTTCATACATAAACAAGTCAAGTAATCATACCTAATTCATTGGGCAATGAGACACGTTGAGTAGGCAGGCTGACTGCTCTTGAATGTAGAGGAGTGTGAAATGTTCCCTCTGTGAATCGAGCTGGTTGTTCAAGGGACTCGGTTTGCAGATAGACCGGAGTTGTTGGAACTTAATGTATTTTTCTATTCATTTGATCTCTTACCCTGTCCATTAGGTTATGAAAACGCCTGATCCTCACCCCAACCTTCAACCTGCATGTTGCATAGGTGTCAGAAAACGGCGACAGTGAAATGCGGTAGGCGAAGTCATACGCAGGACACGGAGCTACTGGAAACCGTACTTTTAATAAAAGTCGCCAGTGAAATACACAGTCTCCAAACAACGGAGAAAATGAACGACCTGTACACTGTCGATGACACAAACAATAACACACAACACACAATGCACGACAGAGGGTTAAATAGGGAATAAAATACAACATAATGGGGAACAGGTGTACACAATCAGACACAACAAGTCAAACACCGAAACATAGATCGGTGGCAGCTAGTACTCCGGGAACGACGAACGCCGAAGCCTGCCCGAGCAGGGAGGAGGAGCAGCCTCGGCTGAATCCGTGACAGTACCCCCCCCTTGACGCGCGGCTCCAGCCGTGCGCCGACCCCGACCTCGGGGACGGCCAGGAGGACGCGGAGCAGGGCGAGTCGGATGACTCCGGTGGAAGTCCCTCAACAAGGAGGGATCTAGAATGTCCCTCCTGGGGACCCAGCACCGTTCCTCCGGACCGTACCCCTCCCACTCCACGAGATACTGCAGGCCCCCCGTCCGACGCCTCGAATCCAAGATGGACCGGACTGAGTACGCCGGAGCCCCCTCGATGTCCAGCGGGGGCGGAGGAGCCTCTCGTACCTCATTCTCCTGGAGTGGACCAGCTACCACCGGCCTGAGGAGAGACACATGGAACGAGGGGTTAATGCGATAATACCTGGGCAGTTGTAACCTATAACATACCTCGTTCAATCTCCTCAGGACTTTAAAGGGCCCCACAAACCGCCGACCCAGCTTCCGGCAGGGCAGGCGAAGGGGCAGGTTTCGGGTCGAGAGCCAGACCCGGTCTCCTGGTGCATACACCGGAGCCTCACTGCGGTGGCGATCGGCGCTCGCCTTTTGCCGCCTGATGGCACGCTGCAAATGGACGTGCGCAGCATTCCACGTCTCCTCCGAGCGCCGAAACCACTCGTCCACCGCAGGGGCCTCGATCTGGCTCTGATGCCAAGGTGCCAGAACCGGCTGGTAACCTAACACACACTGGAAATGTGTCAGGTTAGTAGATGAATGACGGAGGGAGTTCTGGGCTATCTCTGCCCAGGGAATATATCCCGACCACTCCCCCTGCCGGTCCTGGCAATATGACCTCAGAAACCTACCCACATCCTGGTTAACTCTCTCCACCTGCCCATTACTTTCGGGGTGAAAACCTGAGGTAAGGCTAATCGAGACCCCCAGACGTTCCATAAATGCCCTCCAGACCCTAGAGGTGAACTGGGGACCCCGATCAGACACTATATCCTCAGGCACCCCATAGTGCCGGAAGACGTGTGTAAACAGGGCCTCAGCAGTTTGTAGGGCAGTTGGGAGACCTGGCAGGGGAATGAGGTGGCAGGCTTTGGAAAACCGATCCACAACGACCAATATAGTAGTGTTTCCCTGAGAGGGGGGAAGGTCCGTCACAAAATCCACCGATAGATGAGACCACGGCCGTTGTAGAACGGGTAGGGGTTGTAACTTCCCCCTGGGCAGGTGTCTAGGCGCCTTACACTGGGCGCACACCGAGCAGGAGGAAACATAAACCCTCACGTCCTTGGCTAAGGTTGGCCACCAGTATTTCTCACTAAGGCAGTGCACTGTCCGACCAATACCCGGATGACCAGAGGAGGGTGACGTGTGAGCCCAGTATATCAACCAGTCGCGAACCTCGAGCGGCACATACCTCCGACCCTCTGGACACTGTGAAGGAGTAGGGTCGGAACGTAACGCCCGCTCGATTTCCGCATCCACCTCCCACACCACCGGTGTCACTAAACACGACTCCGGGAGTATGGGAGTGGGCTCAATGGACCTCTCCTCGGTGTCATATAGTCGGGACAGGGCATCTGCCTTAGCGTTCTGGGACCCTGGTATATATGTGAGCTTAAATACAAAGCGGGAAAGGAACATCGACCACCTTGCCTGGCGAGGATTCAACCTCCTCGCTGCCCGGATGTACTCCAGGTTACGATGGTAAGTCAGAATGAGAAAAGGGTGTTTAGCCCCTTCAAGCCAATGTCTCCACACCTTCAGGGCCTGAACCACAGCCAGCAGCTCCCTATCCCCCACGTCATAATTGCGCTCCGCCGGACTGAGCTTCTTAGAATAGAAAGCACAGGGGCGGAGTTTAGGTGGCGTACCCGAGCGCTGAGACAGCACAGCGCCGATCCCAGCCTCGGAAGCGTCCACCTCCACCTGGAATGCCAAAGAGGGATCCGGATGCACCAGCACCAGAGCCGAGGTAAACAGGTCCTTCAAGCGCTTAAACGCCATATCAGCCTCAGCTGACCACTGCAGGCGCACCGGACCACCCTTTAGCAGAGAGGTAATGGGAGCCGCTACCTGTCCAAAGCCAAGGATAAACCTCCGGTAATAATTGGCAAAACCCAAAAAGCGCTGCACTTCCTTTACCGTGGTCGGGGTCTGCCAATTACGCACGGCAGAAACGCGGTCAACCTCCATCTCAACCCCTGACGCGGACAACCGATGTCCCAGGAAGGAGATGGACTCCTGGAAGAACAGACATTTCTCCGCCTTCGCATACAGGTCATGTTCCAACAGTCTACCAAGCACTCGACGCACCAGGGACACATGCTCGGCTCGTGTAGCGGAATATATTAGGATGTCATCAATATATACCACAACACCCTGTCCATGCAAGTCCTGAAAAATCTCGTCCACAAATGATTGGAAGACTGAAGGAGCATTCATTAACCTGTATGGCATGACGAGATACTCATAGTGACCCGAGGTGGTACTAAATGCTGTCTTCCACTCATCTCCCTCCCTAATGCGCACCAGATTGTACGCGCTCCTGAGATCTAATTTTGTGAAGAATCGCACCCCGTGTAATGACTCCGTCATGCTAGCAATCAGAGGAAGAGGATAGCTGTATTTGATGGTGATCTGATTTAGACCACGGTAATCAATACACGGGGGTAAACCCCCATCCTTCTTCTTCACAAAAAAGAAACTCGAGGAAGCAGGGGAAGTAGACGGCCGTATGTAACCCTGTCTCAAAGATTCGGTGACGTAGGTTTCCATAGCAGCCGTCTCCTCCTGAGATAGAGGATACACGTGACTACGTGGAAGCGCAGCGCCTACCTGGAGGTCTATCGCACAATCACCCTGACGATGAGGTGGTAATTGAGTCACCTTCCTCTTACTGAAGGCGAGAGCCAAATCGGCGTACTCAGGTGGAATATGCAAGGCGGGAACTTGGTTCGGGCTTTCCACCGTCGTTGCCCCTACGGAAACGCCTAAACACCGCCCAGTACACTGATCAGACCATCCCTGGAGAGCTCTCTGCTGCCATGAAATGTTGGGGTCATGAGCGGTTAACCAGGGAAGCCCCAACACCACAGGAAACGCAGGAGAATCAATCAAATATAACCGTACTATCTCCTCATGACCCTCCTGCGTTCTCATCCGGACAGGCGCCGTGACCTCCCTGATCAACCCAGACCCCAACGGGCGAATATCTAGGGCATGAATGGGGAAGGGCACATCAACAGGCACGGTAGGAATCCCTAACTTATAGGTGAATTGACGATCAATTAAATTCCCAACTGCGCCTGAATCGACTAGCGCCTTATGCTGGGAGTGAGGGGAAACCTCGGGAAACACCACTTTAATACACATATGATCAGCAGAGAGCTCTGGGTGAGTTGGGTGCCTACTCACCGGGTAAGACTCATCAGTGCGTCGCCCACTGCCTCGATTCCTAGGAGACCTTCCCCAGCACCGACCAGCAGTGTGTCCTCTGCGGCCACAGTTGGTGCAGGGGTCAGCCTCCCTCCTGGTCTCCCTACTAGTCTCCCTAGCACCAGCACCCCCGAGCTCCATAGGGGTCGGCTCGGAAGTGCTGGGGGATGGAATGGACGGCCCCGAATCCGGACGTCCGCGGGTAGCCAACAGGGTATCCAGGTGAATCGAAATGTCCACCAGTTGGTCAAAGCTGAGGTTGGTGTCCCTGAAGGCTAATTCCCGACGCACGTCCTCCCTCAGGCTGCATCTGAAGTGGTCGATGAGGGCCCTCTCATTCCATCCCGAGTTGGCGGCTAGCGTCCGGAAGTCCAGCGCGAACTCCTGCGCACTCCTCCTCCCCTGTCTAAGGTGGAATAGACGCTCACCCGCCGCTTTACCCTCTGGGGGATGATCGAATACAGCCCGGAAGCGGCGGGTGAACTCCGCATAGCTGACCGTAGCTGCGTCTATCCCACCCCATTCGGCGTTGGCCCACTCCAGCGCCTTGCCGGACAGACAGGAGATGAGGGCGGACACGCTCTCGTATCCCGAGGGTGCCGGGTGAATGGTGGCGAGGTAGAGTTCCACCTGGAGTAGGAACCCCTGACACCCGGCCGCGGTGCCATCATAAGCCCTCGGGAGCGAGAGCCGAATCCCACTGGACTCCGGAGATGGACCGATGGGTATGGCTGATGGTGGTTGCATCGTAGGAGGAGGTGTGGGCAAACCTCCCCTCTCCCATCGCCTCAAAGTGTCCATCACTTCATGCATGGTGGTACCCAGGTGCTGGATCCTGGCCTCTTGGAGGATAATGCGCTCCTCCAGTGATCCCCTAGGCACAACCGATCCTGCTGACTCCATGGTGGTGTGTTATTCTGTCAGAAAACGGCGACAGTGAAATGCGGTAGGCGAAGTCATACGCAGGACACGGAGCTACTGGAAACCGTACTTTTAATAAAAGTCGCCAGTGAAATACACAGTCTCCAAACAACGGAGAAAATGAACGACCTGTACACTGTCGATGACACAAACAATAACACACAACACACAATGCACGACAGAGGGTTAAATAGGAAATACAATACAACATAATGGGGAACAGGTGTACACAATCAGACACAAAAAGTCAAACACCGAAACATAGATCGGTGGCAGCTAGTACTCTGGGGACGACGAACGCTGAAGCCTGCCCGAGCAGGGAGGAGGAGCAGCCTCGGCTGAATCCGTGACAATAGGGCTTTAATGTAAACCATTTCCCTTGATAGCTAGGCCTAGGCAGGGCCGGCCCTGGACCGTCTGCAGCCCTAGGCAAGACAAAAATCTCCCCTAATTTCTCAATGTCAAACCAGAGTGTCTTGTTTGCAACGCTGTTTGCAAATAATTAAGACATCCTTATGAATCTAATCATGGCACTTTCAAAAGTTACCTTTCCACCCGGACAGAGGCTCTACTGAAGCAGAAAAATTAAAGCTTCAACTGCTGGCTACTCTTCCATTGTATAACCCAACAACAGAAGTGCTTCTGTCAGAGCTGGCGTAGGGGTGGTGTGGGAATCAGATGCAGGATGCAGAAGTAGTCCAAAATACTTTAATAGAGTCCACAGAATGAACGGCTATAAACAGAGCCGGAGGCACAAGAAAAATAACGCACTAAGCGTAAATAAACAAACACGCACAATAGTGCGGACTCTCTCTAGAAAAATTAGCACAAACTTGACATATAAACACCTGCTGACAAAGAACAACTACACACAACCACAAGACAGAAACAACGAGAACTTAAAGGACACATAATCAAGACAAAATGAGAAACAGGTGTACCAAAACAGACCAAACCAAACGAACACAGAAACAACGAACGGTGGCAGCTAGTACTCCGGGGACGACGACCGCCGAAGCCTGCCCGAACAAGGAGAAGGAGCAGCCTCGGCAGAAACCGTGACAGCTTCCCTAAAAGCTGCCTGGGTTTAAACAAACATATTCTCTTTTCAGAAAGAGAAAAGCTCAATTAATAGGGATAGAATAGCAAAGTCAATTTTTTAAATCTCATCAAATATTATAGGCTGCAGCTCAGCTTCAGAATGTCATAGAGGAATGAATATATCCCCACATGCATCGGAGGCACGTCTTTCACAGGCCTTTTAGAGCTTGTTTCTACCAGAAGGCATCACTCAGTTAAGCATCCTTATTGAACGCTTGATATAATTTGGATATGTTTTATGCATTTATTTGCAAATATAAAGCAAACAATATATATCCTTTTTGCCCTTTTCTTTAACAAAGGGTATGTGATACCCTCACTCAATTCGAGCCTGTCAGGGATGTAGTAGGTGGGTGTGGTGGTGGAATCAGGCGCAGGACGCAGAAGTATATTCCAAAGACTTTAGTGAATTACTCACAGTGCAAACACTAAATAGCCCGAAGGCGAAACTCCGCACGCAGGCGAAACAAATACGCGCGCACAAACAGGTGCGACAAAAACACTCCAAACTATGGAGGAACAGCTCAACCGAGCAAAATGCAAAATACGTCTAGCAACAACCACGACAGTAAAACAATAACACACAACACTAGACAAAACACAACGAGAACTTATAGGACACTAATTACACTAAACGAGAAACAGGTGTACAACAATCAGACAAAAGCAAACGAACATAGAAACATTCAACGGTGGCAGCTAGTATTCCGGAGACGACGAACGCCGAAGCCTGCCCGAGCAAGGAAGAGAGGCAGCCTCGGCCGAAACCGTGACAGTACCCCCCTTGACGCGCGGCTCCAGACGTGCGCCGACTCCGGCCTCGGGGACGACCAGGAGGACGCGAGCAGGGCGTGTCGGGTGCCCACGATGGAATTCCGTCAGGAGAGACGGGTCCAAAACGTCTCTCCTCGGCACCCAGCACCGTTCCTCCGGACCGTACCCCTCCCACTCCACTAGATATTGGAGACCCCCCATCCGACGTCTCGAATCCAAGATGGACTTCACGGAGTACGCCGGTGCCCCCTCGATGTCCAATGGGGGCGGAGGAGTCTCCCTGATCTCACTTTCCTGGAGTGGGCCAGCTACCACCGGCCTGAGAAGGGACACATGGAACGAGGGGTTAATACTTTTATATTCAACGGGTAGTTGTAATTTGTAACACACCTCGTTCAACCTTCTCAGGACTTTTAAATGGCCCTACAAACCGCCGACCCAGTTTCCGACAGGGCAGGCGGAGGGGCAGGTTTCTGGTAGAGAGCCAGACTCGATCACCAGGTGCGTACACCGGTCCCTCACTGCGGTGGAGATCGGCGCTCGCCTTCTGACGTCGGAGGGCCCGCTGCAGGTGGACGTGTGCAGCGTTCCATGTCTCCTCCGAGCGCCGCGCCCACTCATCCACCGCAGGAGCCTCGATCTGGCTCTGCTGCCAAGGTGCCAGAACCGGCTGGTAACCTAGCACACATTGAAAAGGGGTTAGGTTAGTGGAGGAATGACGTAGGGAATTCTGGGCCATCTCGGCCCAGGGAACGTACCTTGCCCAATCCTCCGGCCGGTCCTGGCAGTATGTTCTAAGAAACCTACCCACATCCTGGTTCACGCGTTCCACCTGCCCATTACTCTCCGGGTGGTAACCCGAGGTGAGGCTCACCGAGACCCCCATCCGCTCCATAAAGGCTCTCCAGACCCTGGAGGTAAATTGGGGACCCCGATCAGACACAATATCCTCGGGTACCCGTAGTGCCGGAACACATGGGTGAATAGTGCTTCGGCGGTTTGCAGGGCAGTAGGAAGACCCGGCATGGGGAGCAAACGACAGGCCTTAGAAAACCGGTCCACAACGACCAGTATAGTGGTGTTCCCCTGTGAAGGAGGAAGGTCAGTAAGGAAATCCACCGAGAGGTGAGACCATGGTCATTGTGGAACGGGCAGGGGTAGTAACTTACCCCTAGGCAGATGTCTAGGCGCCTTACACTGGGCGCACACCGAGCAGGAGGAAACATAAACCCTCACATCCCTCGCCAACGTGGGCCACCAGTACTTGGCACTAAGACAGTGCACTGTCCGGCCGATACCAGGGTGTCCAGAGGAGGGTGACGTGTGAGCCCAATAGATCAATTGATCCCGAACCTCGAGCGGAACGTACTTCCGACCCTCAGGGCATTGCGGTGGACTAGGGTCGGTGCGTAACGCCCGCTCGGGAGTTCAGCATCGACCTCCCACACTACCGGTGCCACCAGACACGACTCCGGCAGTATGGGAGTGGGCTCCACGGACCTCTCCTCCGTGTCATACCGCCGAGACAGTGCATCTGCCTTACCGTTCTGCGACCCAGGGATGTACGTGATCTTAAATGTAAACCGGGTCAAGAACATATTCCATCTTGCCTGGCGAGGGTTCAGCCTCCTCGCTGCCCGGATGTACTCCAGGTTACGGTGGTCCGTCAAAATGAGGAAAGGGTGTTGAGCCCCCTCAAGCCAGTGCCTCCACACCTTTAGGGCCTGTACCACGGCTAACAGCTCCCTGTCCCCTACGTCATAGTTCCGCTCCGCCGGACTGAGCTTCTTAGAATAAAAGGCACAGGGGCGGAGTTTAGGGTGGCGCGCCAGACCGTTGTGAAAGCACGGCTCCTATACCGGCCTCTGACGCGTCCACCTCTACCTGGAACGGCAAAGAGGGATCCGGATGCGCCAGCACCGGGGCCGAGGTAAACAGGTCCTTCAGCCTCCCAAACGCCCTGTCCGCCTCGGCCGACCACTGCAGACGCACCGGACCCCCCTTCAAAAGAGACGTGATGGGAGCTGCCACCTGTCCAAAACCCCGGATAAACCTCCGGTAGTAATTCGCAAACCCCAAAAACTGCTGCACCTCCTTCACAGTGGTTGGTGTTTGCCAATTCACGCACGGCTGACACTCGGTCTACCTCCATCTTCACCCCTGACGCAGACAACTGATACCCCCAAAAAAGGAGACCGACTCCTGGAAAAACAGACACTTCTCTGCCTTAACATACAGGTCGTGCTCCACCAGCCTCCGCAACACTCTGCGCACCAGGGCCACATGCTCGACACGGGTAGGCGAGTACACGAGAATGTCATCTATGTACACAACCACCCCCTGCCCCTGCATGTCCCTGAAGATCTCATCCACGAATGATTGGAAAACTGACGGAGCGTTCATCAACCCGTATGGCATGACCAGATACTCGTAATGGCCCGAGGTGGTACTAAAGGCTGTCTTCCATTCATCGCCCTCCCTGATGCGCACCAAGTTGTACGCGCTCCTGAGATCTAATTTAGTGAAGAAACGCACCCCATGCAATGACTCAGTCATGGTCGCAATCAGCGGGAGTGGATAACTGTACTTCACCGTAATCTGATTGAGACCACGATAATCGATGCACGGGCGTAAACCACCATCCTTTTTCTTCACAAAAAAGAAACTCGAGGACGCAGGGGAAGTGGAAGGCCGTATGTATCCTTGTCTCAGAGATTCGTCTATGTAAGTCTCCATAGCTTTCTTCTCCTCCTGAGACAGAGGATACACATGGCTCCGTGGGAGCGCAGCTCCTGCCTGGAGGTCTATCGCACAATCTCCCTGCCTATGGGGCGGCAACCGCGTCGCCCTCGACTTACTAAATGCAATAGCCAAATCCCCATACTCAGGAGGAACGTGCAATGCGGGCACCTGGTTTGGACTCTCCACCGAGGTAGCCCCTACGGAAACGCCCAAACATCGACTCCACACACTGGGCAGACCATTCCATCAGAGCTCTCTCCCGCCACGAAATAGATGGGTTGTGGGTACTTAACCAGGGCATGCCCAGCACCACCGGATACGCAGGCGAGTCGATTAGAAATAACTGAATCATCTCCTGATGACCCCCCTGCGCACACATCCTAAGTGGCGCAGTGACCTCCCTGATCAAGCCCGCACCCAACGGACGGCTATCTAGGGCATGAACGGGAAAGGGACATCAACAGGGAGAAGGGGAATCCCTAAGGCTAAACAAAACTTCTTATCAATAAAGTTCCCAGCTGCGCCTGAATCTACCAGCGCCTTATGCTGGGAATGAGGTGCTACCTGTGGAAAACGCACAGGTATACAGAAATGTGCAACAGAGAGCTCTGGGTGAGTGGGGCGCCTACTCACCTGGAAGGAATCCCCAGTGCGGGACCTGTCGTCCTCTCCCCTAGGAGGCCATCCCCAGCACCTAGCTGCGGTGTGTCCTCCCCGACCACAGTTGGTGCAGGAGATGGACCCCCTCGTAAGCCGACCCCTCCTCTCTCTAGCGCCAGCGCCCCCGAGCTCCATGGGGCACGGCTCGGAGGCGCTGGAGGGTGAAATGGACGGACCCCCCTCGGAACGTCCGCGGGTAGCTAGTAGGTTATCCAGCCTGATGGACATGTCGACCAACTGGTCGAACGAGAGGCTGGTGTCCCTACAGGCCAGCTCCCGACGGACGTCCTCGCGAAGACTACATCGGTAGTGATCGATGAGAGCCCGCTCATTCCACCCCTGCATCCGCCGCTAGAGTACGGAATTCAAGGGCGAACTCCTGGGCACTCCTCCTCCCCTGCCGGAGGAAGACCAGACGCTCCCCCGCCGCTTTCCCCTCCGGAGGATGATCAAACACCGCCCTGAAGCGGCGGGAGAACTCGTCGTAGGTGATGGTGTCCGCGTCGATCCTCCTCCACTCCGCGTTGGCCCATTCCAACGCCTTCCCGGAAAGGCAGGAGATCAGGGCGGACACGCTCTCATGTCCCGAGGGCGCCGGGTGCACGGTGGCCAGGTACAGCTCCACCTGGAGAAGGAATCCCTGACACCCGGCCGCGGTCCCGTCGTAGGCTCTCGGGAGCGAGAGTCGAACTCCCCTGGGTTCCGGAGCGGGAACGGGCTGACTGGTCGATGGTGCTGGCAGAGAGGATGGCGGTGGAGGCGTCCCCCAGCCTCGGATGGTGGTGATCACCTCCTGCAGGGCGGACCCCATCTGCAGGATCTGGTCACTCTGTTCCCGGACCTTTTCCTCCAGCGTCGCCTGGGCTGCTGCGGCTCCTGCTGATTCCATACTTGAAGGTGTGTTATTCTGTCAGGGATGTAGTAGGTGGGTGTGGTGGTGGAATCAGGCGCAGGACGCAGAAGTATATTCCAAAGACTTTAGTGAATTACTCACAGTGCAAACACTAAATAGCCCGAAGGCGAAACTCCGCACGCAGGCGAAACAAATACGCGCGCACAAACAGGTGCGACAAAAACACTCCAAACTATGGAGGAACAGCTCAACCGAGCAAAATGCAAAATACGTCTAGCAACAACCACGACAGTAAAACAATAACACACAACACTAGACAAAACACAACGAGAACTTATAGGACACTAATTACACTAAACGAGAAACAGGTGTACAACAATCAGACAAAAGCAAACGAACATAGAAACATTCAACGGTGGCAGCTAGTATTCCGGAGACGACGAACGCCGAAGCCTGCCCGAGCAAGGAAGAGAGGCAGCCTCGGCCGAAACCGTGACAGAGCCCTGGTTTTAACCAAACACACCAAGCCCTTCCCAGGCACCGAGGTATTTAATCAGTGCATGTGACAGTATTGGAGTATTTGGCTATACCGACATCTATGGATAGCATAATTGTGTCTGTCAAACAGGTAGGCTTACCACTTATTTTTTGGAATAGGAAGAAATAGGCTCCAATTACATATGTAATTCTATGATTATACCCATAAAACATGTTGGTGCACGAGTGCACATATAGGATGTCCCATACCAGGCAGAAGGGAATTTTACTTTAACCTCTGCATCAGAGAGTTACAATGTTGCTATCACTTTACAGCCAACCTCCTACAGTAAGAAACCAAGTTTCTTATTAATAATATGCCACCTGTCATCCCACATGGCACGATCCCATAAGTGTTACAATTACAATACAAATAACACTATTATATAATATATTTAACATATATTTTAATATTTCTGTAGAACTGTAAAAAAGAGTGAGATAATTTGAGCTTTAGAAACAAGTGCTTTCATAAATGTGTCCATGTCCTTGATGATGGGGATGTTGTACAGGATGCTGAAAATACTGCTGTGCTCTTCGAGCTGCGTAAAGCGCTCGTTGACGGACTGGATTGCAGAATCAAGAATCTGATTAAAGAAATGTACTTTGAATTTCTGCTGAGGGTCAGTCACAGGCTCATCCTCACCCTCGTAGCCAAACAGAACTTAAAGGACACAAACCAAACAAACACAGAAACAACGAACGGTGGCAGCACTGGGAAACAGGGCTCAATACCCATCTCCTCTGCCAACTCTTTTGCGCTTGCGAAAGCTGCATTGGAGCGGTAGTCTTGGAGGTATACCCTGGTTGAGCAGTTGAGCCACTGCTATTGAAATGTTAAAACTCACCGCCTGCAAACTCTTGTTCACTTCGAACAAGATGTCATGCCAAACGACCACTGCGCACATGAAGCCAAAGTTGTTCATCTTTGCGGCAATGCTGTTTGCCTCCAACCTTATAAATGTATAAATCTCTTGGATGGTGTTAAAAAACTCAGCCGCCTCCAAGCAACACGATGCTGCATCAGAGAGAACCAGGTTCAACGAGTGCGCGCTGCATGGCACAAAAAAGGCCCTCGGATTGACATCCTGCACTCTCTTTTGAACTCCGCTGTGCCTCCCTCGCATATTCGCCCCGTTGTCATACCCCTGCCCTCTCATGTCCATGATGGCGATGCCTTGTTTCTGTAGTTTTGAGATGAGCAACTCGGTCATGCCTGCCCCCATTGCGTCAAGCAGTTCACTAAACTCCAGGAAGTGCTCTCTCGTACGCACTGACCCATCATCCTCGGTTGAAACAAAACATTCTACATTACATTTTAGTCATTTAGCAGACGCTCTTATCCAGAGCGACTTACAGTTAGTGAGTGCATACATTTTCATACTGGCCCCCCGTGGGAAACGAACCCACCACCCTGGCGTTGCAAGCGCCATGCTCTACCAACTGAGCTACAGGAGACTAACGCACCGCCATGGTCATCTGCTCTGTTTTGCTCTTGTCTGGTGTGCAGTCCAAAATTATAGAAAAATATTTGGCTGCTTTTAGATCACTGCACACTGTTTGCTGGATCTCTTGTGCCAGCATGTAAATGATTTCGTTCTGGATTCTTTTACCGAGGTAGTGCACATGTGTTTCTTTGGACTGTACTCTCCTTACATGCTCCTTCATGATTCCATCAAAGATACCCAGCATTTCCACAAACTTCAGAAAGTTCCCATTATTTGGCTCGTTCAGCCTATCGGTGGTCCCACGTAACGCAATGTTCTGGGTGGCCATTACGCGTATCAGGGCTATGAGCCTCTGCATCACCTGCTGCCAGTGGAGAGTCTCTCCGTCAATAGCCCGTTGGGCTTGGGCATCGATAGTTTGCTTGGACACCAGCCTGATCTCCAGCTCCTTCCACCTTTAGAAACTATCTAGGTGGCCATGCGACTTCTCATGCGAGCTGAGGAGGTGGCACAGATTCTTCCAGTCCCTGGTTCCATCCCTGACCAGCGCATATTTGCACTCTTGTGAAAAATGTTTGCTGCAAAAACAGAAGGCTGCATCGTTTTGCTTGGAATAGACAAGCCATGGTCTCTCCACTCAATCCCCGTTCGCCATCCTCCTATTGTAGTGGGCCACCGAAAACTTTCATTTCCCCTCATCTCTTAGGAAATGTACCTCTTTATCCTGATGTGGCCCAGCCTGCACTAACATAACCCGTAAAGATCCATTCATATATTTTGGCCACTCACCGGGATCTTTTATGTTTTTTGTCTGGGAGTTGGATTTAGCAGCAGCACCACCACTGTCATCGGGGACGGGGACAGGGAGTGACGAATCTGAGTCCAAGATAGTAGGGTATTCGTCGGCATTGTTTGGAGGTGTGGCTAGGCCTGGTGCAACCACCTGTTCTTGTCCAGCCAGAGAGCTGTCATCAGTGGAAGTGCATGGCTCGGACTCCTCTGGTTTGCCCTCTTCGCTGCTAGAATCAGCTAACTGGGGCTCGTTTTCTCGGCGAATGAATGTCCTCAGAGGCTTGTCATTCTCCACACCGGCTGATGGACATTGCTGCACGCTGATAAATTTCAGCAGCGAATTTCTTTGGTTTAAAGACTGTGCCTCTTTTCTCATTCGTTTTTTTTTATATTCGCTTCCTGATAGTTATTGTCTCTTAGACATGGTAGCAAATTGTTTCAAATCTCTATAGCTTACTTTTAGCTAAAATTATATCCACTAGTAGTAGCTAGCTAACATTAACAGGCTAGGTTAGGCTACTGCCTTAATCACTAATCGGCTACATCATAAACAAAACAATAATTTAACTGGCAGATTCCTTTTCATTAATGTTTCACGATTGGATAATCCCATATAAACACACACATCACCATAGCTACCAAGGATAGTGGGAGTGAACTTCGGGATAAGCGGGAATGGAGTGAGGGCGGGAACTGCAGCAATGCCATGAGCTGGTGGCTAGGGTGCCGTCAGCGGTGTAGCAGCTGATCAGGGGCGCCGGAGGGCGGCAGCCAATTGTCAAAATGCCGCCCCAAATTCAAGTGCCGCCATAGGCAGCGGCTGCCTAATCTTTCCTAACGGGAGGGCCGGCCCTTGGCCTAGGCCTATTGGCTAAACCGTCACTATCACTCATAGCACTTCCCCACTCCCCACCTGTTATAATACAAGTCACACTCAGGCCTAATAGATTGGCATTATCCTAATATATGGTTTGTGAATTTAAAAAGCACTCTAAAATATAAAGTAGCAATCATATTTGTTTTCCTTTTTCATGAAAATGGCATCATCAGCAGTCCACCTATAATAGTCTTCTAACTGCTACCCTGAACCTCATACTGTTGCAAAAAAGAAAACCTGAATGCAATAATATATGAATGCTGAGCCAATCAGAAAAATGTATGATCATGGAAATTCCATAATTTACATATAGAATATAGACACCTAAACCCACCCCTCTCTTTCCCTATACCACATCTATGACTGACCATATCCAGATGACCAATATCCTAAGTGACAGACCATGGCACAATGGCTGTTTCAGATCTTTAGATAGCAAGAAAAGAGGAGTAGAGCAGTGACACGTCTTGTTCTTCCAGCTTTGGATGTCTCCTGCCTCCTGGAACCACTTCCATACCATGGCTGACAAAAGCCCATCAACACCACCCCCTGACCCTAGCCAGTGTTAAGGACGTCACGCTGCTTGCCTAGCGAGTACCACTTCCTCCTGATTCGGCTCACACCGAAGCTCCATCAACCCAGGACCTCCACTTTGCTAGCACACGTGATCGCCCTCCTTGACAACGTACCAACCGTTTGAGCTATCGACAAGTATTTAATGCAATAGCTCCATCGGTGACATTTCAAGCTAACTGTGGAGTGAGTTTATGGTACGTTCTTAAGCGCTTCCAGATCCTCATTCTGCCCAGTCATATCAGCGCGTCATATCAGCAGTAACGAAGTGTTAGTTACTTCATGGACCGAAAGCAATAACAGCCTCTCCCAGTAACATGACCACCTCCAGCATGATGATATACGACGACAACGACCAACAGCCCTTCTGCGATGCCTAGCAGAGTCCTTATATGACCAGGCCCAAACAAGGACTCTCAACTTCCTAAGACTTGTGCTGTATGTGATTTCTCCAAATGGGAAATCCGATCTTGACTTATGTGTTTTGTTTTTGAAAATGTGAATGGGACAGGATACTGACTGCCACAGCCCAGTATTCTGTCATTAGTCATTACAATGTCACTGCCTTTTTTAAATTCTGAATCTATTGCTGTATTCTCTGGCTACGGTCTTCTTCAATATCTTACAATGAATGAAATTGGACTCGGTAAGAAAATATCTTACAACTTTTCAGTTGCACCTGCCTTTGTGAACCTATGAAGTGTTTTTGAGTGCTGTAAACCTAAGTCTGTTTCTGTGCATATGAGTTGCATGGCCTCTGAGTGTGTGTGTGTGTGCGCGTGTGTACAATCTGTGTACCATAGAAATAGAATTCATTCTATTTCTATGGCTTGTATGGGGATTTGTGATCAGCAGCACAGACCTCCTGTATATCTGTCTCCATGGGGACAGTGGATCTGAGGACTTACTTCCAGTGTGACCCTTTGACCTCAGAGGAAATTGGCTGCTAGTCTTCCTATCATTCTGAGAGAAGTTGCCTCATCACACAAATTCCACCACAGGAATGAAACAGAGAAGGATGTGTTGAAACCAATATTGGAAGCAAAGATAATACTGTATGGTGTACGTGTGGAGCGGCTGACTCTGAGCAGTAGTGAGGGGTTAAGGTAATGACGTCACATGACTGATGGAAAAATAGCATATACCTGGTATCACAGGTTCTGGTGGCTCTTCACAGACCAACAATATCAAGAAAACACTCTCCTTTACCTTTGAAGAATAATCTATTTTGTTATATTTATTGAAAGTCAAGCAAATTTCCTGCAATTCTAGTTCTACACATTTTGTCATGGGGCTGAGAGATTTTTTGTTGTTGCAGCTTTAAAGCTAACATCCTGCAATTCTAAACATTTTACCATGAGGCGGAGAGAAAAACTTTCTGTTTTAAAGTTTAAATTACGGTGCATTTATATTTGTAAAAAAAATGGCAAGAGGCTGAATGTACAGTACCAGTCATAAGTTTGGACACACCTTCTCATTCAAGGGTTTTTCTTTATTTTTACTATTTTCTACATTGTAGAATAATAGTGAAGACATGACAACTATGAAATAACACATAGAATCATGTAGTAACCAAAAAAGTGTTAAACAAATCAAAATATATTTTATATTTGAGATTCTTCAAATAGCCACCCTTTGCCTTGATAACAGCTTTGCACACTCTAGGCATTCACTCAATCAGCTTCATGAGGTAGTCACCTGGAATGCATTTGAATTAACAAGTGTTCCTTCTTAAAAGTTAATTTGTGGAATTTCGTTCCTTCTTAATGCGTTTGAGCCAATTGGTTGTGTTGTGACAAAGACACGGCGGTTGGAACCAAAAATCTCAAATTTGGACTCAAGTCCAAAGGACACATTTCCACTGGTCTAATGTCCATTGCTCGTGTTTCTTGGCCCAAGCAAGTCTCTTCTTATTATTGGTGTCCTTTAGTAGTGGTTTCTTTGCAGCAATTCGACCATGAAGGCCTGATTCACACAGGCTCTTCTGAACAGTTGATGTTGAGATGTGTCTGTTATTTGAACTCTGTGAAGCATTTATTTGGGCTGCAACTTCTGAGGCTGGTAACTCTAATGAACTTATCCTCTGCAGCAGAGGTAACTCTGGGTCTTCCTTTCCTGTGGCGGTCCTCATGAGAGCCAGTTTCATCATAGCACTTGATGGATTTTGCAACTGCACTTGAAGAAACTTTCAAAGTTCTTGAAATGTTCCGTATTGACTGACCTTCATGTCTTAAAGTAATGATGGACTGTCGTTTCTCTTTGCATATTTGAGCTGTTCTTGCCATAATATGGACTTGGTCTTTTACCAAATAGGGCTATCCTCTGTATAAAATAATAGCCAATCAGCGTTGAGCTAAACTGAGTGAGCTCAACTTTGAATGGTCCTGGCATACAAAAAAAAAGTGGCAAGGGAAGCCAGTTTGGATTTGGCTTCACAGCAATCACGTCAAATCAAAAGCAAAACGTCATTGACAGAAAAAACTTGAATTGTTGCATCTTGTTGTGGTGGCTAGTTAGCTAGCTAAAATTGTCCTTTTCCTAAATTAGCCATGGATGGAGATAGGGATTTGGACTTGTGATTTTAATTAATTATCCGTTCTGCCAATGATTATAACAGCGATTCTGATCCAACCATCAATGTATACATTGTGCCCCTGGCCTGAGAGGATGGAAGTTCAATATGTAGCTAGATGTAGTAGGCTAATGTTAACTAGCTGGCTAATCATTGCCCATGAACGGAAGTTAGGCTAGTGAGCTAGCATTTTAGCCAGGTAGCCTTGGACAACAAAAACTAAAAGCGTGTACTGTATGACAGAGTCATAGACCATTTCTCAACATGAGAGGATGGCAATGTCCTTTCTCTACATGTAGGATGTGTCAACATGTTTTTCTACTTGCACAAATACATGCACATGGACAGCCACATCATATTTAGCTTACATTGATTGGACTAAATTGTTTTAGGTATCTTTTAATTGTCACCATATTAGACTAAGCAAAGGTGATTTGATGATGTTGAAGTTGAAATGGTGCTGGAATAGTGGAGGCAGCTCCTGTTTTCTTTGCAACTTGCGGTAACTCCGTGGTTCTAAAATCAATAGTTGTTTAGTGGTCCAAAAATGTCGGAAACTTTAACTTTCTTGACCAAGCTGTAACTGTTTGTTACCTTAACCGGACAGAGGTTGCTCTCCGGTTTTGTGATGAAACAAAAGTGTGGTTGAATTTATTGTGCTACTGTGTCTTCTTATTGTCTTGGCCTTAGGCCTATATATCACGGTCGCAAGGCATATGAACTAACAGGTTATAGAGCAAACAACACAATTATCACAACACTTAGGTTGTAATATGGCTTTTCTTTCTGGCTTGGCTTCCCCAGTGATTTTACCGACACACCGCTACTGGTTTGGTGGAATACAATGAACTGTTGAGTTGAACATTTTTCTGTGCAATATCCCTGTGAGCTTCCCAAGCCTATGTTGCTCAGGGTTAACAACATAAATTGTATATCAATAATATTATACTGAACAAAAATATAAACAACATGTAAAGTGTTGGTCCCATGTTACATGAGCTGAAATAAAATATCCCAGACATTTTTCATACGCACAAAAAGCTTATTTCTCGCAAATGTTGTTCACAAATTTGTTTACATCCCTGTTAGTAAGCATTTCTCCTTTGCCAAGATAATCCATCTACCTGACAGGTGTGGCATATCAAGAAGCTGATTAAACAGGATGATCATTACACAGGTGCACCTTGTGCTGGGGACATTAAAAGGCCACTCTGAAATGTGCAGTTTTGTCACACAACACAATGCCACAGAAGTTTTGAGGGAGCGTGCAATTGGCATACTGACTGCAGAAATGTCCACCAGAGCTATTGCCAGAGAATTTAATGTTAATTTATCTACCATAAGCCACCTCCAAAGTTGTTTTAAAGAATTTGGCAGTACGTCCAACCGGCCTTTTTTTTTCCACATCCGGCTTCTTCACCTGCGGTAGTATTTCTGTCTGTAATAAAACCCTTTTGTGGGGAAAAACACATTCTGATTGGCTGGGCATGGCTCCCCAGTAGTGACTTTGTAGTGAATTTTCATGAATAAAAAAAATAACAGAACAGTCTCAACAGCCAATTATTGCAGGATATCCAAGGACATGCAGTCATGTGAAATCCAAAGATCAGGGCCTGATGAATTTATTTCAATTGACTGATTTCCTTCTATGAACTGTTACTCAGTAAAATCTTTGAAATTATTGCATGTTGCATTTATATTTTTGTTCAGTAATAATAATAATATGCCATTTAGCAGACGCTTTTATCCAAAGCGACTTACAGTCATGTGTGCACACATTTTTACGTATGGGTGGTCCCGGGGATCAAACCCACTACCCTGGCGTTACAAGCGCCATGCTCTACCAATTGAGCTACAGAGGACCACATACATGTATTGTATTACACCCTCTAAACTTATTCCACGGATCCCTTTTTGTTGAATCTGTTTAATCTGTTGTTAGTAATATTCCCCCCAAAAAATATGTAAAGATAAAACACAGGTCCCCACTTTGAGAACCCTGTACTAACTGAGATATTGTAAGAAATTGTGTGAACATGGTGTATATTTTTCCAAGATGTTAGTTGTAACTTTGTATTGATTTGGTTAGTTTACTGAATTGAGAGATCTTGTTAATTTTTTATTAAACTAATGTGCTGTGCATTAAAAACAAAACCCCTGTGTTGGTTTGGTTTGTTTATTCTCCCTCTACATCCATTGGCTCAGTGCCTCCCCCCTCTCCTCTGTTCCCAAGGTGACTCCCTTCTTAGCTGGGTCAGTGCTATCTGGAATCCTTGGGATGTTGCTACCCTAACACTAACCCCTACAGTAACAATTACCCTTAAATAACGCTAACCATTTGAAATGTCAACTTCAATAGGGTAGGGACGTCCCAAGGATCCCAGATAGCAGTACTGTTACCATGGAAACTGTTGTCTCAGTGTCAGGGCCAAGACCATGTTGTCTCCATGACAACGGTGCAACAGTAAAGAGAGGCAGACATAACATTGTGAATATCAATTTTTATTCCTCATATTTTTCTTTATTCTCAGGGTCACAGAGTTCAAAGTTTACAGAGTTCACACTAAAAATAACCATGACAACCCTAAACCCAATCCAATCTATTCTTCATCTTCCATATCTCTGCTAGACATCACTAAGCGATTAGACTGAGCTGTTATCCATTAAGCATCCTTTCATCCTTCTCCATCTCCAATCACACACTCCGGCTACGTTCCAATATCCTTACTAGAGTACCACTTAGGAGGATGCACAGCCAGCATCGTTTCCTTCTAAGTGTAGCACATGGGGGTAGTGTGCTAGTTTGGATGATGGAATACAGCTTCCCTCTCAGGCCACTCCCTCACTCACACACACACACACACACACACCTGTCGCCTTCAGAAGGAACACAGTAGGAAAACACTTTGAAAACGTATTCTCCCATTTGTTCCAACAGAACCCTGACCACCGCAGTCCACACGGTTCCTTCTGAACGCTACCCTGACCCCCAGAGTCCACACGTTTCCTTCTGAGCGCTACCCTGACCACCACAGTCCACACGGTTCCTTCTGAGCGCTACCCTGACCACCGCAGTCCACACGGTTCCTTCTGAGCGCTACCCTGACCACCGCAGTCCACACGGTTCCTTCTGAGCGCTACCCTGACCACCGAAGTCCACATGGTTCCTTCTGAGCGCTACCCTGACCACCGCAGTCCACACTGAGCCCTCTGATTTCTCTCCATCTTCCTTTTGCTATAATCTACACATAAAAATTGGTCTCAGTCCCAGATTAAGTGTTTCAGTAAAAAGATTAGAAAAGAGAAGTAGATTGTCTGCCCAAGGGGAGGTTGCTATTCTCTAAGTAACGTCCTTATTAAGACAGTAACTATACATGAGATGAGTGCCACTCCTGGGGTGCCACATATAGGGCTTCACTAGTGTTATTATGGATAAGATATTATACAGAGAGACACTGTGGACTCCTGGGGTGTATTCAAGATGCCCTGAGCGTTGCTTGAGCGTTTTAAAATGTTAACAGTAATAGTACTGAATTGAATGTTCAGTTACAATTAGTGTCAGTATAGCAGCCGAACCTGATAGTATGCATCTTGAATACACCCCTAGTGTTCCTGCTGATGCAGGAGTCTGATCTCCCAGCAGTGCTACATGTGACCAAGGGTCACCCAGCTTATATAATGTACAAATACACCTGTATATGTGTGTTTTTGTTTTGTTGGCATATATACACTGAGTGTACAAAACAAAACATGCACTAAATTATGCATACTATGCATGCACTGCACTTTGAGGAAACTATAGACAACTGTTCTCTTTATAATGACAGTATATACACAATGTACAAAACATGCTCTTTCCATGACATAGACGGACCAGGTGAATCCAGGTGAAAGCTATGATCCCTTATTGATGTCACTTGTTAAATCCACTTCAATCAGTGTAGATGAAGGCAGGTTAAAGAAGGATTTTTAAGCCTTGAGACAATTGAGACATGGATTGTGTATGTGCGCCATTCAGAGGGTGAATGGGAAAGACAAAAAATGCCTTTGAACGGGGTATGGTAGTAGGTGCCAGGCGCACCGGTTTGTGTCAAGAACTGCAACACTGCTGGGTTTTTCACGCTCAACAGTTTCCTGTGTCCCGTGTGTATCAAGAATGGTCCACCACCCAAAGGACATCCAACACCTTGTAGAGTCCATGCCACTATGAATTGAGGATGTTCTGAGGGCAAAAGGAGGGGGGGGGGTGCAACTGGATATTAGGAAGGTGTTCTTAATGTTTGGTATACTCAGTGTACATTTTAGTTGTTTCGTTTTTTTGTGGATGTGAACGTGCACATGTGCTTTTCAGCTTTTGAGTGAGTGAGTGAGAGAGTGATGTGTGTGTGTGTATGTTAGTCGGACCAGTCGTTCTCCTCCAGCTCTGAGTCATCCTCGGAGTCTGAATATTCGACGGCGATGCGTCTGGACAGGATGGTGGCCACGTCGTTCCCTACAGGCTCCCGCTTAGCCTGCTGCTCCTGCTGCTCCTGACCCTTCTTCAACTGGATACCTACAGCCAGGAAGAGACAGTTAAGACACTCTTCAACTGGATACCTACAGCCAGGAAGAGACAGTTAGACACTCTTCAACTGGATACCTACAGCCAGGAAGAGACAGTTAGACACTCTTCAACTGGATACCTACAGCCAGGAAGAGACAGTTAGACACTCTTCAACTGGATACCTACAGCCAGGAAGAGACAGTTAGACACTCTTCAACTGGATACCTACAGCCAGGAAGAGACAGTTAGACACTCTTCAACTGGATACCTACAGCCAGGAAGAGACAGTTAGACACTCTTCAACTGGATACCTACAGCCAGGAAGAGACAGTTAGACACTCTTCAACTGGATACCTACAGCCAGGAAGAGACAGTTAGACACTCTTCAACTGGATACCTACAGCCAGGAAGAGACAGTTAAGACACTCTTCAACTGGATACCTACAGCCAGGAAGAGACAGTTAGACACTCTTCAACTGGATACCTACAGCCAGGAAGAGACAGTTAGACACTCTTCAACTGGATACCTACAGCCAGGAAGAGACAGTTAGACACTCTTCAACTGGATACCTACAGCCAGGAAGAGACAGTTAGACACTCTTCAACTGGATACCTACAGCCAGGAAGAGACAGTTAGACACTCTTCAACTGGATACCTACAGCCAGGAAGAGACAGTTAGACACTCTTCAACTGGATACCTACAGCCAGGAAGAGACAGTTAGACACTCTTCAACTGGATACCTACAGCCAGGAAGAGACAGTTAGACACTCTTCAACTGGATACCTACAGCCAGGAAGAGACAGTTAGACACAGACACACTTCAACTGGATACCTACAGCCAGGAAGAGACAGTTAGACACTCTTCAACTGGATACCTACAGCCAGGAAGAGACAGTTAAGACACTCTTCAACTGGATACCTACAGCCAGGAAGAGACAGTTAGACACTCTTCAACTGGATACCTACAGCCAGGAAGAGACAGTTAGACACTCTTCAACTGGATACCTACAGCCAGGAAGAGACAGTTAGACACTCTTCAACTGGATACCTACAGCCAGGAAGAGACAGTTAAGACACTCTTCAACTGGATACCTACAGCCAGGAAGAGACAGTTAGACACTCTTCAACTGGATACCTACAGCCAGGAAGAGACAGTTAGACACTCTTCAACTGGATACCTACAGCCAGGAAGAGACAGTTAGACACTCTTCAACTGGATACCTACAGCCAGGAAGAGACAGTTAGACACTCTTCAACTGGATACCTACAGCCAGGAAGAGACAGTTAGACACAGACACACTTCAACTGGATACCTACAGCCAGGAAGAGACAGTTAGACACTCTTCAACTGGATACCTACAGCCAGGAAGAGACAGTTAGACACTCTTCAACTGGATACCTACAGCCAGGAAGAGACAGTTAGACACAGACACACTTCAACTGGATACCTACAGCCAGGAAGAGACAGTTAGACACACTTCAACTGGATACCTACAGCCAGGAAGAGACAGTTAGACACTCTTCAACTGGATACCTACAGCCTGGAAGAGACAGTTAGACACAGACACTCTTCAACTGGATACCTACAGCCAGGAAGAGACAGTTAGACACAGACACTCTTCAACTGGATACCTACAGCCAGGAAGAGACAGTTAGACACAGACACTCTTCAACTGGATACCTACAGCCAGGAAGAGACAGTTAGACACTCTTCAACTGGATACCTACAGCCAGGAAGAGACAGTTAGACACTCTTCAACTGGATACCTACAGCCTGGAAGAGACAGTTAGTCACAGACACACTTCAACTGGATACCTACAGCCAGGAAGAGACAGTTAGACACAGACACTCTTCAACTGGATACCTACAGCCAGGAAGAGACAGACACAGACACACTTCAACTGGATAGCTACAGCCATTTTAGACCATTCCATTGGTCCTAAAGAGAAATCTCCACCTCCCTGGGGCACCAGGTAATGCAAAACAAACTTGCCAGACAGACACACACACACTGAATACCTCTGCCACAGAGACAGGTGGGTTAGATACAGATACGCACTCTTACCCATGCGTATGGCAGCCAGCAAATCACTACGAGCATCATTAACAGGCTGGGTGTTGTGGGGCACGGAGGACATCTTGGGAGTGGTAGAGTAGGAGGAGCCTGGAGGGGGGGGCGGAGGCATCGGGGGAGTTGGAGCCACCAGCGACCCAGCGAGTGGCAGTGGGGGCGGGGCATAGACACCAGCTGATCCCATTAGTCCTGGAGGAGGAAGTGGGCCTCCGGGGGGCGTGGCAAAGGCAGATTGTGCAGATGGCATGAGAGGAGCAGGTGGAGGAGATCCGTTTCCATGTCCCCCCATCACACTGAGAGAGAAGGGACATATGGAGGGCGAGCATGAGGCATTATATTAATCATCAATCACATCATCGTAACCATTTCAGAAATAAAAAGTATTATATGTTTATTGGCCTCTCCACAAAAACATCTCACATATAGCCATGATAATCCTACCATACAAACATCCTCTGACAAGTTCAAGAAGAAAGACCAACAGGATGGAATTATTTCCAGATTTAGACAGGTCACAGACGAACAATGTTAAGAGAAGGCAGAGGACAACGCTTGGGTTTTGAGTGTACCAGGGCACTACTTGGTTTGTATGGGATGACAGTACATTACAGAGCCAAACGCTTAGTTCCAGAGAGAATAAAGCCTGTTGTTGATCATCAGATCAGCTAACCCTAACTCTAACCCAAACCAATAGCAGATTAAACACAACAAACCCTGGAGCCGGGCCAGAGCCCCAACAACAGAGCGTACATGGGTTTGTTTGATGTCCCTGTGCACATGTGAATGAATGTTAAATGTTCATTTGATTGTGCATTTATGCATCAATCTGTCTGCCAGCGTGTTTATTTATGTGCACTTGCTGACCTGTAGTCCACAGGTGGTAGAGACATGGATCCATTCATGTTCTCAATGGGAGGGAGAGAGGGTGGCGCATTGTGGGAGCGACCCAGGGTCCCTCCCCTGTAGACATGATCCAGAGTGACGTTTCCCTGAGCAGCCAGCTGAGCAGCCAGGAGACTGGGGGGTGGGCCGGAGTACGTGTGGGCGTGACCAGCATGATTGGTTGAGTTAGGGTAGTGGCGTTGGTGGTGGTCAGGCCCAAGACCCCTAGGAGAGAGAGTAAGGGAGGGAGATGGAAAGAGAACATTTTACAGAATGGCCAGCAGGGGGAGGAAGAGGACTGTCAGGTGTCAGCTGACAGAGACTAAATTATCCTAGTACTGGGGGAAACCCCTTATTTCCACTGGGGGAAACCCCTTATTTCCATGTGAGTAATAATCATCTATACAGAAAAGTATTATACAGACAGGTAATTATTCCATACTTTTTTACATTTGATATGTTATCTTATAAATGCATCTTTGTTTTATGTAAACTTTTCATTGACCTCATCTCATCATACAGTATGTATGTAACTTTGTGTGTGTATTTGGACTGGCCTCATCTCAGGGGACAGTGATCCCTCGCAGGTGAATCCCTGGTGGAGGGAGTGTGTGTGGCGGTGGTCGGGCCTCAGCTCCTTATCCAGGGACAACATATTCCACTCCTGACGACGGTTCCGAGCCTTACGCACCTTCTTCACCTCCCTCTGCAACGTCCCGTCCACACAACGCTTCTGCTCCTGTGAGGAGAGACATATTAGTGGAGAAAGGGAGGAAGAGAAAGAGAAGGAGGGAGAGATACAAAGAAAGAAAATAAAATAGGGATTTTACTTTGTTCTTCCTCTTCTCTTTCCTCTTGTCCTCCGTGTCCTGCAGCATCTTCTCTCTCCACAGGTCGAAGAAGTAGGAGGGGTCAGTGTAGAACTTCAGCCCCTCCTTGTGATCGTCCCTACAGGGTCAAAGGGCAAACACGGGTCAGGGTTTGTGGGAAATGAAGTCCACAACATTCCATTATGAGACTACAAAACAAGATCAGGTGAGGTATTTGACTCTGGGTTTAGACTGCCCTGCGTAGAAGAAGTTGGACAGGTCATAGAAAGGGAGGGGGAGAGAACCCACCTATATTTGGAGAGGATGTTGAGAGGTGGAGGTTTGTTACTCAGGTTGTACATCTCCTTGACAGGGATGGGAATGCTCCTCGTGGACACCACCTGCTGGTCCTGGGCGGTACTGCTCTTAAATGCCTTCTTCATGTTGATGTCCTGCAGAGAGACTGAGGACAGAGAAAGAGGACAAACAGAGAGAGAAAGAGGGAGAGAGAGAAAGGACACAGAAAGAGAAGGACAAAGAGAAAGAGGGTTGGGGAGATGTGGGAGAAAAGAGAGGGAAACAGACAGGGTGTGAGAGAATAATTTATAAAGCCTCAGTTTCAGCACTTTTACACCTGACTGGACCTCACATCACTATGCCAACGAGTAATGATGTCACTTCCTATTTCCTGTGACCTCTAATCCGTCTCACCTTCCTCCACGGTGGAGTCCAGCTGGGTGACCTTGACGGCCAGGCGGTCGATGCGGTCCTGCAGGGAGTTGGCTCTCAGGTAGAACGTGTTGGCCTCATTGAACAGCTCCCCAAAGATGTCCTCCGCATGTTTACCTGCAGTACAAGGGTAGACAGATGGATCATGTGGTTAGCATGACATCCTGGTGCACGAAATTATGCATGCACTGCACTTTGAGGAAACTATAGACAACTGTTATCTTTATAATGACAGTACTGTATATACACTGAGTGTACAAAACATGCTCTTTCCATGACAGACTGACAAGGTGAATCCAGGTGAAAGCTATGATTCCTTATTGATGTCACTTGTTAAATACACTTCAATCAGTGTAGATGATTTTTAAGCCTTGAGACAATTGAGACATGGATTGTGTATTAGGGTGAATGGGCAAGACAAAAGATTTAAGTGCCTTTGAACGGGGTATGGTAGTAGGTGCCAGGCGCACCGGTATAAGTGTGTCAAGAACTGTAACGCTGCTGGGTTTTTCACACTCAACAGTTTGCCGTATGTATCAATAATGGTCCACCACCCAAAGGACATCCAGCCAACTTGACACAACTGTGGGAAGCATTGGAGTCAACATGGGCCAGCATCCCTGTGGAACGCTTTCGACTCCTTGTAGAGTCCATGCCCCAACGAATTGAGGCTGTTCTGAGGGCAAAAGGGGGTGCAACTCAATATTAGGAAATTGTTCTTAATGTTTTGTAAACACAGTGACAGTCACTCAATTAGCCCATGTCAGTGATCATTTTTTAGATTGGTAAATGAGTCTAGTTAGTCTAGCTAGCTATCAAAACTTGTAGTAATCATGGCCTAATTACCAACCGGGCACGTAAGGCACGTGCCCAGGGGTCCTGACCTCCAGGGGGACCCCATTGATTGCCACTCTCACTCAGATATCATATTAACATGACATAAGTCTGGTTATCCCCATTCTGATAACCAGGTGGCGAATCGCATCTCTGCATGTCTGGCAGACATATCAGTGTGGATGTCAGATCACCACCTCAAGCTGAACCTCGGCAAGACGGAGCTGCTCTTCCTCCCGGGGAAGGACTGCCCGCTCCATGATCTCGCCATCACGGTTGACAACTCCATTGTGTCCTCCTCCCAGAGTGCAAAGAACCTTGGCGTGACCCTGGACAACACCCTGTCGTTCTCCGCTAACATCAAAGCGGTGACCCGATCCTGCAGGTTCATGCTCTACAACATTCGCAGAGTACGACCCTACCTTACACAGAAATGGCACAGGTCCTAATCCAGGCACTTGTCATCTCCCGTCTGGATTACTGCAACTCGCTGTTGGCTGGGCTCCCTGCCTGTTCCATTAAACCCCTACAACTTATCCAGAACGCTGCAGCCCGTCTGGTGTTCAACCTTCCCAAGTTCTCTCATGTCACCCCGCTCCTCCGCACACTCCACTGGCTTCCAGTTGAGGCTCGCATCTACTACAAGACCATGGTGCTTGCCTACGGAGCTGTGAGGGGAACGGCACCTCCTTACCTTCAGGCTCTGATGAGACCCTACACCCAAACGAGGGCACTATGTTCATCCACCTCTGGCCTGCTAGCTCCCCTACCTCTACGGAAGCACAGTTCCCGCTCAGCCCAGTCAAAGCTATTCGCTGCTCTGGCACCCCAATGGTGGAACAAGCTCCCCCACGACGCCAGGACAGCGGAGTCACTGACCACCTTCCGGAGACACTTGAAACCCTACCTCTTTAAGGAATACCTGGAATAGTATAAAGTAATCCTTCTACCCGCCCACCATTAAAAAAATAAAAAATAAAATAAAAAGGGTGGTTGTCCCACTGGCTATCATAAGTTGAATGCACCAATTTGTAAGTCGCTCTGGATAAGAGCGTCTGCTAAATTATGTAAATGTAAAATGTGTAGAATTGCAGAAAATTTGCTGTAAAACTGCAAAAACAAAATTTTGTTAAAATAATATTTTTTCCGCTAACAGATTCCTCTGTATTTATTAAATGATCGTTTTTAATCCCGGTGCGGAGTTAATGTAAGTTAATGTGTAGTGGCTAATTGTATAGCTAATAGGCTATGTGTTTGTAGACGAACTGAGGTGAATGAACCTAAAGCAGCCAAGGTGATAATGGCCGGGGTCAATTCTGCTTGTTTTTGCTGTTCTCCAAATAGCATTTTAAAGTGTTTAAACTGTACAGAAATGCAGTAAATGAGCTTCAACTGTCTTAAAATTTCACGAAAACTCAGATCCTGGCTACGGCCCTGCATCTGACGCAGAAAAGCTAATCCATGCATTCATTTTCTCCAGAATTGATTATGAGAACGCAGTACTTGGGGAGCCTGCCTGCAAATTCAATTAGTAAGTTCATACAAAACAGTGCCTCAAAGAATCTGACACAAACAAAAAAGTATTCCCACATCACCCCCATCCTTGCTGATCTCCATTTGCTTTCTGTTCCTCAAAGAAATTACTATAGAATTCTCCTCCTCTTCTACAAAGCCCTAAATGGCATCGGACCCGCCTACCTGTCAGACCTACTCTCCCCCTATGAACGGCAACCCACCCTACGTTCAAGCCACACCAAACTGGATCATGCCCCCAGGACCAGGCTCCGCACAATGGGGGACAGTGCCTTGTCCTCCCATGCACCACGCCTATGGAACTCCCTTCCAGATAATCTAAGGGCTGTTCAGACTGTTGGGGCTTTTAAAGCCTTAAGACTCATCTCTATCGGATGGCCTACCCTTCCTCCTAGACTTTGATCGTTGCATTCATGATATGGTTAGACATACATACACACACACACACACACACACACACACACACACACACACACACACACACACTACCAGTCAAAAGTTTGGACACACCAACTCATTCAAGGGTTTTTCTTTATTTTTACTATTTTCTACATTGTAGAATAATAGTGAAGACATCAAAACTATGAAATAACACATATGGAATCATGTAGTAACCAAAAGAAAGTGTTAAACAAATCAAAATATATTTTATGTTTGAGATTCTTCAAAGTAGCCACCCTTTGCCTTGATGACAGTTTTGCACAATCTTGGCATTCTCTCAACCAGCTTCATGAGGTAGTCACCTGGAATGCATTTCAATTAACAGGTGTGCCTTGCTAAAAGTTAATTTGTGGAATTTATTTCCTTCTTAATGCATTTGAGCCAATCAGCTGTGTTATGACAAGGTGGGGGGGGGTTACAGAAGCTAGCCCTATTTGGTAAAAGACAAAGTCCATATTATGGCAAGAACAGCTCAAATAAGCAAAGAGAAACAACAGTCCATCATTACTTTAAGACATGAAGGTCAGTCAATACGGAAAATGTCAAGAACTTTGAACGTTTCTTCAAGTGCAGTCGCAATACCCATCAAGCACTATGATGAAACTGGCTCTCATGAGGACCGCCACAGGAATGGAAGACCCAGAGTTACCTCTGTTGCAGGGGATAAGTTCATTAGAGTTACCAGCCTCAGAAATTGCAGTCCAAATAAATGCGTCAGAGTTCAAGTAACAGTCACATCTCAACATCAACTGTTCAGAGGGGACTGTGTGAATCAGGCCTTCATGGTTGAATTGCTGCAAAGAAACCACTACTAAAGGACAATAATAAGAAGAAGAGACTTGCTTGGGCCAAGAAACACGAGCAATGGACATTAGACCGGTGGAAATGTGTCCTTTGGTCTGGAGTCCAAATTTGAGATTTCCGCATGATCTCCGCATGTGTATTTCCCACCGTATAGCATGGAGGAGGAGGTGTTATGGTGTGTGGGTGCTTTGCTGGTGACACTGTCTGTGATTTATTTAGAATTCAAGGCACACTTAACCAGCATGGCTACCACAGCATTCTGCAGCGATACGCCATCCCATCTGGTTTGGGCATAGTGGGACTATCATTTGTTTTTCAACAGGACAATGACCCAACACACCTCCAGGCTGTGTAAGGGCTATTTTACCAAGAAGGAGAGTGATGCAGTGCTGCATCAGATGACCTGGTCTCCACAATCCCCCGACCTCAACCAAATTGAGATGGTTTGGGATGAGTCGGACCACAGAGTGAAGGAAAAGTAGCCAACAAGTGCTCAGCATATGTGGGAACTCCTTCAAGACTGATGGAAAAGCATTCCAGGTGAAGCTGGTTGAGAGAATGCCAAGAGTGTGCAAAGCTGTCGTCAAGGCAAAGGGTGGCTATTTGAAGAATCTCAAACATAAAATATATTTTGATTTGTTTAACAATTTTTTGGTTACCACATGATTCCATATGTGTTATTTCATAGTTTTGATGTCTTCACTATTATTCTACAATGTAGAAAATAGTAAAAATAAAGAAAAACCCTTGAATGAGTAGGTGTTCTAAAACTTTTTAACTGTATTATATATATATATATATATAAACTCAGCAAAAAAAGAAATGTCCCTTTTTCAGGACCCTGTCTTTCAAAGATAATTTGTAAAAATCCTAATAACTTCACAGATCTTCATTGTAATGGTTTAAACTCTGTTTCCCATGCTTGTTCAATGTACCATAAACGCTTAATGAACATGCACCCGTGGAACGGTCGTTATGACACTAACAGCTTACAGATGGTAGGTAATTAAGGTCACAGTTATGGAAACTTAGGACACTAAATAGGCCTTTCTACTGACTGAAAAACACCAAAAGAAAGATGCCCAGGGTCCCTGCTCATCTGCGTGAACGTATCTTAGGCATGCTGCAAGGAGGCATGAGGACTGCAGATGTGGCCAGTGCAATAAATTGCAATGTCCGTACTGTGAGACGCCTAAGACAGTGCTACAGGGAGACAGGACGGACAGCTGATCGTCCTCGCAGTGGCAGACCACGTGTAACAACACCTGCACAGGATCGGTACGTCCGAATATCACACAGGTACAGGATGGCAACAACAACTGCCCGAGTTACACCACGAACGCACAATCCCTAAATCAGTGCACAGACTGTCCGCAATAGGCTGAGAGAGGCTGGACTGAGGGTTTGTAGGCCTGTTGTAAGGCAGGTCCTCACCAGACATCACCGGCAACAACGTCGCCTATGGGCACAAACCCACCGTTGCTGGACCAGACAGAACTGGCAAAAAGCGCTCTTCACTGACGAGTCGCGGTTTTGTCTCACCAGGGGTGATGGTCGGATTCGCGTTTATCGTCGAAGGAATGAGCGTTACACCGAGGCCTGTACTCTGGAGCGGGATCGATTTGGAGGTGGAGGGTCCGTCATGGTCTGGGGCGGTGTGTCACAGCATCATCGGACTGAGCTTGTTGTCATTGCAGGCAATCTCAACGCTGTGTGTTACAGGGAAGACATCCTCCTCCCTCATGTGGTACCCTTCCTGCAGGCTCATCCTGACATGACTCTCGAGCATGACAATGCCACCAGCCATACTGCTCGTTCTGTGCGTGATTTCCTGCAAAACAGGAATGTCAGTGTTCTGCCATGGCCAGCAAAGAGCCCGGATCTCAATCCCATTGAGCACGTCTGGGAGCTGTTGGATCGGAGGGTGAGGGCTAGGGCCATTCCCTCCAGAAATGTCTGGGAACTTGCAGGTGCCTTGGTGGAAGAGTGGGGTAACATCTCACAGCAAGAACTGCCAAATCTGGTGCAGTCCATGAGGAGGAGATGCACTGCAGTACTTAATGCAGCTGGTGGCCACACCAGATACTGACTGTTACTTTTGATTTTGACCCCCCCTTTTGTTCAGGGACACATTATTCAATTTCTGTTAGTCACATGTCTGTGGAACTTGTTCAGTTTATGTCTCAGTTGTTGAATCTTGTTATGTTCATACAAATATTTACACATGTTAAGTTTGCTGAAAATAAACGCAGTTGACAGTTAGAGCACGTTTCTTTTTTTGCTGAGTTTATATAGTTGTTTTTTAAAACTATTTTTCTATTTTATTTGATGTACTTTGGGATTATTCTTGTATAATGAAAAGCGCTTTCCAAATGTAATAAATGCAGATTATTATAGTATGTAGATTTGAACAGGACCAAGCAATAACCAGACACAGTCAATCCTAAAGACAGCAACCACACCAGAGTCAGACAGGTAGGGGCAACCAATTGAGATGGACTTAATGATTGGGACTATCAAATCTCTTTCTACCATTCTTCTGGTAACAAACTGAACCAAGAAATTGACCACCGTAATGTGAGGACCTAGAGTAAAAATCCACAGCAATCAATCTTTGCTAGAGCAAGTCTGTTTAGTTCAGGCGTCAATACGTTTTAACAACTCTAAACTTTTGTGTGTCAGACGCAAACCCACGCATGAATGCATGAATGCACACACACTCACACACAGTGCGCGCATGCTCACGCAAAATATAGACTATTTCTGTCACCATACTGACAGGATGACCTCTGGATAAATATTTAGAGGAACGAAGGAAGGAAGGAAGGAAGGGAGATCTAGCATGCTGAGGTCCATCAACTCTGACCTCTCTTCATGGTTCTGACATTCAGTCCACATCCACACGCACACACTCACTGGACATACTGCATCAACACACACACACGGATACGTGTACACACACACACACACACACACACACAGCTCCTGTCCCTAGCTCAGGGCTTCCAGTCATTTATATTTAACCCACACAGCAGCTGCTGAAAGTTCCACTCCCACCACAACAACTCTCACAATGACAGAGAGAAAGAGAGAGAGAGAGAGAGAGAGAGAGAGAGAGAGAGAGAGAGAGAGAGAGAGAGAGAGAGAGAGAGAGAGAGAGAGAGAGAGAGAGAGAAAGAGAGAAAGATTTGGGGGAGGGAGGAAAACAGAGTATGAGCAAGATGGAGAAAGCAAGAAAGCGAGGGTCGAGAGAGAGCGAGAGGTGGAGCTGTGGTGGTTGGATACTGGGTATAAGCGAGGAAAGAATATCTCAATATATTCGACAGGACATTATATGGGTCGTGTCATGGTATTCAGGCTATTCCCCCTTAGGTCATAGTCACTCTGTTGAATATACCGCAGCACACACACACTGAATGTATTATTGCGGAAATATCTAAACAGGATTACATCCTCCTGTGGGTCTATGATGACAGAGTCTTGACCTAGAGACCTCTAGCTCTGATCCTGTTTCACTGAACACTGACAAATCAATCTCTGCTCCAGGATTAAACATCACTATATCATCATGTCTTCTCACAATGTCAAACAGGACTGTGCAGTGTGCACAGCAGCATGGTGACTATGAGATAGATGGTGATGAGAGAGTATTTTATGCGAGTATATAATAGTATAATATTTAATGAACAGCGGGGCAGGGAAACGAACCTGGGTCGCAAGGCAAACACCCTACCCATTGCGCCAATAGGGTTAACTCACTTGGGAATTACCATGTCTCATACAGTGAGGATCAATACAACATGAGCAGCATAAGCATGTTATTCATAGGTGTGGAAAATGACAATGACATACAGTGGGGAGAACAAGTATTTGATACACTGCCGATTTTGCAGGTTTTCCTACTTACAAAGCATGTAATTAAAGGTACACTTCAACTGTGAGAGACAGAACTAAAACGAAAATCCAGAAAATCATATTGTATGATTTTTAAGTAATTAATTTGCATTTTATTGCATGACATAAGTATTTGATCACCTACCAACCAGTAAGAATTCCGGCTCTCACAGACCTGTTCGTTTTTCTTTAAGAAGCCCTCCTGTTCTCCACTCATTACCTGTATTAACTGCACCTGTTTGAACTGGTTACCTGTATAAAAGACACATGTCCACACACTCAATCAAACAGACTCCAACCTCTCCACAATGGCCAAGACCAGAGAGCTGTGTAAGGACATCAGGGATAAAATTGTAGACCGGCACAAGGCTGGGATGGGCTACAGGACAATAGGCAAGCAGCTTGGTGAGAAGGCAACAACTGTTGGCGCAATTATTAGAAAATGGAAGAAGTTCAAGATGACGGTCAATCACCCTCGGTCTGGGGCTCCATGCAAGATCTCACCTCGTGGGGCATCAATGATCATGAGGAAGGTGAGGGATCAGCCCAGAACTACACAGCAGGACCTGGTCAATGACCTGAAGAGAGCTGGGACCACAGTCTCAAAGAAAACCATTAGTAACACACTACGCCGTCATGGATTAAAATCCTGCTCAAGCCAGCGCATGTCCAGGCCCGTCTGAAGTTTGCCAATAACCATCTGGATGATCCAGAGGAGGAATGGGAGAAGGTCATGTGGTCTGATGAGACAAAAATAGAGCTTTTTGGTCTAAAGTCCACTCGCCGTGTTTGGAGGAAGAAGAAGGATGAGTACAACCCCAAGAACACCATCCCAAACGTGAAGCATGGATGTGGAAACATCATTCTTTGGGGATGCTTTTCTGCAAAGGGGACAGGACGACTGCACTGTATTGAGGGGAGGATGGATTGGGCCATGTATCGCGAGATCTTGGCCAACCACCTCCTTCCCTCAGTAAGAGCATTGAAGATGGGTCGTGGCTGGGTCTTCCAGCATGACAACGACCCGAAACACACAGCCAGGGCAACTAAGGAGTGGCTCCGTAAGAAGCATCTCAAGGTCCTGGAGTGGGCTAGCCAGTCTCCAGACCTGAACCCAATAGAAAATCTTTGGAGGGAGCTGAAAGTCCGTATTGCCCAGCGACAGCCCCGAAACCTGAAGGATCTGGAGAAGGTCTGTATGGAGGAGTGGGCCAAAATCCCTGCTGCAGTGTGTGCAAACCTGGTCAAGACTTACAGGAAACGTATGACCTCTGTAATTGCAAACAAAGGTTTCTGTACCAAATATTAAGTTCTGCGTTTCTGATGTATCAAATACTTGTCATGCAATAAAATGCAAATTAATTACTTAAAAATCATACAATGTGATTTTCTGGATTTTTGTTTTAGATTCCGTCTCTCACAGTTGAAGTGTACCTATGATAAAAATTACAGACCTCTACATGCTTTGTAAGTAGGAAAACCTGCAAAATCGGCAGTGTATCAAATACTTGTTCTCCCCACTGTATGTTACTGTTGAAACACTGGTATAAAGCGTATGTAGTCGTTTGTAGTGTGTGGTTAGTGCTCTGTATCTGTGTGTTTTCTGAGTGTGTGTGTTACTCAGGCTGCTGAGCTGGCGGATGATGGAGGAGAGGGTGTTGTTCATCACACACTCCAGCTCACTGCCAACGCCCTCTGGCAACGCCCCCTGGCACAGGTGGCGTGGGTCGATGTTCCTCTTCACCAGAGGCATGGTGACACCTCACACTGTCACACCTAGAGAGAACCACAGGACACACAATACATATGATATATAACACACTGTACTTACATAATGAACGTATTTACAGACAACTTTTGTTGTAAGTTATAACTATTGTAAATAAATATGGTAAGTAGTATAAACACATCCACGATGCACGGAGACAGATACACACACAGCTAGTCACTGGCCAGACATATTAGCACACACTAACAAACTCACAATCCTATTCTTCCAAACAGGGTTAAAAACACTGGGCATACAACTGTGACCCTTCCAGACCGGTCCAGACCCGTCCAGACAGTAGTAGTAGACAGTAGCAGGCCAACGTCAGAGAGATTAAGGTATTAAGAAAATAAGCTACAGTCCAGCTAATGCTTTCCAGCCTTACCACTGCCCCAGATGTACGGTCAACAGTTCAAACACAAACTCACTCTCCTGTGCCGTGCACGCTGAGACACATTCCCTTGATAGTTCAGACCAACACACACTCTCCAATGCAATTGGACACATTCACTAGACACAAAGGATTAAATTGCTCTTTCCTTGATACTAATCTAAGGTCTACATCTTCCCTATAATGGTTTAAGTCAGGATCTGAGGAGGCTAAGCTGATCCTAGATCTGTGTCTAAGGGCCGCTTCTACAGCAGATGAAAAAGGGATCTCAGAAAGCATCGGAGCGGCCATCTTATCTGGGCCTCTTCCTGCTTCCTGTTTTTACGGCCTCCGCCCGGCTCCAGCTTCCTGTTCCTCACAGTGTAACATCTCTACGTCCTGTCCTCCCAGAGGAGCAGAAGAACAATACACCCAACAGCAAAGCTGACCCCTCAGCCACTCTTTTTCAGATCTAGTATGCTAAGCTGTGTGTGTCATTGATGAATAGGGGGTTTTGTGAAGGGGATACCTAGTCAGTTGCACAACTGAATGCATTCCACCGAAATGTGTCTTCTGCATTTAACCCAATCCCTCTGAATCAGAGAGGTGTGGGGGGCTGCCTTAATCAATGTCCACGTCATCGGCGCCCGGGTGCAATTATTGTTGGGGGTTAACTGCCTTGCTCAAGGGCAGAACGGCAGATTTTTCCAACTTGCTGGCTTGGGGATTTGACCCAGCGACCTTTCAGTTACTGGCCCAATAATCTTAACCAAAGGCTACCCCCTTTGATGGTGTTGACAGAGAAAATAGTCATTTCTGACCACCAAGTAGCAACCTCCCCCCAAGGTTACGGCAGAGTCCTCAGCTGGCTTCGGTCCAATACCCCCCGCCAAGCCCTGCTTACAGCCACAAACCAATAAGGGACAACAAAGGAGAATTACTGCACCATCATCTGCTGCCACAAAGCTCAGTGAAAACAGCCAATTAGGCCTGCTGTTAAAGAGATAGCATCCTGATTTGCGTATTGAACCAGGCCTACATTATTATAGAAAAACGTTAGTCTGTGAAATGTGTTGGTTTGCTCTGCTTGGAAGTTCTGCATATAGTTAACATATGCCATGAGTTTGTTTTTGTTCTTGTCTGGTGTGACAATGGGGAGATAATTAGAGGTTGGGGAGGGGAGGCAAATAAAGGAAAGTGGGAGAGAGGAAGGGAACGTGTGTGTGTGTGAGGGGGTAAATAATGTGTGTATATGGTGTGTGTGTGTGTGTACGAGAAAAAGGAAATGTGTGTCTGTGTGTCTAGAGAGTGAGTGAGTGAGGGAGGGGATGAGCAGGGGCCTCAGGGAAGCCACTCTGAAAGGTTCCTAGGACAATGGAGCTCCGTTCACACGGCAACAGCAGAGTGCTCCCATGCATGCCTCCCCCTCCACTCCCCTCCCAGACCTCCTTTTAACACCCCCTGAAAAGAGGGCACTCCACTCAGAAAGGAAGAGAGGGGAGAAAGAGTGAGAGAGGGGGAAGAAAAAGGAGGAAGAGAGACATGGAAAAATAGAGGAATAGAGAAAGTGGGAGAGAGCGAGAGAGAGTGAGAGTTAGATTACGATTTCTTATATTTAGTCACATGCACAGGTTTGCAGATGTAGTTTACGTATACAGTGAAATTCTTAAGCGCCGAGCTCCAACAGTGCAGGTGTGAATGAAACAATAATAATAATAATAATAATAATAATAATAATAAATACACCAGTTGAGGTCGTGCCGTTTAAGATGAGGGAGGACGATACATTTCTTTATGAGCATGGCCTTATTTCTATTACAGCATATTGGATGACTGTCATTCATATTCCATTCACCCAGCTCAATGTAACGTCGATAGATTTAGGCTACTACATGATACTCGAATTTCCCTATACCCATCATGAGGTTGCTAAAACCTAGCCTATGAATGAAAGTTTACAACGTAGGTGCACAGGTCAAGATAATTTTTTGTAAATCAAGGTGACAGACAGTGACACATTGAATACCGCCTTGCACACTCTTGCCTAGCTGATCTAGGGTTTAATCATTAGTCCCACGGCTGCAAACGAGAGTTTCTATTGGACCAAATTCAGGTATGTCTATCCCTATTTTGTACCGTTTGCTTACGTTTAAGAATCGGCGGAATGAATACACCCATGATCACACGCAAACACAGGTAACATTCATAGCAGCCACATACAAACAGCATGATCACTTTGCTCATAATTCCTCCTCTCTCACCTTTTCCCTCCGCTTGTGGAATCCAGTGCACAACACATCAGCTGTCTGTGACCAGGCGAAAAAACTTTTCCAAGCCAAACCTTCATATCATAACTGCTAACCGTTACACACAGCCTACACCGTTGTCACCATATTATCTAATGTTTAAGTCAACATAGTTAATAGAACTAACGCGTTACTAAACCCGATACAACCATACAGTACAGTGTACAGTCAGCAAGCACTTTAGCAGTTACACCGGCGGTCCCCGGTGGCAATACATTAATAAAACCAAAAGCTTGCCTTGACTTGGAAGCTACAGTGAGGGAAAAAATTATTTGATCCCCTACTGATTTTGTACGTTTGCCCACTGACAAAGAAATTATCAGTCTATAATTTTAATGGTACGTTTATTTGAACAGTGAGAGACAGAATAACAACAAAAAACCCAGAAAAACGAATGTTAAAAATGTTATAAATTGATTTGCATTTTAATGAGGGAAATAAGTATTTGACCTCCTCTCAATCAGAAAGATTTCTGGCTCCCAGGTGTCTTTTATACAGGTAACGAGCTGAGATTAGGAGCACACTCTTAAAGGGAGTGCTCCTAATCTCAGCTTGTTACCTGTATAAAAGACACCTGTCCACAGAAGCAATCAATTAATCAGATTCCAAACTCTCCACCATGGCCAAGACCAAAGAGCTCTCCAAGGATGTCAGGGACAAGATTGTAGACCTACACAAGGCTGGAATGGGCTACAAGACCATCGCCAAGCAGCTTGGTGAGAAGATGACAACAGTTGGTGCGATTATTCGCAAATGAAAGAAACACAAAAGAACCGTCAATCTCCCTCGGCCTGGGGCTCCATGCAAGATCTCACCTCGTGGAGTTGCAATGATCATGAGAACGGTGAGGAATCTGCCCAGAACTACATGGGAGGATCTTGTCAATGATCTCAAGGCAGCTGGGACCATAGTCACCAAGAAAACAATTGGTAACACACTACGCCGTGAAGGACTGAAATCCTGCAGTGCCCGCAAGGTCCCCCTGCTCAAGAAAGCACATATATACAGGGCCGTCTGAAGTTTGCCAATGAACATCTGAATGATTCAGAGGAGAACTGGGTGAAAGTGTTGTGGGCAGATGAGACCAAATTGGAGCTCTTTGGCATCAACTCAACTCGCCGTGTTTGGAGGAGGAGGAATGCTGCCTATGACCCCAAGAACACCATCCCCACCATCAAACATGGAGGTGGAAACATTATGCTTTGGGGGTGTTTTACTGCTAAGGGGACAGAACAACTCCACCGCATCAAAGGGATGATAGACGGGGCCATGTACCATCAAATCTTGGGTGAGAACCTCCTTCCCTCAGCCAGGGCATTGAAAATGGGTCGTGGATGGGTATTCCAGCATGACAATGACCCAAAACACACGGCCAAGGAAACAAAGGAGTGGCTCAAGAAGAAGCACATTAAGGTCCTGGAGTGGCCTAGCCAGTCTCCAGACCTTAATCCCATAGAAAATCTGTGGAGGGAGCTGAAGGTTCGAGTTGCCAAACGTCAGCCTCGAAACCTTAATGACTTGGAGAAGATCTGCAAAGAGGAGTGGGACAAAATGCCTCCTGAGATGTGTGCAAACCTGGTGGCCAACTACAAGAAACGTCTGACCTCTGTGATTGCCAACAAGGGTTTTGCCACCAAGTACTAAGTCATGTTTTGCAGAGGGGTCAAATAGTTATTTCCCTCATTAAAATGCAAATCAATTTATAACATTTTTGACATACGTTTTCTGGATTTTTTTGTTGTTATTCTGTCTCTCACTGTTCAAATAAACCTACCATTAAAATTATAGACAGATCATTTCTTTGTCAGTGGGAAAACGTACAAAATCAGCAGGGGATCAAACACTTTTTTCCCTCACTGTAGCTAGCTAAATAAGTGAAAAAAATACTACAAAATATAGCTAGCTCTCTCTCTCTCGTTTCTCCTTCATTTTTTAGGAAATGCAAGGCAGGTTGACATGCTCAGAGTGTAGATTTATTTACAGGTCTTGGTGATCCAATGGTGAAAGTGCCATGTTATACAAAATATAGTAAATTGACCAAATATACACGGGCAATAGCCCAAAAGAAATATACTCTGTATCAGGCTTAACCTAATCTGAACGGACACTGGTAGAGGGCAAGAAACCAAAAATCAAATCTGTCAAACACAGGAGCTCAAACAGTTAGGCCTACATAATATAAGCACCTGGCCCCCAGGACCATACAATTACCCAATGGGCAATTACAACCAATAAACTGTTTCTACAATGTAAAAGGCAATTTCCACATCCACTGGTACATTAGTCTTAATCAGACTTAATGATTATTAATTATATTTCAACACCATGCATAAATGGAACAATGATTTTGTCTTATTCAACGTTCTGACTCCAAAGCGTGGAGCGCAGGCCACGTAGCCTATTTCTATGTGAACTGAGGCGCGCCCGCCCGCTCCTATTATGCACAACCAGAATGACAGAGACATTGGACACAGACACACGGAACTCCGACATAACCCGGAAAATATGAACAAAGGAAACCATACATTGAATTAAATAAACAGAACTTTCACCTCATGAGTCTTGCGAACGTGCATGTGCATGTGCATGTGCACTATAAAAATCACGCCCAATCAGATCAGGTTAACAAATGGTTGGCTAAATGAAAATGTATCTCAGGCCTATCAAACGTGAAACAGAAATGTCTACGCGTTGCAATGAACGGTAAGGGGATGGAATGATGAAACGCTAGCAGTTATTGTAGTATTAGATGGAATATAGATTTCCCACATAAGGCCTATGTATTTAAAGGTGTGAAAGCAACAGCAAACATTTTAACAAGAGAAAAAAAGCATTCTCCACTGGCGGGAGTTTGGAGAGCGCAAGTGAAGAGCAGCGCTATGGTGCGTCTTCGCCACAGTAATAATTAATTTTAACAACAAATTCCAAATTCAAGCTTCATAAGTTAATTATTAATTTAAAGCAATTGTTACATACCAAAGGCCAGTAGGCCTGTGCTACTAATTGTTGCCACATTGCTGGTGAGCTTGCAAAGTAAACAGTTAATACTCTTGATCACCAAACAATTTTTGGAGCTGCATATTTATTTACTATGGCAATCCTCTCTTCCTACAATTTGACGTTTTCGCTGCACCTGATCCCATAACTGTACAGCAAATTAGCAATCTGTTGGCTAGCTCACCCGACCTGCGTTGATTGACAGTTTGCTGGTGCAATCAGAGTTCCGGGTGAGCGTTTCATTAGCCAATCTGTTGCAGGTTAATATTGGCTGCTGTATTTAACATTCAGAAAACAAGAGCTTGCGTCCCTCTTTGAATTGTCTATTGGTATAAGAAATGCAAAAACAAAAAAAAGAAATGTCCAGCAAGCTATTCTAGTCTAGCGTTTCCTGCATGGGACTCCAAGAGCTAAGGAGCGTTTTTTAAGGAGAGATAAAGAAAACCCTTGAATACTGTATAAATAGTAATGAGGTAAACACTACCAGTCAAAAGTTTGGACACCTACTCATTCAAGGGGTCTTCTTTATTTTTACAATTTTCTACATTGTAGAATAATAGTGAAGACATCAAAACTATGAAATAACACATATGGAATCATGTAGTAACCAAAAAAGTGTCAAACAAATCAAAATATATTTTAGATTTTAGATTCTTCAAAGTAGCCACCCTTTGCCTTGATGACAGCTTTGAACACTCTTGGCATTCTCTCAACCAGCTTCACAGGGAATGCTTTTCCAACAATCTTGAAGGAGTTCCCACATATGCTGAGCACTTGTTGGCTGCTTTTCCTTCACTCTGCGGTCCAACTCATGCCAAACCATCTCAATTGTGTTGAGGTCGGGTGATTGTGGAGGCCAGGTCATCTGATGCAGCACTCCATCACTCTCCTTCTTGGTCAAATAGCCCTTACACAGCCTGGAGGTGAGTTTTGGGTCATTGTCCTGTTGAAAAACAAATGATAGTCCCACTAAGCGCAAACCAGATGGGATGGCGTATCGCTGCAGAATGCTGTGGTAGCCATGCTGGTTAAGTGTGCCTTGAATTCTAATTAAATCACTGACAGTGTCACCAGCAAAGCACCCCCACACCTCCTCCTTCATGCTTCATGGTGGGAACCACACATCCATTCACCTACTCTGCGTCTCACAAAGACACGGCGGTTGGAACCAAAAATCTCAAATTTGGACTCATCAGACCAAAGGACATATTTCCACCGGTCTAATGTCCATTGCTCGTGTTTCTTGGCCCAAGCAAGTCTCTTCTTCGTATTGGTGTTCTTTAGTAGTGGTTTCTTTGCAGCAATTCGACCATGAAGGCCTGATTCATGCAGTCTCCTCTGAACAGTTGAGATGTGTCTGTTACTTGAACTCTGTGAAGCATTATTTGGGCTGCAATTTCTGAGACTGGTAACTCTAATGATCTTATCCTCTACAGCAGAGGTAACTCTGGGTCTTCCATTCCTGTGGCGGTCCTCATGAGAGCCAGTTTCATCATAGCGCTTGATGGTTTTTGCGACTGCATTTGAAGAAACTTTCAAAGTTCTTTACATTTTCCGGATTGACTGACCTTCATGTCTTAAAGTAATGATGGACTGTCATTTCTCCTTGCTTATTTGAGATGTTTTTGCCATAATATGGACTTGGTCTTTTACCAAATAGGGCTATCTTCTGTATACCACCCCTACCTTGTCACAACACAACTGATTGGCTCAAACGCATTAAACTCTGCAGCTGCAATAATAAAACAAATCTTTACAATAAAAACAAATTAAGAAGGTGATCCCCGAAAGCCAGATGGAGATGTGTAAATTAGACACGCATTCGGTCCTTATATTACTGTAGCAAAGGCTATGCTGTAGCAAATGTAGGCCTACCTGTCACATGGAAAAAGTTACCATGATGAGATGATACTGTAGGTCTACATGCATTGTGAACTGGACTCCATGCTGAGATGGGCTGTCTGTCCCCACCATGAGCATTGATGATTGATCATACAGCGAGCAGAGAGAAGGCCGTAGAGAAGACATATTTAGACATTGCATATAATTTAACAGTTCCATTTCACGTCCCTATTGATATTAATAATTTATTATAATTTACCGGTTTCTCGCAGTTATTTATCTCGGGAAAAGGGAGTGGTTTTGGGCGGTAAATCTCGGTAACCGGGTTCCCGCCATTTAACCCTAGTTGGAGGAGGTCCTCCAGAAATTTATAATTACTAAGTCTATGGAAGGGGGTGAGAACCATGAGGCGCCTAGGTTTTGTATTGAAGTCAATGTACCCAGAGGAGGACGGAAGCTAGCTATCCTCCGGCTACACCATAGTGCTACCCTACAGAGGGCTGTTGAGGCTACTGTAGACTTTCATTGCAAAACAGTTTGAGCGAGAGAGAAAAAAACACTAGTGAGGTGGGGAGAGAGAGAGAGAGTGAGAAACTGCAGGAAGTCAAAGAAAGAGTAAAGCCCTAATACAAACACACAGGAATAGCTCCGCCAGGCATGTAGGCTACTCTGACAAACTAATAACTTGCAATGCCAGAGGAAAATTACTTTTCTCTGCCACGCACCTGTGCAAGCACACTCACACACAAAACCACTATAGCCTCTCAGATCCTTAGCAGCACATTAGCCATCTCCAGAGCTCAGAGAGCTGAGGGCCTTTGAATGTCACTAGAGACATCCTGACTACTGCCACCAGGATGTAGTTGATGTGTCTCCCTAAAGACCCTCTACACCCACACACAGCTTTTACTATGGATGCCGAAATTCCTGAGCAGGGCAACATTATCAATTTATGAGTCAAGTACAGCCTCTTGGCGCGAGAGCTCGTGGTGGGTCATCAATATTGCAAGATCAATTACGTCAGGTTACACATTGCCCTAAAAATTACGCTAAAAAATCCTACTCTGACATTGCTTGATCATGCATGGTCTCTACAACATGCAATATGCCTATTACTCTATTCATAAAGATATAGGCTATGTTAATTATAGTCTGTGAACCTTATAATAATTGACATGTCACTGCCCTACATTCACAGAATAACGTAGCCCATTTCACATTTTAATAGAACAATTGTAGTTAATCTATCTTGCTTTCTGGAGAGTGTGGGTGAGCAACAAAACCAGCCGCCTGTGCGCTGGCTGCAGGCTGTGCACAAACACAACACAGCCTAGCCTACACATGCAGACACAAAACTGATGGCAAGCGCGATCAAAGTTCCTCACTGTCTCTTCCCGTTACTGATGGGTCGGCTGACCTACATCTGTTTACCGATTCTATTTCCCAGCCTGCACCGATAGCAACAATATTATAACCCAACTTAGTTCTAACACTTTCTACATCAAATGCATTTTGTCCGTTCCAGTGAACAATAATAAACCGGTTCCGAGCAAGACCAAATGGAGTATGCAGTAATAAGCTATAATTTTATTTAAAGAATCGGGCCTTGGACACAGATAACTCGTAAAGCCCTTGTGCTTCATCATTGTCATATATTGAGTATCCACTAGTGGCGGCCGGCGGCTCCGTCCAGTCAGTGGTTCGACCATTTCGATTAACGCAATTCTACATATAAAAAAATACATTCAATTAGGGGCAAAAATAAACAGTTTGGTGAGTAAAATTCACATTCTTATGATGAGTTATAAATGTATAGTACAAACCCTCACCAGCAGTCAGAAATGTAATAGATTTCAGTCTGTCAGCATGTCCCGTTAGATACTCCTCTTGTTCGCGCTGCCATCTGTGTCCCTGGCCGTCTGGACACTCCAAACGATCCACCGCGGGGGGCGGGATCCGCCGGCAGACTCTGCCTATCAGCATTCAGTAACGGGGATTTAATAAGCAGTGGGTGTTCCCATTGTCAAATCGCAGCCCTTGAAAGGCATGAGTGACATCGAGGTTCCCTGTCGGGCATGGATAGGGCGGGGTCTCAGGGTGTGTAGGGGAGGCTACAGGGGGCTTACCATTTTATGCAATCCAGTCCCCATGCCGTGTTAACGTTAAAGGCTTAAAATAAACACATTTTGGGGGATGGAGGATTTGGCCTACAGTTTAAAAGGGTCTTATAACAGGGGCATCTTTTTAGAGGGTTTTTTGGGAGCAACTGACACGTGGCAGGTTTAATGATAGAGCTGGACTGATTCCATTCTAGCAGCTTTAGTAACTGACTGGGATGACTGCTTGTTTTAGGGAAGCACAAGCTTTGAACTGGGCAAAGGGGGAAGATAATATTTTGTGAGAGGGCAACCTCATCTTCTGTGTAAATGTGTGAGAGCGAGAAAGACCGAAAGAGATATAGCGAAGGAGAGATCGAGAGAGGGCAGTGAATGAGTAATGACAGACCTTAGAGATAAAGAGGACGAACTGGGATTGTTCCATTATTGAAGACACTTCTATTCCTGGAAGAGAACATAACCTGTAAAAAGGCACTCACATAACACACAGAGAGAGACAGAGACAGAGAGAGAAACCCCAATGTCAACGTTTCCACTTTTATTGTCAGGATACTTGCGTCATGTAAAATATTTCAATACAGTAAAAATGCATGTTCCATTTGCCATCCTCCACACAATTTGTTGGTTTGTCATCATGGAGTTGTAAGGCTTTGCCCACATCGATAAAAACGGCAGCTCTCTCTCAGCACAACAGAAGCTGCTTCACCACTTTTTATTTTTATACAGTTAGTGAAAACAAAATGGATTAAATTATAAACTCGTAAAATCTTTTTTTTCTTCCTTTGTTTTTGTTAATTTTTTTTCTCAATAAAGCCCTCAACCAGAGCTATGGGCGGGCCCCACTAACTCCCAGAATGCTCCTGTCAGCAGCTCAATTCGGTCCCCAAGGAAGATGCCCATGGAAGGGCGGACAGACACAGACAGACAAGAGGACAGACAGGAAGACAAACAGACAGAGGGACAGAGACAGGACAGACAGATACTCTGTCAATGCTGGCAGTCACATAGCAGCTTTAGTCTCATCGAAGCTTCAACAGGAAGAGGGGAATCCGTCTGGAAAGGGGGTGAGCTTTGGTGGAGGTGGTGCGGTAAGGAGAGAAGGGTGAAGGGAGAGGGGAGCCCCAGGTCCATCTTCTGTTTGTTTGTCTTGTGGCTGTAGTTAAGTACCAGTTCTGAAGGTTAACTTTGTAATGGTCACAAACTTGCAGCAACGATGACTTGAACCACAGAGGAACGAACGAGGGAACCAACAAACTGACAGCATCTGTTCTTCCTTCTCCATCTTCCTCTAGTTTGGAGGTTTAGTCTCCATGTGTGGCTCATGGTTGAACTGAAGTCATGTTCTGTCATGGCTAATGTTGTTGCGTTATGTCATGTTCTTTTCAGAATATTATATTTCATACTGGGCTAATTAATGGACTGCTGCAGTGAGGGTGGACCGGTGGGGCGAGGAGGGGGGGCTGTTGCCATGGACACACCCACTTCCCTCAGTACATTCTCCCTAGCGGGCATGGCGAGGGGTGGGTAGAGGTCAGGGGTCAGTAGCGGTGGGTCTGGTGTGAGTACTGCGGGGGCTGCTGGGAGGTAGAGGAGTATCCGATGCTGCTTTGGGGCAGTGATGTGCTTGGTCCGGGGTTCTGGTAGGCAGCATGTGGATTGGAGCGCTGAGAGATAAATAAGGTAACTAATCAGACTCTACATTTACAATTTAGGTTTTTAGAATTTGGTATGATTTGGTGGGATAACCCAGAAATCTGCAAAATCATGCTGTATATGGTATTGCGTGTGTGTACCATACCTGGTAGTCTGAGGTCATGAGGCCACTTGAGGTAGTGACGGGTGGGACCACTCGCACCTTCTTTAGGGGCGGGCCCTGGGCATGGCTATTGTCAGGGTTACCGGTGTGCCCCGCCCCGTTGGTGTGGTTGTTCCCCTGCTGCTGCTGGTTCTTCTGGAAAATTCAACAACACCCACCCAAGCCTTCATCAACGGATCACCATACACTAACACACACTGGAAATACACTCAAATGTTTCCCTTAAAAGGCCCAATGCAGCCGTTTTTATATCAATACCAAATAATTTCTGGATAACAATTATGTACCTAACTGTAATACATTTTCATTAAAATGGCGGAAAAATAGCTTTTTAACAAAAAAACTACTTCTCAAGCAAGAAATTTGCTAGGACTGTCATAGGAGTGGTCTGAGTGGGGATGGGAAAACTGACAAACAAGCTGTTATTGGCAGAGAGGTTTGGAACCCTCTTTGTTATTGGTCTATTAACCAATTTACCACAGTGATGTCACCATGGAAAGCTGAAACTCCCGCCCATCACAAACCTGCTGATTAGAAGGTCTTGTGTACATATGATACAAAACACAGGAAAAAAAGAATTGACTTTATACTTTTCATCTATAGTTCACTAAAAACACACACTTAAATGTAATCATATATATATATATATATACACTGCTCAAAAAAATAAAGGGAACACTTAAATAACACAATGTAACTCCAAGTCAATCACACTTCTGTGAAATTAAACTGTCCACTTAGGAAGCAACACTGATTGACAATACATTTCACATGCTGTTGTGCAAATGGAATAGACAACAGGTGGAAATTATAGGCAATTAGCAAGACACCCCCAATAAAGGACTGGTTTTGCAGTTGGTGACCACAGACCACTTCTCAGTTAAATAATAATAAATAATTGGTCATTTAGCAGACGCTCTTATCCAGAGCGACTTACAGGAGCAATTAGGGTTAAGTGCCTTGCTCAAGGGCACATCGACAGATTTTTCACCTAGTCGGCTCGGGGATTAGAACCAGCGACCTTTCGGTTACTGGCACAACGCTCTTAACCACTAAGCTACCTGCCGCCGGCTGGAGTTCCTATGCTTCCTGGCTGATGTTTTGGTCACTTTTGAATGCTGGCGGTGCTTTCACTCTAGTGGTAGCATGAGACGGAGTCTACAACCCACACAAGTGGCTCAGGTAGTGCAGCTCATCCAGGATGGCACATCAATGCGAGCTGTGGGAAGAAGGTTTGCTGTGTCTGTCAGCGTAGTGTCCAGAGCATGGAGGCGCCACCAGGAGACAGGCCAGTACATCAGGAGACGTGGAGGAGGCCGTAGGAGGGCAACAACCCAGCAGCAGGACCGCTACCTCCGCCTTTGTGTAAGGAGGAGCAGGGGGAGCACTGCCAGAGTCCTGCAAAATGACCTCCAGCAGGCCACAAATGTGCATGTGTCTGCTCAAACGGTCAGAAACAGACTCCATGAGGGTGGTATGAGGGCCCGACGTCCACAGGTGGGGGTTGTGCTTACAGCCCAACACCGTGCAGGACGTTTGGCATTTGCCAGAGAACACCAAGATTGGCAAATTCGCCACTGGCGCACTGTGCCCTTCACAGATGAAAGCAGGTTCACACTGAGCACGTGACAGACGTGACAGAGTCTTGAGACGCCGTGGAGAACATTCTGCTGCCTGCAACATCCTCCAGCATGACCGGTTTGGCGGTGGGTCAGTCATGGTGTGGGGTGGCATTTCTTTGGGGGGCCGCACAGCCCTCCATGTGCTCGCCAGAGGTAGCCTGACTGCCATTAGGTAACGAGATGAGATCCTCAGACCCCTTGTGAGACCATATGCTGGTGCGGTTGGCCCTGGGTTCCTCCTAATGCAAGACAATGCTAGACCTCATGTGGCTGGAGTGTGTCAGCAGTTCCTGCAAGAGGAAGGCATTGATGCTATGGACTGGCCCGCCCATTCCCCAGACCTGAATCCAATTGAGCACATCTGGGACATCATGTCTCGCTCCATCCACCAACGCCACGTTGCACCACAGACTGTCCAGGAGTTGGCGGATGCTTTAGTCCAGGTCTGGGAGGAGATCCCTCAGGAGACCATCCGCCACCTCATCAGGAGCATGCCCAGGCGTTGTAGGGAGGTCATACAGGCACGTGGAGGCCACACACACGACTGAGCCTCATTTTGACTTGTTTTAAGGACATTACATATAAGTTGGATCAGCCTGTAGTGTGGTTTTCCACTTTAATTTTGAGGGTGACTCCAAATCCAGACCTCCATGGGTTGATAAATTTGATTTCCATTGATATTTTGTGTGTGATTTTGTTGTCAGCACATTCAACTATGTAAAGAAAAAAGTATTTAATAAGATTATTTCATTCATTCAGATCTAGGATGTGTTATTTTAGTGTTCCCTTTATTTTTTTGAGCAGTGTATATATATATATATATATATATATACACATACATACAGTGGGGAGAACAAGTATTTGATACACAGACGATTTTGCAGGTTTTCCTACTTACAAAGCATGTAGAGGTCTGTAAAATTTTATCATAGGTACACTTCAACTGTGAGAGACGGAATCTAAAACAAAAATCCAGAAAATCACATTGTATGATTTTTAAGTAATTAATTTGCATGTTATTGCATGACATAAGTATTTGATCACCTACCAACCAGTAAGAATTCCAGCTCTCACAGACCTGTTAGTTTTTCTTTAAGAAGCCCTCCTGTTCTCCACTCATTACCTGTATTAAGTGCACCTGTTTGAACTCATTACCTGTATAAAAGACTCCTGTCCACACACTCAATCAAACAGACTCCAACCTCTCCACAATGGCCAAGACCAGAGAGCTGTGTAAGGACATCAGGGATAAAATTGTAGCCCTGTACAAGGCTGGGATGGGCTACAGGACAATAGGCAAGCAGCTTGGTGAGAAGGCAACCACTGTTGGCGCAATTATTAGAAAATGGAAGAAGTTCAAGATGACGGTCAATCGCCCTCGGTCTGGGGCTCCATGCAAGATCTCACCTCGTGGGGCATCAATGATCATGAGGAAGGTGAGGGATCAGCCCAGAACTACACGGCAGGACCTGGTCAATGACCTGAAGAGAGCTGGGACCACAGTCTCAAATAAAAGCATTAGTAACACACTACGCCGTCATGGATTAAAATCCTGCAGTGCACGCAAGGTCCCCCTGCTCAAGCCAGCGCATGTCCAGGCCCGTCTGAAGTTTGCCAATGACCATCTGGATGATCCAGAGGAGGAATGGGAGAAGGTCATGTGGTCTGACAAAAATAGAGCTTTTTGGTCTAAACTCCACTCGCTGTGTTTGGAGGAAGAAGAAGGATGAAGCATGGATGTGGAAACATCATTCTTTGGGGATGCTTTTCTGCAAAGGGGACAGGACGACTGCACCGTATTGAGGGGAGGATGGATGGGGCCATGTATCGCGAGATCTTGGCCAACAACCTCCTTCCCTCAGTAAGAGCATTGAAGATGGGTCGTGGCTGGGTCTTCCAGCATGACAACGACCCGAAACACACAGCCAGGGCAACTAAGGAGTGGCTCCGTAAGAAGCATCTCAAGGCCAGTCTCCAGACCTGAACCGAATAGAAAATCTTTGGAGGGAGCTGAAAGTCCGTATTGCCCAGCGACAGCCCCGAAACCTGAAGGATCTGGAGAAGGTCTGTATGGAGGAGTGGGCCAAAATCCCTGCTGCAGTGTGTGCAAACCTGGTCAAGACCTACAGGAAACGTATGATCTCTGTAATTGCAAACAAAGGTTTCTGTACCAAATATTAAGTTCTGCTTTTCTGATGTATCAAATACTTATGTCATGCAATAAAATGCTAATGAATTACTTAAAAATCATACAATGTGATTTTCTGGATTTTTGCATGAAAAAAAAAAATTACAGACCTCTACATGCTTTGTAAGTAGGAAAACCTGAAAAATCGGCAGTGTATCAAATACTTGTTCTCCCCACTGTATATATACACACACACACACACACACACACACACACATATACATACACACATATACATACATTTGACATTTTAGTCATTTAGCAGACGCTCTTATCCAGAACGACTTACAGTTAGTGAGTGCATACATTTTCATACTGGTCCCCCGCGGGAATCGAAACCCACAACCCTGGCGTTGCAAGCGCCATGCTCTACCAACTGAGCTACAGGAGGGCCAATACCACACAGTACACCAGTCAAATGTTTGGACACACCTACTCATTCAAGGGTTTTTCTTGATTTTTACTATTTTCTACATTGTAGAATAATAGTGAAGACATCAAAGCTATGAAATAACACATATGGAATCATGTAGTAACCAAAAAAGTGTTAAACAAATCAAAATATATTTTATATTTGAGATTCTTCAAAGTAGCCACCCTTTGCCTTGTTGACAGCTTTGCACACTCTTGGCATTCTCTCAACCAGCTTCATGAGGTAGTCACCTGGAATGCATTTCAATTAACAGGTGTGCCTTGTTAAAAGTTAATTTAAAGAATCTCTTTCCTTCTTAATGCGTTTGAGCCAATCAGTTGTGTTGTGACAAGGTAGGGGTGGTATACAGAAGATGTCCATATTATGGCAAGAACAGCTCAAATAAGCAAAGAGAAACGACAGTCCATCATTACTTTAAGACATGAAGGTCAGTCAATCCGGAAAATGTAAAGAACTTTGAAAGTTTCTTCAAGTGCAGTCGCAAAAACCATCAAGCGCTATGATAAAACTGGCTCTCATGAGGACCGCCACAGGAATGGAAGACCCAGAGTTACCTCTGCTGTAGAGGATACGATCATTAGAGTTACCAGTCTCAGAAATTGCAGCCCAAATAATGCTTCACAGAGTTCAAGTAACAGACACATCTCAACTGTTCAGAGGAGACTACGTGAATCAGGCCTTCATGGTCGAATTGCTGCAAAGAAAACACTACCAAAAGGACACCAATAAGAAGAAGAGACTTGCTCGGGCCAAGAAACACGAGCAATGGACATTAGACCAGTGGAAATCTGTCCTTTGGTCTGATGAGTCCAAATTTGAGATTTTTGGTTCCAACCGCCTTGTCTTAGTGAGACGCAGAGTAGGTTAACGGATGATCTCCGCATGTGTGGTTCCCACCGTGAAGCATGGAGGAGGAGGTGTGATGGTGCTTTGCTGGTGACACTGTCAGTGATTTATTTAGAATTCAAGGCACACTTAACCAGCATGGCTACCACAGCATTCTGCAGCGATACGCCACCCATCTGGTTTGTGCTTAGTCGGACTATCATTTGTTTTTCAACAGGACAATGACCCAAAACACACCTCCAGGCTGTGTAAGCGCAATTTGACCAAGAAGGAGAGTGATGGAGTGCTGCATCAGATGACCTGGCCTCCACAATCACCCGACCTCAACACAATTGAGATGGTTTGGCATGAGTTGGACCGCAGAGTGAAGGAAAAGCAGCCAACAAGTGCTCAGCATATGTGGGAACTCCTTCAAGACTGTTGGAAAAGCATTCCTCATGAAGCTGGTTGAGAGAATGCCAAGAGTGTGCAAAGCTGTCATCAAGGCAAAGGGTGGCTACTTTGAAGAATCTCAAATATATTTTGATTTGTTTAACACTTTTTTGGTTACTACATGATTCCATGTGTTATTTCATAGTTTTGATGTCTTCACTATTATTCTACACTGTAAAAAATAGCAAAACCCTTGATTGAGTAGTTGTGTCCATACTTTTGACTGGGTAGGTGTGTGTATATACAGTACCAGTCAAAAGTTTGGACACACATTCAAGGGTTTTTCTTTATTTTGAAAAATTTTTACATTGTAGAATAATAGTGAAGACATCAAAACTATGAAATAACACATATGGAATCATGTAGTAACCAAAAATGTGTTAAACAAATCAAATATATATATATTTTAAATCACACTATCCCAGACCCAAATGTAAAAGGTATGAGGCACTCACATTTCTGACTTTCTCTGCCTTGTCCTCTGGCTCCTCCTCTGTCAGGAACTCCCTCTTGGGGTAGGGGATCTGGCAGCCTGCAAACACACTGAGTGAGAAATACAAAGAATTATCAATCACTTATCTTACAGGATATACCCCCACATAACCCCAGACATGTAGTAATACATGTGGTACTCCGTTCTGCCACCTCTGGTCTCTTGGCCATCCCACCCCTACCGGGGGTCAGCTCCCGCTCAGCCCAGTAAAAGCTATTTTCTGTCCTGGCACCCAATGGTGGAACCAGCTTCCCCTTTAACGTCAGGACAGCGGAGTCCCTGCCCATCTTCCAAAAATGTTTCAAACCCTACCTCTTCAAAGCAGTGGAGGCTCCTCAGAGGAGGAAGGGGAGGACCATCCTCCTCAATGAATTTCATAAAAATTGTTACACATAAAAAGAAGTTAACCTTTTTAGATAAAACTATACTAAATATAATCACGTCACCAAATAACTGATTAAAACACACTATTTTGCAAAGAAGGTCTACAGTAGCCTCAACAGCACTCTGTAGGGTAGCATCATGGTGTAGCCGTAGGACAGCTAGCTTCCGTCCTCCTCTGGGTACACTGACTTCAATACAAAACCTAGGAGGCTCATGGTTCTCACCCCCTTCAATAGACTTACACAGTAATTATGACAACTTCTGGAGGAAGCAAACGGAACAAAACCGGGACAAACATACCTGAATTTGTCCAATAGAAACTCTTGTTTACAACTGTTAGACTGATGATTACACCCTATATCAGCTAGATGCAGGCAAGAGTGTGCAAGGCGGTATTAAATGTCACTGTCTGTCACCTTAAATTTGTCTCTCGACCTCTGTGCACCTACGTTGAAAACTTTAATTCACAGGCTAGGTTGTAGCAAGCTCATGGTGGGTGTAGGGAAAATTAAAGTATCATGTAGTAGCCTAAACCTATCGCTGTTACATTGAACTGGGTGAATGGAATATGAATGAGAGTCATCCAATATGCTGTAATAGAAATAAGGCCATGCGCATGAAGAAATATCATCCTCCCTCATCTTAAACGGCACTGACCGCCACTGCTTCAAAGAGTATCTTAAATAAAACTCCCCCCAAAAAACCTGCACTTGTCTTTTTCTACTGGCACTGACATTGCATATAACTACTTTATTGAAGTAAAATGTACTTACTACGACTGGGATGTGGTTGTCTCACTTCGCCATCTTAAGATGAATGAACTTAAGTCGCTTTGGATAAGAGTGTCTGCTAAATGACTAAAATGTTTTTAAAAATCTAATAATAAATGTATGTTGTAATACATGTAGTAATAAATGTGGTAATACATGTAGTAATAAATGTGGTAATACATGTAGTAATACATGTAGTAATAAGTGTTAAAACGTTGTAATAAGTGTTAAAATGTTGTAATACATGAAGTAAATGTGTTATAATGTAGTAATAAATGTGTTATATATGTTTTATTAGGGTCTTGACTCACTCGGAGGTGGGCAGTGGTTCCTCCAGGAAGTAAGGGTCCTGCATGGCCTGCTCAGACGTGATCCTGCGGATCGGGTCCATGGTCAGCAGCTTCTGGAGCTAAACACAACGTTAGACACATCATGAGTAAAACACAGGGAACGTTCATACAACGTCAGACTGAACAATGCTACAGTATGTAACAACAATCTCAAGGCAACGTTAGACTGAGAAAACAAATTTTAACTCACCAAGTGGAATGCTTTGCTGTCCGGTTTCACTTTGTGTTTCTCCATGTATTTTATTAGGCTGCAGTTTGTATACCTGTGATACAAGAAGGTGTTATTTCAGTTTGTATACCTGTGATACAAAAAAGTGTTATTTCAGTGGATAAGTAGAGGACATATCCAATCTTAAAATCCTAAAATTGATCTTGTCCAGAGCTGGCAGGAAGCATGCAGGCAGTCAGGCACGCACGTAGAGAGAAAGCCACTCACGTGTTCCTTCTGAAGTCTTTCATCAGAGTGGAGTGCTCTGGCATCTTCTTGATGTCTTCCCAGTCCTTTTCTGAGGATTACGTCAAAAGACTGTCAGCGAGTGCTTGTACAGAACCGACAGATTGCTTTGGGCTCATACAAGCCCGGACAGAATAGAACTGTGCCTGGTCATGGTTTAATTACACTCGTCATTCAGTATTCTCTTTAATTTACCGTTACCTTGGTCAATCCAAGGATTGACCAAGGTTAATAATTTCACACATACAAGCGCCCATTTCAATGCACATAGGCATGTCCTGATAAGTTATGGGAGTACCCAGCCCTCATGGGGAACTCTCTATACCCAGGAATTGATACCAGCAACCCCCTGGTTGCCAGCTCACTTCCCAAAATATGTTTTTCGTCAGACCCTGGATTCGAACAGGCAACCCTCCAACGGCTAGGCTACCTGCCGCGAAGCCCAGCCCAGCTCTCTCACCAGCGGGGAAGCCCATGACGTTGAAGATGCGGTCCAGCTGGTCGTGGTGGTAGGGGTTACTGGTCTTGATGTCCTCTTGGCGACAGTGGAAGATGGGCTCAGACGTCAACAGCTCGGCAAAGATGCAGCCAATCGCCCAGATGTCTGACAGATGCACAGGCAAGATTAGAGATGTCACACTGTGTTCGAGCACACGCCCACTCAGAGACACCCTCTTGAACATACTTGCACAAACATGCACGCACACACACACAGCAGAATTTGTCCTAGGATGGTGGTAGGATAGCTCAGAACTTTCTCTCTTGGTGCACAGGGCAAACACACACACATGCACCCCATGGCTGTTCTCACCAATGGCTTTGGTGTAGTGCCTGGCCCCCAGCAGCAGCTCTGGTGCCCTGTACCAGAAGGTGACCACCACAGGGTCCAGATCTGCTAAAGGCTTCAGTGGTGAGTTAAAGAGGCGGGCAAAGCCCATATCCGCTGTAGAGCAACACAACACACAAATCAATAAATAACATGATAATGTAGTATAATGTTCAAATAATGTGTAATGAGAAGTGAATTAACTATATCCATTATTATGTACTGACATAAAGCCTTATAACTTCTATATAGTGACAGAGCTGAGAAAACACGCGATGAGATTTCGTCTTACCGATCTTTACTCGACCCCTCTCTGGCCCCTCCCCCATCACTAGGATGTTGGCAGGTTTCTGAGGAAAAACAGATTACAGTTAAAGCGGCAATTAGCAGTTGAAAGAATAACAATGCTTCCTGCCCGCCACTGTTTTGCTCAAAATCTGAGGCATGGGGTCGGAGAAATGTAACAACTCTCAAATTCATAGACAGGGCTATGGATGCAAGGACTGACCACCCATGATATCAAAATGTGTATTTCACCATGTTTTGCGGCTATACAGCGTTTGCTTACATTTACTTTGTTTAGAAACATTGGAGTAAAACAAGCTCAGATTTTGGGTTCTGATGGGGTACAACAGTTGAACTACGCTCATGAGGCATTTATTAGTTAAATTCTTCAAGAATCAATGGGTACATATCATTAATTTATAAGTCCAAAATTGATGTAGCTACTGCAGATTGCCCCTTTAATGTCATCCAAATATTTACTTCTGTTATCCTAATACCCACACTGATAACACATTAACAGAAAGGAATTAAAGATTTGTTTGGCATCATAACGCTGAATCGAATGTGAATGGTTCAGGAAGTTTCAATGCTGCTCTCTGGTGGAGTAACAATGAACATTCATTACAGCCAGGAGAGCAGGAGGAAAGGACCCCCTTCTCCTCCTCCCTTCTGCTCTCCTCCCCTCTCCTCCCTTCTGCTCTCTCCTCCCCTCCCTTCCCTTCTCCTCCTCCCTTCTGCTCTCTCCTCCCCTCCCCTCCCTTCCCTTCTCCTCCTCCCTTCTGCTCTCTCCTCCACTCCCTCATCCTCTCCACCACTTCCTCACTCCCTAGATCTCTGTGTAGGACCCAGGTGGCGTGCAGGAAACAGACACCCAGTCTCCTCCCCTCTCCTTCCTCAGTTTCTCACCAGGTCTCTGTAGGACCCAGTTTGCATGCAGGAAATGCCCCCTCTCCTTCTCTCCCACCCTCCCTTCTTCTCCTCTACCTCGTTCCCTCACTCCCTAGATCTTTGTGTAGGACCCAGTTGGCGTGCAGGAAATGGATGCCCTCTCTCCTTTCCTCTCCCTTCTTTCGCCTTCCCTCTCAGCAGACCTATGTGTAGGACCCAGTTGGCGTGCAGGAAATGGATGCCCTCTCTCCTCTCCCTCCCCTTCCCCTCCCTTCTTCCATCTCTCACCAGGTCTCTGTGTAGGACCCAGTTGGCGTGTAGGTAATGGATGCCGTCCAGGATCTGGTAGAGCAGGGACTTGACCATCCCCCTGGGCAGCTGCAGGGGCTTCTTATTAGCCTTGGACGCTCTGTGGAACTTTATGATGTGCTGTGGATACAGGGGACATCGTTAGTTTGTTTGTGTGTATGTATTACTATCCTCGTGGGTACCGTAAATCCCACAAGGATAGTAAAACAAGGAAAATTCTCCCTTGTGGAAACATTTCCCAGGTCCCCACGAGGACAAAGGCTATTTCAGGTTTAGGGGTGAGGTTTAGGTTTACAATTAGGGGTTAAAGTTAGGGAAAATAGGATATTGAATGGAAATCAAATGTAGGTCCCCACAAGGATAGTGAAACATACAGTATGTGTGTCTTACCCAAAGATCATGCTCGGCATAGTCGAAGAGCAGCCAGACTTTGCGGTCTGCGTGTGACAGGAACACCTTCTGCAGTGAGATCACATTAGGATGCTTCAGCTCCCGCAGTAGCTAGAAGAGGAAACATTCATTCACACACACATTATGGGATGTCTCACAGACCCAGGTTAAGCCTGCTCTTGAGCTAAACACACTTACTGCAATCTCTCTGCAGGCGGACATGGAGATGCCAGTGCCTTCAATCTGCTTGAGGGCGTAGTCCTTATCATCCTTCCTGAAGACAGAGAAAAGATACAGCATCAACCCCAGTTCACTACAGTTCCCATGGGGCCTTACTACACTGAGACATAAAGGAGGCCGGCTGGCAGCTGGTGGTAGAGGAGTGGCTGTGAGAAGAGGGAAACATGCTTCAATAACCTCCCAATTTAAATAAAAGGTTATTGGTCGTGTACACATATTTTGCAGATGTTATCGCAGGTGCTGCGAAATACTTGTTTCTAGCTCCAACAGTGCAGTAATACCTAACAATACAAAACACACAACATTTTGCAAATGTATTACAAATAAAAAAACTGAAATATCACATTTACTTAAGTATTCAGACCCTTTACTCAGTACTTTGTTGAAGCACCTTTGGCAGCGATTACATTTATTATTAGATTTTTTTTTACATTTTAGTCATTTAGCAGACACTCTTATCCAAAGCGACTTAAGTTAATTCATCTTAAGATGGCGAAGTGAGACAACCACATCCCAGTCGTAGTAAGTACATTTTACTTCAATAAAGTAGTTATATGCAATGTCAGTGCCAGTAGAAAAAGACAAGTGCAGGTTTTTTGGGGGGAGTTTTATTTAAGATACTCTTTGAAGCAGTGGCGGTCAGTGCCGTTTAAGATGAGGGAGGATGATATTTTTTCATGCGCATGGCCTTATTTCTATTACAGCATATTGGATGACTCTCATTCATATTCCATTCACCCAGTTCAATGTAACAGCGATAGGTTTAGGCTACTACATGATACTTGAATTTTCCCTATACCCATCATGAGGTTGCTACAACCTAGCCTGTGAATTAAAGTTTTCAACGTAGGTGCACACAGGTCGAGAGACAAATTTAAGGTGACATACAGTGACATTTAATACCGCCTTGCACACTCTTGCCTGCATCTAGCTGATATAGGGTGTAATCATTAGTCTAACAGTTGTAAACAAGAGTTTCTATTGGACAAATTCAGGTATGTTTGTCCCGGTTTTGTTCCGTTTGCTTCCTCCAGAAGTTGTCATAATTACTGTGTAAGTCTATTGAAGGGGGTGAGAACCATGAGCCTCCTAGGTTTTGTATTGAAGTCAGTGTACCCAGAGGAGGACGGAAGCTAGCTGTCCTCCGGCTACACCATGATGCTACCCTACAGAGTGCTGTTGAGGCTACTGTAGACCTTCTTTGCAAAATAGTGTGTTTTAATCGGTTATTTGGTGACGTGATTATATTTAGTATAGTTTTATCTAAAAAGGTTAACTTCTTTTTATGTGTAACAATTTTTATGAAATTCATTGAGGAGGATGGTCCTCCCCTTCCTCCTCTGAGGAGCCTCCACTGCTTTGAAGAGGTACAGTGGGGGAAAGAAGTATTTAGTCAGCCACCAATTGTGCAAGTTCTCCCACTTAAAAAGATGAGAGAGGCCTGTCATTTTCATCATAGGTACACGTCAACTATGACAGACAAAATGAGGAAAAAAATTCCAGAAGATCACATTGTAGGATTTTTAATGAATTTATTTGCAAATGATGGTAGAAAATAAGTATTTGGTCACCTACAAACAAGCAAGATTTCTGGCTCTCACAGACCTGTAACTTCTTCTTTAAGAGGCTCCTCTGTCCTCCACTCGTTACCTGTATTAATGGCACCTGTTTGAACTTGTTATCAGTATAAAAGATACCTGTCCACAACCTCAAACAGTCACACTCCAAACTCCACTATGGCCAAGACCAAAGAGCTGTCAAAGGACACCAGAAACAAAATTGTAGACCTGCACCAGGCTGGGAAGACTGAATCTGCAATAGGTAAGCAGCTTGGTTTGAAGAAATCAACTGTGGGAGCAATTATTAGGAAATGGAAGACATACAAGACCACTGATAATCTCCCTCGATCTGGGGCTCCACGCAAGATCTCACCCCGTGGGGTCAAAATGATCACAAGAACGGTGAGCAAAAATCCCAGAACCACACGGGGGGACCTAGTGAATGACCTGCAGAGAGCTGGGACCAAAGTAACAAAGCCTACCATCAGTAACACACTACGCCGCCAGGGACTCAAATCCTGCAGTGCAAGACGTGTCCCCCTGCTTAAGCCAGTACATGTCCAGGCCCGTCTGAAGTTTGCTAGAGTGCATTTGGATGATCCAGAAGAGGATTGGGAGAATGTCATATGGTCCAATAGAACGTTTTGGTAAAAACGAAACTCGTCGTGTTTGGAGGACAAAGAATGCTGAGTTGCATCCAAAGAACACCATACCTACTGTGAAGTATGGGGGTGGAAACATCATGCTTTGGGGCTGTTTTTCTGCAAAGCGACAAGGACGACTGATCCGTGTAAAGGAAAGAATGAATGGGGCCATGTATCGTGTGATTTTGAGTGAAAACCTCCTTCCATCAGCAAGGGCATTGAAGATGAAATGTGGCTGGGTCTTTCAGCATGACAATGATCCCAAACACACCGCCCGGGCAACGAAGGAGTGGCTTCGTAAGAAGCATTTCAAGGTCCTGGAGTGGCCTAGCCAGTCTCCAGATCTCAACCCCATAGAAAATCTTTGGAGGGAGTTGAAAGTCTGTGTTGCCCAGCAACAGCCCCAAAACATCACTGCTCTAGAGGAGATCTGCATGGAGGAATGGGCCAAAATACCAGCAACAGTGTGTGAAAACCTTGTGAAGACTTACAGAAAACTTTGACCTGTGTCATTGCCAACAAACGGTATATAAAAGTATTGAGAAACGTTTGTTATTGACCAAATACTTATTTTCCACCATAATTTGCAAATAAATTCATTAAAAATCCTACAATGTGATTTTCTGGATTTTTTCCCCTCATTTTGTCTGTCATAGTTGACGTGTACCTATGATGAAAATTACAGGCCTCTCTCATCTTTTTAAGTGGGAGAACTTGCACAATTGATGGCTGACTAAATACTTTTTTCCCCCACTGTATACAACATATCTTCTAAGAGTTTAATTCGGGAGATGGTAACTCGTTAAACAACTTCTTCCGTGGTGCCCCAAATTCCTAATGAGTTAATTGTTACATGATTAATTTAATCGAGTGACAATGAAACATAAGTTAGGTGATTTGAATAATAACACTCATACATTAAATTAAGTCACATCACGACAACAGTATATGAATAGAAAAGGTATGTACAGCAGTAGTTAAATAGGATGAGCCACTATAATACAGTATATACATATGAAGTGGGTAAAACAGCATGTAAACATTCACCAGTGTTCAATGACTATGTACATAGGGCAGCAGTCTCTAAAGGTGCAGGGTAGAGTACTGGGTGGTAGCAGGCTAGTTGGGACCATTTAACAGTCTGATGGCCTGAAGAAATAAGCAGTTTTTCAGTCTCTCGGTCCCAGCTTTGATGCACCTGTACTGTCTCTGCCTTCTAGGTGGTAGCAGAGTGAACAGGCTGTGGCTCAGGTCCTTGATGGTCTTCTTGGCCTTCCTTTGACACCGGGTGCTGTAGATGTTCTGGAGGGCAGGCAGTGTGCCCCCGGTGATGCGTTGGGCTGACCGCACCACCATCTGGAGAGCACTGTGGCTACAGACGTTGCAATTGCCATACCAGGCGGTAATACAGCCTGACAGGATCCTCTCAATGGTGCATCTGTAGAAGTTTGTGAGGGTCTTAGGGGCCAAGCCAAATTTCTTCAGCCTCCTGAGGTTGAAGAGGCGCGCTGTTGCCACCATTTCAGGTTGTCAGTGATGTGCACGCTGAGGAACTTGAAGCTTTTCACCCTCTCCGCTGTGGACCTGTCGATGTGGACCTCCTGAAGTCCACAATCCGCTCCTTCGTTTTGTTGACGTTGAGGGAGAGGTTATTTTCCTGGCACCACTCCGCCAGGGCTCTTGTCATTGGTAATCAGGCCTACCACTGTTGTGTCATTTGCAAACTTGATGATTGAGTTGGAGACATGCATGGCTACGCAGTCATGGGTGAACAGGGAGTACAGGAGAGGGCTGAGCACGCACCCTTTTGAGGCCCCCGTTTTGAGGATCAGCGTAGCGGAGGTGTTGTTGCCTACCTTTACCACCTGGGGGCGTCCTGTCAGGAAGTCCAGGACCCAGTTGCACAGGGCGGGGTTCAGCCCCAGGCCCCCGAGATTAGTGATGAGCTTGGAAGGCACTATGGTGTTGAAGGCTGGGCTGTAGTCCAGATGGGATAGGGCAGTGTGCAGTGCGATGAGTCATCCGTGGATCTGTTGGGGTGGTATACAAATTGTATTGGGTCTAGTGTTTCGGCTAAGGTCGAGGTGATATGATCCTTAACTAGGCTCTCAAAGCACTTCTTGGGCACAGGAACAATGGTGGACATCTTGAAGCAAGTGGGGACAACAGACTGGGATAGGGAGAGATTGAATATGTCCGTAAACACTCCAGCCAGCTGGTCTGCACATGCTCTGAGGATGCGGTTTGGGATGTCGCATGGGCCAGCAGCCTTGCGAGGGATAACATGACGTCTTACTCACGTCGGCCACAGAGAATGAGAGGTCACGCAGTAGCTCTTTTTCCAATGGTCAAATTAACTCAAAGATTGGTCTCGGGTACTGTATAAAAAACCTACAACTACATACATGTGAGAAGGGTCACCTTCTCACATGTATGTAGTTGTAGGTTTTTTATACAGTACCCGGTGACCCTTCTTTATACAGTACCCGGTGACCCTTCTCACATGTATGTAGTTGTAGGTTCTTTATACAGTACCCGTGACCCTTCTTTATACAGTACCCGGTGACCCTTCTCACATGTATGTAGTTGTAGGTTTTTTATACAGTACCCGGTGACCCTTCTTTATACAGTACCCGGTGACCCTTCTCACATGTATGCATTCACTTTTCAGAATTAGAAGATGTGTGGGCACAGGATGAATATTGTAAATAGATATCTGCCACGTGGGATTAGAACTCACAACCATTAAATATGAGCCAACTGTCATAGTAGACTGTGCCACCAATCAATCACCAATATAAAAGCATAATCCTCATAGCCTATGTTTTTTACCCTTTGTAAAAGCACATAGATGTGCATAAAACAGTAAGCAAAAACGTTGAATTTGGTCATATGTGGAAATGTGCCTTACCATCTTTTGAATTTTGTGTAACATCTAGTCAAGGAAGCATCGTGCTAAATATATTGGCACACTCCACTTACCAAGACCATTGCCAAATAAGGTGCGCTGTCAACTACTTTTATAGTAAGCCTTGAGGTGGTACCACCCAGCACAACTAGAAGGTAGTGTATTTCATACCGAACCCCTCCCTTGAGATGACATAGAGGCCACTATCACGATTTCAATGGTAGAGTTGAACCGCTATTTAACTAGGCAAATCAGTTAAGAACAATTTAGCAGACGCTCTTATCCAGAGCGACTTACAAATTGGTGCACTCAACTTATGATAGCCAGTGGGACAACCACCTTTTTTTTTATGGGGGGTGGGGTAAGAAGGATTACTTTATACTATTCCAGGTATTCCTTAAAGAGTTACTACTAAAATACCAAAATATCACTTTTGCATCGAACTGTCAAAATGAAGACCATATTGACGTGTTTCACTATAACTAAGCCTAAAACATCTGGTTTTCCATTAAACTTTTTTTCTCCATAAAAATGTTACTCTTTAATATGGAGACACTCCATCTTAACTCCTCCTCCACATTTACTGGATTGGTTAACAGTGCGAAAGAGAACCTCCCCCAACAGTTTTTTATTCTTCTTGTCAAGTCCAGTATGTAGGGATCTCGTTTCAGGCGTTTATTTTACGTCTGCTACGTAGGTTAGCCTCTGGCTTGCTTGGCTGCGTCAGTGATAGGCTGGCCTACTTCACTCAGTTGTTGATATTGCTGCGAAAATGATAAAAATCTCGAAATATAAAAATAACAGCATAATCTGATAGCGAAATATATCCTCAGAATTCGGTTTAGAGCAAAAACTGTTTCCTGGCTGCAATAACCCCACGTGACCTGTTACAACATCCCCCGTTCTGTTTCATCCCTTATAAAAACTATGCTTGATCGAACTGCATCCCACGATGTCAAGTTTAGCTGATGGATTTAGCGTACACATTGTACCGTTGTTAGCACGGGGATGGGCCACTGATGTCAGTACTCAAATCGAGACAGTACATTTTGTCAGTCCTCAAATAGAGACAGTACATCTTGTCAGTGCTCAAATCGAGACTGTACATTTTGTCAGTGCTCAAATCGAGACAGTACATTTTGTCATGGAGCTCGAGACCCCGTTCTCCAGGTGATATGACGTCTCCTGAGTGGATTCAGTGGATTCTTCAATTTACTAGTGATTTTCATCGCAATGCGAGTTACAAATAGGTTTATTGCTGCAAATAGCATTCGGAGAGGGGGCCTTGAAAACAGGAGCAATTAACGAAGACAACTGAGTTTTATTTGGAGACCGGCGGACCTGAAGGCCTTCTTCCTGGCTAGATCATTATAAACTCACCCATCTTTTCTCTTTGCTTTATATACATGGCCGTAGGTGCCTCTTCCCACTTTGCATCCCTCATATTCAAACAGGTCCTCTACACGTTCTCTCTCTCCGGTCAGCATCACTTTGAAATCATAGTCCATCTTCTCTGTTGTTTTGGTTGGTCAATTATCTTCTGCTTCCTTTTAAAGCGCCGCTTGGGAGGCAACTTATTTCACAACCCCGGTTAGAATTTAGTGTTGCCTTCCCTCGCGTCGCTCTCTCCTCAGCCCTGTTTCCACATTTAATCGCTCGGTTTATGTGTACCAGAGAAGATGCAGGGTTCTTATCCGCGACGAAGGGCCAGGTATGGGCACGATTACTACCCCGTCTTCTCTTGCTACTGCGTTTCTCCAACCGGTATCTCACTGGGGAGAACAGAAAATCCACGCACGGCTTTGTCGTAAAATGTCGTTATGTAGACTGCACAGAAAGGAACGGGAGAAAAGTGATAAGCGCACCACGTGGATTTTAACTCTTTGTAATGTGAAGGGGTTAAAAGTCACACAAAAACATATCGTATTCTGCTCAAAACTTTGGTACTGGCATCTCTGTAGCCAGTTTAAAATGTCCCCCCTTCACATTTTATGACAATTACTCCACTCCTTAATCATAAATTGATGTTGGATGTCCAAAATTAGACCATTCTGGCATCTAATAAAGGCACATAGACTAGTCAAGGTACGCGCACAGACGTTGAAAAATATGTAATTGTCATTTTCCAAGGCTATTTTGTGGGCTATACCTCATCTAGAATAATTCAGACTGCGGGGAGAAAATGATCTACTGCGTGATTTTATGTAAAATAATTTTGTGAAAAAGAACCTGTTGGAAATTGTAAACAGTTGTCTTCACAGTTAAACAAATATTAATAAATATATACATTGATTGAAACACAACAATTAGCTGTTTTAATCCTCGTAGTCGTGCGGTTTCGTTGGGTAGGAACAAATCTGACACTGATAGTATTTGGTCGGACAGTGCGATGTGTAGCACAAGTGGTCCCATCTTGGCTACATTGTAATCAGAGCGGAGAGGAAAGCAAACCCGTCCATATTACAGCTGCTGTGTCAGGTACAAAAATCCCTTTACATTTCGTTGTCATCTCCATTTACTCGAGCCAATAACAATGTTTAGATTGAGTATCGTATGCACTCTGTTCGTGTGTTGCTTGTCCCCCCAAAAAGTAGTATTTATTGGTAAAACCTTTCACCAGAAGATGGCTAGTTAGCTGTCGACATCAACTAACAAATGCGTTGCGCATTCAAAATGACAGCTCGCCGCTTTGAAAGGGAATGTGAAACCTGCGTATAGGTGTCAACAAGATTTTTTGTAGTTGGAGACTTTTATATAATTCTGTTGCAATAGTTAGGTGACGATTATTTGTCCTCTCTACATAGTCAGTCTGCATGGAGCCCGACTTTTCTTTGTCATGTCCCTCCTCCGTAGTGCAATGTTTGGATTTTCGACGTGTCTGTGATCATTCCTGGGTCAGTGATTGGTAACTAGTAGGATGACAACGTCAGTTTTGGTGTCCCTCCTGCGTTCTCCAACATGGCCTACTATATGATATGTTTTGTAGAGACGGCATTATTGCTCTAAATACCATGATTGTTGCTACATTTACGGCCGATAAAATATTTTTTGCTGTCTATCGCTGTGGCATTGATGCTGTTGTATAGACGTTTTCTGATGAATCCAAGGAGGTTAGCCTGCTAACAGTCGGAACAGGGAAGGTTAGATTTTTGTTATGTCAGCTCAGCCGACCTCTTACTGGCCATGTCTCATTCCACAGCAAAGTGGATGTTGTTGTTTTGACTTGTCGTCATGGTTCATGGCTAAAGGTTTCACCGCAGAAACCGGTTTAATAACGTAAAGGCGACGGATGTTGCAAAGTCACATAATTGCATTGATCGAGTAATAGCCTTTCTGTAAATCCTGCCTTCACGTGACACGGAAGCTGTTGGACTGCGGTTTTTCCCCAGGGAATTGGATGATCTGATCGGTAAAGGCTCGTTATAATCCATGTTTGTCAAGTGTGTCAGTGACGTTTATATTCGTTGTATAGAATCTGTCAAATATGTCTGATCCCTACTCAACTGCTGCCTATGATTGAATGATGGATGTATCACAATAGTGCCTAGGTAAGATCCAGCCAGGTGTTCCACAATTCTGACACCCCAATCACCCCTCCGTGTGCACCAGCGGTTTCCATGGTGATGGACCCTCCCGGTGGGCGAGACGAGCGGCGTCGTCAGGCGGAGCGTCTTCGACGGGAGGAGGCGTACTATCACTTCATCAATGATCTGAGCGAGGAAGAGTACCGCCTCATGAGAGACAGCAACCTGCTGGGCACACCTGGTGAGAGGAACCTAGAGCACCTGACCTCACTAGAACCCAGGAACCTAGAACACCTGACCTCACTAGACCCCAGGAACCTAGAACACCTGACCTCACTAGAACCTAGAACACCTGACCTCACTAGAACCCCAGGAACCTAGAACACCTGACCTCACTAGAACCTAGAACACCTGACCTCACTAGAACCCAGGAACCTAGAACACCTGACCTCACTAGAACCCAGGAACCTAGAACACCTGACCTCACTAGAACCTAGAACACCTGACCTCACTAGAACCCAGGAACCTAGAACACCTGACCTCACTAGAACCCTCTATAATGCAGGGCTGCACAGCTCCAATTCCCCAGGGCAGCAGTGTTTGCTGGTTTTCAGCCTTGTTTTTAAATCCCAGGCTAATTTGTATCAGGACAGCCACGTGCCTGGTCCTCCTAGCCAATCAGTGGTGCTAATTAATGCCATGGAGAAACGAAAACCAGCAGGACTGCAGCCCTCGAGGATTGGAGTAGTTGTCCGCCCCTGCCCAAACCCAATACACTAATGCAGACTCGCTAATGCAATCTAATATAGGCCTACCCTCGCACACACACAATGATGTGTAATAACACAATAATATCACGTCATAATATAATGGCTCCATGTTGGCCACTAAGGGTTGAATTGGAACTGGACCCTCAACAATGAAGCATATATCCCCTTGACCTAACAGAGGACATGTTGTTCCCCAGGTGAAGTGACAGCGGAGGAGCTACGGCAGCGCCTGGACGGGGCAAAGGAGCGTGTGTCATCTCAGCCCCGCCCTGAACCACACCCACAGAACACGGAGGCTGGAGAGGAGGAGGGGAGCAGCGGTGAGGGGGAGGAGAGAGGGTTAGGAGGGGCAGGTAGGGATATAGGGGTGGAAATGGATGCTAAAGGGTCTGGGCTGTATAACCTAAACTTGACAGGATGTTATGGGTCTCAAAATGTTAATGACCTACTTGCTGCTGTATAGTACTGAAGTATGACTAGTAACGAGCGCTGTCTGTATAGGTACTGCTGAGACGGGAGCAGAGACATCTAACGGCGACTCACTGCTGGAGTGGCTGAACACGTTCCGACGCACCGGGAACGCCACGCGCAGCGGCCAGAGCGGCAACCAGACGTGGCGCGCGGTCAGCCGCACCAACCCCAACAGCGGAGAGTTCCGCTTCAGCCTGGAGATCAACATCAACCATGAGCAGCCGGAACCAGGGGAGCACAGTGACACCCCCGACCCCTCAGAGTTGGCCCCTGTCCCCCCTCCATCCACAGCCTCCATACACACTTCCCCCTCCACTCGCCCCTCCCCCTACACCCCTGCCCGGCCCTCCCCCTACACTCCTACCCGGCCCTCCCCCTATCCCTCACCTCGAGCTACCCTGGGCAGGAGGGCTCAGACCCGCCGTACACGCAGTACTACCACCACCCCCCCTCTGACTCCTGCACCCTTCACATCACCCCTGACCCCCCCTACTGCTTTAAGAAGTACAACAGCCCTCCACCTCCCCCCAGCCCCATTCCCCATAACCCCCCCTACCCTTCAGGATCAAAGCAGCCCTCTACAGCTCCAATCCCCAAGCGGAGCTTCCTCCCCAGGTGAGAGGCAGGAGGAGGGGGTTCCTACCCTGGACTGCCCCCGTGTACCAACCCAGTCTGGCCCCCAGGGGGCGTCTGTGGGTCATGAGCCACGCAGAAGCAGGACTCGATCCCGCGGCCGGATCCGCAGGGCTGCAGCAGGAGGTGGGACTTCCTCCCGGTCGTCTAGGAGACGTAGCCGCTCCCCTCTTCAGAGAAACCCTGCCCCTAACTCAGCTACCTTGTCCCCTAGTGGTGGGAGTGGAAATAGTGGCTCTATTGATGGCCACACTGCCGAGCCCGGCAACGGAACTGCTTCTGTCTCCATGGAGACCGGTGAGGCCTTGTCAGAGCCGGCTGTAGTAGCAGAGGCTGGTCCAGAGGCAGGGGAGCAGGAGGGAGAGGCACACACGGCCGGGGCGGGGGGTGCAGGAGGGGTGCGGCGCCATCCTACCATCATGCTGGACCTGCAGGTGCGTCGCATCCGACCGGGAGAGAACCGGGACCGGGACAGCATCGCCAGCCGTACCCGCTCCCGGGCCCGCGCCGCCGAGAACACTGTCACCTTCGAGAGTGACAGCGGAGGCTTCCGGCGCACCATCTCCCGCTCGGAGCGGGCCGGGATCCGGACCTACGTCAGCACCATCCGGATCCCTCTGAGGAGGATCAGTGAGACGGGCCTGGGGGAGCCCAGCTCCACCGCCCTGCGCTCCATCCTCAGACAGATCATGACTGGCTTCGGAGAGCTCAGCTCCCTCATGGAAACAGAGGCTGACTCTGAGTCCACTGGGGGCACGCCAGGTCACCAGGACCCTGCAGGACCCAACGCTAACGCTAACACCAACACCACACAGGCCTACCATAGCCACGGCAACGAGAGTGGAACTGGGGCGGAAGGCCAGGCAGGAGGGGCGGAGATGGAGAGAGAGGGAGCAGCAGGGGCCGAGGAGGAAGGAAGAGGCCAGGAGAGGTTAGCCGGGAGTGACGGCGGCGCCGGGGGAGTCCCCACCCCCAACGAGGGTCGGCCGACGAGCAGAGACACGAACAACCTGGTGGAGAATGGCACACTGCCCATCCTGCGGTTGGCACACTTCTTCCTGCTCAACGACGAGGAAGACGAGGAACACCCTCGCGGCCTGACCAAAGAGCAGATCGACAATCTGGCCACACGCACCTACGGCCAGGCCAGCCTGGAGGGGGAGGCGGGGCGCGCCTGCAGCGTCTGTATCAACGAGTACGCCCAGGGGAACAAGCTGCGCCGCCTGCCCTGCGCCCACGAGTTCCACATCCACTGCATCGACCGCTGGCTCTCTGAAAACAACACCTGCCCCATCTGCAGGCAGCCCATCCTCCCCGTGCACCAGGACTGACCCTGCCCTGACCTTTGACCCCTAGAACCCCCTCACCCCAGACCGCCACCGGCTACACCTCGCCACCTTTTGGTCGAACTGAGCATGCCCGAGCGGAGTGGACGGTGCATGTACATAGCTCTTTAATGTTTTCATTTATCATTGCGATATCCATTGAGGCGGGGAGAAAAAACCTATAAATGCAGAGAATAAACAAAGCTTTATTTTTTTAGACTTATTTGATTTTCAGCACGATTTTTTGTTTTTCTTTTCTTTCCTTCTTGTTTCTCTTCAGCCTCTCTGTCATGATGCTTCTGAGGTCCACATGTAGAGATAGGACTTATGCTAATGAGCTACTATAGCCAGCTGCTGCTCCTCTTCCTGACGCGCTGTGACATCACCCTGTCACAACCAGACTACAGCAATCAGTCAGACACATCTCTGGACCTGATTTGGTTGACAATGTGTAGATATGTCACCGCCGCCTGTGTTTTGGGGTTCAGAAGAGAAAGTCCTCCTCAGTCGCCTTGCATTTTAAATAAAAGCTAATATTGGAATCCTCCATTTTTATAGCTCCAACATCCCTTTCAAAGTGTCCTCTATGATTTGAAGCTGTTTGGACAAAGGCTATTGTGTATTCTATATGACGTTTTAATTACATTTGTCTGCCCACCTGTTCAGTATATTTAAACCTAGCCATCTAACCCCATAGATCCACAGTGGATGTTCAACATTTCATTTCAATCCGTTACAGCCTTTGACACAAAAATATTAGTACCCCAAGTCAGAAAGAAATGTCTAAAGACATCTAAAGCAAAAGATAATCAAAAGTGTGTGAGGTAATTTAGCAGCAAGCACTTGTAGTAGGACTCGTCTGATATAGAGACAGGCCAATAATTTTCATGATAGATAAGGAGTTGTGCAATATCATGGAGGGAAGGAAGGACTGTTTTTAAAAAACGTTATAGTGCTGTTCTTCCTTGTTTACTCCTTGGCATCGATGATTAGTTCATCTGTTGAGAAATGGAGAGGATCTGCTCAGTAGTATGCTGTCCCTCTACCCTCAGTCTCCTAGAGATACCCCTTTTAATGAAACATTGGATCACCCCCCCACTCCTCTAACGTCTGTGTTTTAAAGTCCCTGCTCTGGTAGAACCTGCCTGTCATGACCTGATTTCGATCACCTAAGTAACAGTTCCATGTTCACAAACCTGAAAGGAATGAATAGGTGAAAGCAAAATGGTTCCGCCTCCACTCAGCCATTTTCTACATCTATCCAATCCTTTCAGATCAGTGAACAACATATTTCTTCCTCCATTAGCCTGGCCTAGATCTCAATTGGCTCTCCCTGCATGCAGTATCACCCTGTTACCACCAGGGGCAGTATTCACCACAGTACAACATGGTGAGAACTGGAGGCCAGTGGTATTGGTGTCCATGTAGGGCAGGGGTTTTCTGTGATTTTAAAACTGACTTTTGTTATGCAGACCCATGAGACAGGGGTGTGATACGGGAAATATTGCTCTTTGTATACTGAAGAATCTGAGCGTGCGTGCATTGTGGAGCTGTGAGTGTGATGAAAAGTGTGTGTGTGGTAGAGCTGAAGGAAGTGACAAAACAGAATGTCCTAAAATGATTGAGCAGTATTAATCAGTCACCTGAATGTTAATCTAAGACCGAGTGGGAGGGTCCGTGGCCATCGAATTCTGAATTGAATATTTATTCTGTTCCTATTTAATGAGATCAAAAACAACCTTTGAGATATTGAATACTTATTGTTATGTGATGAGATAAAAAAAAAAAAACTGTTAAAATGAATATGTATTCTGTTACTATGTAATATAAATAAACAAGGGTTTTCTTCTCTGCTCCTTAACAATGGATGAAATACAGATGTGTTAATGCCTGGAGTTCTTTTGTGCACTCTTTATTTGCTTCCCACAGGACCACTGTCTTAATCTTCCTGTCTTGATTTTTACTTGAATTTGACTTTCTCTCTCTCTCTCTAGGCTACAAATTACTCCTAGGCCTATGAAATTATAAGAATGTAACACTTAAGTAGGGTAATGAGGTGATAAAAAAAAAAAAAGATGCATATATTAAATGGCCATAGTGCTAATAGTCATATTGCCTATACCTATTTAGCATGCTATTTAGCCTAGCTCTGAAGTGTTGGCCATGGCTACAGCGTTACAAGGCTAGTTTTACACATGGCATGTTAGACTATTAACCTATGGCATACATTGGCTACATGCATGTCCAGTTGAAGCAAAGTGAGTCAGGATGAAGGAACGAGGTTCACACGAGTATCTCGTTTATGCAACGGATTAGCCTTTTGGTGAGTTTGGCTGAGGACGAAGCCGCGCGCACGAACAAACACATGTCGTCTCCTATGCGCGCCCTCGTAGCTGCTGAGTTGAACCACCACGGTCCCTCGTCCTACAGACCGAATAAGATTCTTCTCCCAGCGAATGAAGCCTTGTCCCGGGCCCGCATTCCCCCGCTGTGACCGTGAGCCACGAGCATGCCAGCGCCCCGGACGCCTTCTTCCAGCCCGATACAGACCCGCACAAGATCAGGATGTACTTCAACCGGGGATCGAAGAAGATCCACAGCGAGGGAGGTAAACTTGACTAGAGGGGCGGACGCATGTACTGTAGTCTACAGTAAACTAGTACAGCTCCATGGGTAGCTATAGGGATCGAACTGGCAGCGAAATAAACATTGCGAAGAGGACGGATTGATTGATTCTATTGACAATATGTGCAATCTGTCCTATTCTATATGTACGTTAGGCTATATTATTGGAACTATAGGGGTCGGGATGGCCTTGTTGATCCCAGGACTGCAGCACGGGGGCGGTGCAGCGTGCAGCCTGGCGCTGCTTTTCACCCCTGTCATAGGCTACACAGTGAGTACAAACAACAGGGCTGTTCTTCTATTGGCATGGACAGACTCGGGATGTGGGCGCAGCGCTTCAACTGAATACGCTTTGAAAACACCGACTGCGTCCTTGTGTTTTGGAACACCAGAAGTACATTCATTTCCAATGGAATGCTGCGTTTGCCTTGCAGCATTGCGTTGCAGAGGCAGTTGCAGTGCGTTCTGTGTGGTGCATACGTTGGATTTATCGAACCTATGCGTCAAACTGTATGCGTAAACGGGTTGACAGAAATGGTAGCAGAAGGTGAATGTTGAACTTTTGTTGCACACATATCTAGATGATGCTGCATACTATTTTGCGCAATGACACAGTCAGTGTGTTCAAAGCGTTCAAAGCGTTACACATACAGTTTGATGCATAGGTTCGATAAATCCAACATATGCACCACACAGAACGCACTGCCTCTGCAACGCAATACTGCAAGGCAAACGCAGCGTTCCATTGGAAATTAATGTACTTCTGGTGTACCAAAACGCAATGATGCAGTCTGTGTGTTCAAAGCGTCTGCAACACAATGCTGCAAGGCAAACGCAGCGTTCCATTGGAAATGAATGTACTTCTGGTGTGCCAAAACGCAATGATGCAGTCGGTGTGTTCGAACCATAAACAGTGCGCGCACTCGTCCTGCATGTCCACGGAATCGCTTTATTTTCCGTGGGTGATGGGTTAATGGTGTGAGGGGTGCAAACTGTCAGGATAGGACATACTTTATTCCCAGCACGTAGGCTACAGTTCGGCACGGTGGGAGCCCGTTATTTAACACAGTCATGATTTATAGGCCACGTGACTAAGGGATCTTATTCAAAGCCCCTGGCGGGAAGGCCATCTCACCTGTTGAGGTCACGCAGGGCCCAGACAGTTGGACACCAAATCTGTGCTAGTTTAGGCTACATAATAGAGTCACTGTTGTCTGGGCCTATATACTGGTGCAGAATAGTGCTTGGTCCTACTCAATGCGCTTTTGTCCCCGAAAAAAAAGCATCACAGATGCACTTTTGCCCTCTAGCGTTTACAGGGACAGCAGAAAGCATCCTTGCACAGCACTCTCCACACAGCCCATAATAATTGTACCCACGGACTCTAGCCTATGCACACACAGAAAATCCTAGCATGATTATTGGCATTTTGACTGCGTCAGGGAGTGACTGCCAGAGGAGGTTTTGGGCCAAGGCTGCAGGGATTAGAAGGGAGGAGGTCAGGGTTTTGGGAGATAGCTGGCGCTGGGGCAGTTTTGGCAGTGATGCCGCCAAATATGAGTTTGTGTTTGCCGATGCTCCAGTTGGGGCTTTGGAGGGATTGTCCTGGAAGAGGGTATGCACGTGGCTGAATGACCATGAGTGACTGGCACAAGTGCATTGTGTGGCTGGTGTGTGTGTGTGTGTGTGTGTGTGACTGACTGCTTTTCCTCCAACAGGTTCCAGAAAGAGCATGAGCGAGAGAGAGAGTTAGTCAGTCCAGACTCCAGGGAAAGCTGATATTGACAGAAAATTACTTTTACTCTGGGTTAATCAGGACAGTCAGGACTCAGGAGTCAAGACAGGAAGATGCATCAGGGAACAAACACTCTTACTATCCCTATAGACCTATTAACAGACCCCCCAGTGACATTTAAGTGAGATGTTGACAGTTCTTCACGATTATATAATAATAAGGGGTTGCTTATATAGTCTTGTTTCACTGTATGTACAAGTGTGTACCCTGTACAGGTGTGAGGTGTGAAATGGAAATGTGTTTTTTGAATATCCTGCCTGATGCGGGATATGCTACCCTGGAGCAATTAGGGTTAATTGCCTTGCTCAAGGCTCTGGGATTCGATCCAGCACCCTTTCGGTTACTGGCCCAACGATCCTAGCTGCCAGGCTACCTGTCGCCCCATTACTATTCTGTGTGTGTACAGTCCCCATAGAAGTGTGGTTTGTTTACCATGTATAAAGATATATTGAGATAAATCAGGTTTATTGTCTGTGTCTGAGGTGGCATTCCAATTCATCCCAATGGTGTTCGATGGGGTTGAGGTCAGGGCTCTGTGCAGGCCAGTCAAGTTCTTCCACACCGATCTCGACAAACCATTTCTGTATGGACCTGGCTTTGTGCAGGGGGGCATTGTCATGCTGAAACAGGAAAGGACCTTCCCCAAACTGTTGCCACAAAGTGGGATGCACAGAATCGTCTAGAATATCATTGTATGCTGTAGCGTTAAGATTTCCCTTCACTGGAACTAAGGGACCTAGCCCGAACCATGAAAAACAGCCCCAGACCATTATTCCTCCTCCACCAAACTTTACAGTTGGCATTGTGGCACAGTTGCATTGGGGCAGGTAGCATTCTCCTGGCATCTGCCAAACCCAGATTTGTCCGTCGGACTGCCAGATGGTGAAATGTGATTAATCACTCCAGAGAACGCATTTTCACTGCTCCAGAGTCCAATGGCGGCGAGCTTTACACCACTCCAGCTGAGGCTTGGCATTGCGCATGGAGATCTTAGGCTTGTGTGCGGCTGCTAGGCCATGGAAACCCATTTCATGAAGCAGTTTGGAACTCGGTAGTGAGTGTTGCAACCGAGGACAGACGATTTTTACGCACTACACACTTCAGCACTCAGCGGGCCCGTTCTGTGAGGTGTGGCCTACCACTTCGCGGCTGAGCTGTTGTTGCTCCTAGACGTTTCCACTTCAAAATAACAGCACTTCCAGTTGACCAGGGCAGCTCTAGCAGGGCAGACATTTGACGAACTGACTTGTTGGAAAGGTGGCATCTTATGACGGTGCCACGTTGAAAGTCACTGAGCTATTCAGTAAGGCCATTCTACTGCCAATGTTTGGCTATGGAGATTGCATGGCTGTGTGCTCGATTTTGTACACCTGTCAGCAACAGGTGTGGCTAGAATAGCCGAATCTACTAATTTGAAGGGGTGTTCACATACTTTTGTATATATAGTGTATAATTCCTGGTTGTCATGGCTGCAAGGTTGTTAAGGATACCATTTGGGGAATTAATGGTCTCTATGGATGGACATGTCAGTCTAGGGAACTAAAATAATGAGCTGCAGAAAAGCAATGAGACCAGTTGGCCACAGTTGTACAACCTTAATGGGACTCAAGACAATGTCAACGACTTTCCAACAGCATTCATTTTTTTACATTTTAGTCATTTAGCAGACGCTCTTATCCAGAGCAACTTACAGTTAGTGAGTGCATACATTTAAAAAAATCATACTGGCCCCCATGGGAATCGAACCCACAACCCTGGCATTGCAAAATCCATGCTCTACCAACTGAGCTACACAGGACTACACAAGTAGAAACACACTCACACAGTCAATTGCCTCTTCCAGACTCACACCTGAACTCCTACACACACACACATCGATTACTTACTCACACGCATGTTGTTATGTGTGGCCGGCCCAGCCAATAGTGGCATTGCGTTACTGAATCTCTGTGTTCTCTCCCGTCCCACGGCTGGTGGCCTGCTCCCTGATCTCTGTCTCTTCCGTCCCACGGCTGGTGGCCTGCTCCCTGATCTCTGTCTCTCCCATCCCACGGCTGGTGGCTTGCTCCCTGATCTCTGTCTCCCACAGAGCAGTTAGTGTTGACTCCCATTAGGCAGGAGGAGTCTCCTGACCACCTGGACCCAGAGCTGGGCGTCGGCCTGGCCGCCATGCGCTCCCGCCTCACTGACAGGTTTGACAAAAGTGAGTTGGAGTCTTGTCTTACACAGGCTGGCCTGGCTGGTGCTCCCCACTGCTTAGAGTTCACTGGTGCATGCACTGGAATAGTAGCCTATAACGGATAGAGCAGCGGTCGGGGCCAATTCTATTGAAGGAGTGAATTTCAATTGAGATTTGACCTCAACCCTGGACTAGAGCACAGTGGTGGTCATTAACCCTGATACTAGAGGCACACTACTCTCTAGAACCAGGGCTGGTGACCGCTGGACTAGGACCAGGGCTGGTGACCACTGGACTAGGACCAGGGCTGGTGACCGCTGGACTAGGACCAGGGCTGGTGACCGCTGGACTAGGACCAGGGCTGGTGACCGCTGGACTAGAACCATGGCTGGTGACCGCTGGACTAGGACCAGGGCTGGTGACCGCTGGACTAGGACCAGGGCTGGTGACCGCTGGACTAGGACCAGGGCTGGTGACCACTGGACTAGGACCAGGGCTGGTGACCGCTGGACTAGGACCAGGGCTGGTGACCGCTGGACTAGAACCAGGGCTGGTGACCGCTGGACTAGAACAAGGCTGGTGACCGCTGGACTAGAACAAGGCTGGTGACCACTGGACTAGGACAAGGCTGGTGACCACTGGACTAGGACAAGGCTGGTGACCACTGGACTAGGACCAGTGCTGGTGACCACTGGACTAGAACCAGGAATGGTGACCGCTGGACTAGGACCAGGGCTGGTGACCGCTGGACTAGAACAAGGCTGGTGACCACTGGACTAGGACCAGGGCTGGTGACCGCTGGACTAGGACCAGGGCTGGTGACCACTGGACTAGGACCAGGGCTGGTGACCACTGAACTAGGACCAGGGCTGGTGACCGCTGGACTAGGACCAGGGCTGGTGACCGCTGTACTAGAACCAGGGCTGGTGACCGCTGGACTAGGACCAGGGCTGGTGACCGCTGGACTAGAACAAGGCTGGTGACCACTGAACTAGGACCAGGGCTGGTGACCACTGGACTAGAACAAGGCTGGTGACCACTGGACTAGGACAAGGCTGGTGACCACTGGACTAGGACAAGGCTGGTGACCGCTGGACTAGGACCAGGTCTGGTGACAGCTGGACTAGAACCAGGGCTGGTGACCGCTGGACTAGGACCAGGGCTGGTGACCGCTGGACTAGAACAAGGCTGGTGACCACTGGACTAGAACCAGGGCTGTTGACCGCTGGACTAGAACCAGGGCTGGTGACCGCTGGACTAGGACCAGGGCTGGTGACCGCTGGACTAGAACAAGGCTGGTGACCATTGGACTAGGACAAGGCTGGTGACCACTGGACTAGGACCAGGGCTGGTGACCGCTGGACTAGGACCAGGGCTGGTGACCGCTGGACTAGAACAAGTCTGGTGACCACTGGACTAGGACCAGGGTTTGAACCAGGGCTGGTGACCGCTGGACTAGGACCAGGGCTGGTGACTGCTGGACTAGGACCAGGGCTGGTGACCGCTGGACTAGAACCAGGGCTGGTGACCGCTGGACTTGGACCAAGGCTGGTGACCGCTGGACTAGAACAAGGCTGTTGACCACTGGACTAGGACAAGGCTGGTGACCACTGGACAAGGACAAGGCTGGTGACCACTGGACTAGGACCAACGCTGGTGACCACTGGACTAGAACCAGGGCTGGTGACCGCTGGACTAGGACCAGGGCTGGTGACCGCTGGACTAGAACAAGGCTGGTGACCACTGGACTAGGACCAGGGCTGGTGACCGCTGGACTAGAACCAGGGCTGATGACCGCTGGACTAGGACCAGGGCTGGTGACCGCTGGACTAGAACCAGGGCTGGTGACCGCTGGACTAGGACCAGGGCTGGAACAAGGCTGGTGACCACTGGACTAGGACAAGGCTGGTGACCACTGGACTAGGACAAGGCTGGTGACCACTGGACTAGGACCAGCGCTGGTGACCACTGGACTAGAACCAGGGCTGGTGACCGCTGGACTAGGACCAGGGCTGGTGACTGCTGGACTAGAACAAGGCTGGTGACCACTGGACTAGGACCAGGGCTGGTGACCGCTGGACTAGGACCAGGGCTGGTGACCGCTGGACTAGAACCAGGGCTGATGACCGCTGGACTAGAACAAGGCTGGTGACCACTGGACTAGGACCAGGGCTGGTGCCCGCTGGACTAGGACCAGGGCTGGTGACCACTGAACTAGGACCAGGGCTGGTGACCACTGGACTAGAACAAGGCTGGTGACCACTGGACTAGGACCAGGGCTGGTGACCGCTGGACTAGGACCAGGGCTGGTGACCGCTGAACTAGGACCAGGGCTGGTGACCACTGGACTAGAACAAGGCTGGTGACCACTGAACTAGGACCAGGGCTTGTGACCGCTGGACTAGGCTGGTCTGCCTGTCTGTACAGTCACTGCATGAGCTTGTAGTAAATACACTTGATATACTTTCACATATACACACACTGTATTAACCACCATGTATTCACTCTGCAAGATCTAGTACACATATCGACAGACACACAAAACACACACAATAACATGGTCACATAGATGTAAATAAAGCACACTTACTTATGTCCCATGCATATGCATATGGTATGCCTTATGCTTTGAACACACCGACTGCGTCTTTGCGCAAAATAGTATGCAGCATCAAATCAAATCAAATCACATTTTAGTCAATGTGCGGGGGCACTGGTTAGTCGAGGTAATTGAGGTAATATGTACTTGTAGGTAGAGTTATTAAAGTGACTATGCATAGATAACATTTTACATTTTAGTCATTTAGCAGACGCTCTTATCCAGAGCGACTTACAGTTAGTGAGCGCATACATTATTGTTTTATTTTTCATACTGGCCCCCGTGGGAATCGAACCCACAACCCTGGCGTTGCAAACGCCATGCTCTACCAACTGAGCTACATCCCTGCCAGCCATTCCCTCCCCTACCCTGGACGACGCTGGGCCAATTGAGAGTAGCAGCAGCGTAAAAGAGGGGGGAGGGCAATGCAAATAGTCTGGGTAGCCATTTGATTAGATGTTCAGGTGTCTTATGGCTTGGGGGTAGAAGCTGTTTAGAAGCCTCTTGGACATAGACTTGGCGCTCCGGTACCGCTTGCTGTGTGGTAGCAGAGAGAACAGTCTATGACTAGGGTGGCTAGAGTCTCTGACACCGCCTGGTATAGAGGTACTGGATGGCAGGAAGCTTGGCCCCAGTGATGTACTGGGCCATACGCACTACCCTCTGTAGTGCCTTGCGGTCGGAGGCCGAGCAGTTGCCATACCAGGCAGTGATGCAACCAGTCAGGATGCTCTCGATGGTGCAGCTGTAGAACCTTTTGAGGATCTGAGGACCCATGCCAAATCTTTTCAGTCTCCTTAGGGGGAATAGGTTTTGTCGTGCCATCTTCACGACTGTCTTGGTGTGTTTGGACCATGATAGTTTGTTGGTGATGTGGACACCAAGGAACTTGAAGCTCTCAACCTGCTCCACTACATCCGTGTCGATGAGAATGGGGGCGTGCTCGGTCCTCTTCTTTTTCCTGTAGTCCACAATCATCTCCATTGTCTTGATCACGTTGAGGGAGAGGTTGTTGTCCTGGCACCACACGGCCAGGTCTCTGATCTCCTCCCTATAGGCTGTCTCGTCGTTGTCGGTGATCAGGCCTACCACTGTTGTGTCATCGGCAAACTTAATTATGGTGTTGGAGTCGTGCCTGGCCATGCAGTCATGAGTGAACAGGGAGTACAGGAGGTGACTGAGCACGCACCGCTGAGGGGCCCCCGTGTTGAGGATCAGCGTGGCAGATGTGTTGTTACCTACCCTTACCACCTGGGAGCGGCCTGTCAGGAAGTCCAGGATCCAGTTGCAGAGGGAGGTGTTTAGACCCAGGGTCCTAAGCTTCGTGATGAGCTTTGAGGGCACTATGGTGTTGAACACTGAGCTGTAGTCAATGAATAGCATTCTCACATAGGTGTTTTTTTTGTCCAGGTGTGAAAGGGCAGTGTGGAGCGCAATAGAGATTGCATCATCTGTGGATCTGTTGGGGCGGTATGCAAATTGGAGTGGGTCTAGGGTTTCTGGGATAATGGTGTTGATGTGAGCCATGACCAGCCTTTCAAAGCACTTCATGGCTACAAATGTGAGTGCTATGGGTCGGTAGTCATTTAGGCAGGTTACCTTAGTGTTCTTGGGCACAGGGACTATGGTGGTCTGCTTGAAACATGTTGGTATTACAGACTCAGACAGGGAGAGGTTGAAAATGTCAGTGAAGACACTTGCCAGTTGGTCAGCGCATGCTCGCAGTACACGTCCTGGTAATCCGTCTGGCCCTGCGGCCTTGTGAATGTTGACCTGTTTAAAGGTCTTACTCACATCGGCTACGGAGAGCGTGATCACACATTCGTCTGGAACAGCTGATGCTCTCATGCATGTTTCAGTGTTACTTGCCTCGACGTGAGCATAGAAGTAATTTAGCTCGTCTGGTAGGCTTGTGTCACTGGGCAGCTCGCGGCTGTGCTTCCCTTTGTAGTCTGTAATAGTTTGCAAGCCCTGCCACATCCGACAAGCGTCGGAGCCGGTGTAGTACGATTCGACCTTAGTCCTGTATTGACGCTTTGCCTGTTTGATGGTTCGTCGGAGGGCATAGCGGGATTTCTTATAAGCGTCCGTGTTATAGTCCCGCTCCTTGAAAGCGGCAGCTCTACCCTTTAGCTCAGTGCGGATGTTGCCTGTAATCCATGGCTTCTGGTTGGGGTATGTACGTACAGTCACTGTGGGGAAGCCAGTGACTGATGTGGTGTACTCAATGCCATCGGAAGAATCCCGGAACATATTCCAGTCTGTGCTAGCAAAACAGTCCTGTAGCTTAGCATCTGCTTCATCTGACCACTTTTTTTTTTACCGAGTCACTGGTGCTTCCTGCTTTAGTTTTTGCTTGTAAGCAGGAATCAGGAGGATAGAATTATGGTCAGATTTGCCAAATGGAGGGAGAGGGAGAGCTTTGTACGCATCTCTGTGTGTGGAGTAAAGGTGGTCTAGTGTTTTTTTCCCTGTGGTTGCACATTTAACATGCTGGTAGAAATGAGGTAAAACGGATTTAAGTTTCCCTGCATTAAAGTCCCCGGCCACTAGGAGCGCCTCCACCTCTGGATGAGCGTTTTCCTGTTTGCGTATGGCCGTATACAGTTCATTGAGTGCAGTCTTAGTGCCAGCATCGGTTTGTGGTGGTAAATAGACAGCTATGAAGAATATAGATGATAACTCTCTTGGTAGATAGTGTGGTCTACAGCTTATCATGAGATACTCTACCTCAGGCGAGCAAAACCTCAAGACTTCCTTAGATATCGTGCACCAGCTGTTGTTTACAAATATACATAGACCACCAACCCTTGTATTACCAGAGGCTGCTGTTCTACCCTGCCGATACAGTGTATAACCCGCCAGCTGTATGTTATTCATGTCGTCGTTCAGCCACGACTCTGTGAAACATAAGATATTACAGTGTTTAATGTCCCGTTGGTAGGATATTCGTGCCTGTAGTTCGTCCACTTTATTATCAAGCGATTGTAAATTGGCCAATAGTATCGATGGCAAAGGCAGATTAGCCACTCGTCGCCGGCTCCTTACCAAGCACCCCGATCTCCTTCCGCGATATCTCCTTTTCTTTCTACTGCGAATGACGGGGATGAGGGCCCTGTCGGGTGTCTGGAGCAAATCCCTCTCGTTCGACTCATTAAATACAAATTATTAGTCCAGTTCAAGGTGAGTAATCGCTGTTCTGAAGTCCAGAAGCTCTTTTCGGTCATAAGACGGTAGCAGCAACATTATGTACAAAATAAGTTACAAACAATGCGAAAAAACATACAAAATAGCATGGTTGGTTAAGAGTCCATAAAACGGCAGCCATCCCCTCCGGCGCCATCTTGCTCATGTGCGCAACAAAAGTTCAAAATTCACCTCCTGCTACCATTTCTGTCGACCTGTTTACGCATACAGTTTGACACATACGTTCGATAAATCCAACGTATGCACCACACAGAACGCACTGCAACTGCCTCTGCAACGCAATGCTGCAAGGCAAACGCAGCGTTCCATTGGAAATGAATGTACTTCTGGTGTACCAAAACGCAAGGACGCAGTCGTTGTGTTCGAAGCGTTAAGCATGCACAAAGATGCATGCATGTGTTTGGGTTGAGTGTTGGGTTGGGGGAGAGTGAGTGAGAGGGTGAGCGGGCGTGTAGTTAACTGCATGTTGGGCCATTGCATGTGTAAATGCATTGCCACTGTAATAGTGGGTACTACTGTGTTTTTAGCTTTGTGTGAATGTGTGTATGGGAGTGTGTGTATGGGAGTGTGTGTGTGTGGGAGTGTGTGTATGGGAGTGTAAGTGTGTGTGTGCATGCGTAAACAGTCCAGTATATGTGATTAGGTATAAATGTATTATGCAGTCTCCGGTCTCACCTGTAGGATTATCAGTGTATGGATTAGCAGGTATGGGAAGTTGCAGAGCAGACACTGAGAGGATTACTACCCCCGCTTGTCCTGTAGGAAAGAGGCTTTCACTCCCCTACTCATTGCTCACTCCATCGCCTTGGTAACTGGACCCACTGGCCGCCCCAGCAGACCTGCAGGTCAACCTTGACCAGGAAGTAAACGACCTGGCTAGAGGTCACCTTAGCAACAGGGACAGCCATGGCACCTCGTAGGGATCAGACGGTCAGACGGCGCTCCTCCGTAGGTAATGCTTTCCTTACCTCATAATGGGAGGGGCTAAGAATCAACACGGGGAGACAGGGGGGCCGATTCACCAAGAAGTGTTCAGAGGGTGGGATCTTGAAGTGGGCTGTCTGAGTTTGTAGTTTGCATGTTTTTAGACTGACTTTGTATGCCTGTTGTACAGATTGTTTTTCTTGTTTTGGTTTGTGGTTTTGACTGAGCATCGCTATCCGACTGTCACATTAAATCGGTGGACATCACAATAGCGATGTCTAATACACAAAGCTGAGTGCCAGACTAATTGCTGGTGTATAATAGGCGCTGAGGGAGCCGCAGTTATAGTCTGACATCTGAGTTGTCTGCTGAGAGGTGGCAGGCCGCGCCACAGAGGCAGGGTGTCTGCTGAGAGGTGGCAGGCCGCGCCACAGAGGCAGGGTGTCTGCTGAGAGGTGGCAGGCCGCGCCACAGAGGCAGGGTGTCTGCTGAGAGGTGGCAGGCCGCGCCACAGAGGCAGGGTGTCTGCTGAGAGGTGGCAGGCCGCGCCACAGAGGCAGGGTGTCTGCTGAGAGGTGGCAGGCCGCGCCACAGAGGCAGGGTGTCTGCTGAGAGGTGGCAGGCCGCGCCACAGAGGCAGGGTGTCTGCTGAGAGGTGGCAGGCCGCGCCACAGAGGCAGGGTGTCTGCTGAGAGGTGGCAGGCCGCGCCACAGAGGCAGGGTGTCTGCTGAGAGGTGGCAGGCCGCGCCACAGAGGCAGGGTGTCTGCTGAGAGGTGGCAGGCCGCGCCACAGAGGCAGGGTGTCTGCTGAGAGGTGGCAGGCCGCGCCACAGAGGCAGGGTGTCTGCTGAGAGGTGGCAGGCCGCGCCACAGAGGCAGGGTGTCTGCTGAGAGGTGGCAGGCCGCGCCACAGAGGCAGGGTGTCTGCTGAGAGGTGGCAGGCCGCGCCACAGAGGCAGGGTGTCTGCTGAGAGGTGGCAGGCCGCGCCACAGAGGCAGGGTGTCTGCTGAGAGGTGGCAGGCCGCGCCACAGAGGCAGGGTGTCTGCTGAGAGGTGGCAGGCCGCACCACAGAGGCAGGGTGTCTGCTGAGAGGTGGCAGGCCGCGCCACAGAGGCAGGGTGTCTGCTGAGAGGTGGCAGGCCGCACCACAGAGGCAGGGTGTCTGCTGAGAGGTGGCAGGCCGCGCCACAGAGGCACCAACCATACAGGAGAAAGAGAGGATGAATTATGCAGCCTCCCTCAAACCATTATTCAGAACAGCGCCTTGCTTTATAGCCATAAAAAGCTGGCACAGGACCAGGGAACACAGGACCAGGGAACACAGGGCCAGGGACCACAGGACCAGGGAACACAGGACTAGGGAACACAGGACCAGGTAAAAGGTGGCAGAACAGAGGGGTACAGTATAGTACAGCCTAGCTGTGTCTGACTGAGCTATTTATGTGTTTCTGGGATGATAAGACATGACTTTATCTGCCCAGGTATGACTTTATTTATTGTTGATTGCATGTGTGGGTATATCAAGATGAGAAAAGTTTTACCGGTCTTGCGGGCCTGATATGATTTGTTTTGAGTTCAGGCTGTATAGGGGCTCTGGTCTGTTTCACCAGCCCAGGGCCAGGTTAGTATGCTGTATAGGGGCTCTGGTCTGTTTCACCAGCCGAGGGCCAGGTTAGTATGCTGTATAGGGGCTCTGGTATGTTTCACCTGCCCAGGGCCAGGATAGTATGCTGTATAGGGGCTCTGGTCTGTTTCACCAGCCCAGGGCCAGGTTAGTATGCTGTATAGGGGCTCTGGTCTGTTTCACCAGCCCAGGGCCAGGTTAGTATGCTGTATAGGGGCTCTGGTCTGTTTCACCTGCCCAGGGCCAGGTTAGTATGCTGTATAGGGGCTCTGGTCTGTTTCACCAGCCCAGGGCCAGGTTAGTATGCTGTATAGGGGCTCTGGTCTGTTTCACCTGCCCAGAGCCAGGTTAGTATGCTGTATAGGGGCTCTGGTCTGTTTCACCTGCCCAGGGCCAGGTTAGTATGCTGTATAGGGGCTCTGGTCTGTTTCACCTGCCCAGGGCCAGGTTAGTATGCTGTATAGGGGCTCTGGTCTGTTTCACCAGCCCAGGGCCAGGTTAGTATGCTGTATATGGGCTCTGGTCTGTTTCACCAGCCCAGGGCCAGGTTAGTATGCTGTATAGGGGCTCTGGTCTGTTTCACCAGCCCAGGGCCAGGTTAGTATGCTGTATATGGGCTCTGGTCTGTTTCACCTGCCCAGGGCCAGGTTAGTATGCTGTATATAGGCTCTGGTCGTAGTAGCTGTATAGCGTGACTGACTGAGCCCATGGAGGGGTTAGCTGCTGAGTCAACCGCGGCGCATCAGTAATGAGCTGCGGAGGTGTCGGTGCTTCTGCTTGTGATCCATCAGGGAGGAGGAACACAGAGCATTTGATCCATCAGGGAGGAGGAACACAGAGCTATTGATCTGCTCAGGGAGGAGGAACACAGAGCTATTGATCTGCTCAGGGAGGAGGAACACAGAGCTATTGATCTGCTCAGGGAGGAGGAACACAGAGCCATTGATCCATCAGGGAGGAGGAACACAGAGCCATTGATCTGCTCAAGGAGGAGGAACACAGAGCCATTGATCTGCTCAGGGAGGAGGAACACAGAGCCATTGATCTGCTCAGGGAGGAGGAACACAGAGCCATTGATCCATCAGGGAGGAGGAACACAGAGCCATTGATCCGTCAGGGAGGAGGAACACAGAGCCATTGATCTGCTCAGGGAGGAGGAACACAGAGCCATTGATCTGCTCAGGGAGGAGGAACACAGAGCCATTGATCCATCAGGGAGGAGGAACACAGAGCCATTGATCCATCAGGGAGGAGGAACACAGAGCTATTGATCTGCTCAGGGAGGAGGAACACAGAGCTATTGATCTGCTCAGGGAGGAGGAACACAGAGCCATTGATCTGCTCAGGGAGGAGGAACACAGAGCCATTGATCTGCTCAGGGAGGAGGAACACAGAGCCATTGATCTTCTCAGGGAGGAACACAGAGCCATTGATCTGCTCAGGGAGAAGGAACACAGAGCCATTGATCTGCTCAGGGAGGAGAAACACAGAGCCATTGATCTTCTCAGGGAGGAACACAGAGCCATTGATCTGCTCAGGGAGAAGGAACACAGAGCCATTGATCTGCTCAGGGAGGAGAAACACAGAGCCATTGATCTTCTCAGGGAGGAACACAGAGCCATTGATCTGCTCAGGGAGGAGGAACACAGAGCCATTGATCTGCTCAGGGAGGAGAAACACAGAGCCATTGATCTTCTCAGGGAGGAACACAGAGCCATTGATCTGCTCAGGGAGAAGGAACACAGAGCCATTGATCTGCTCAGGGAGGAGGAACACAGAGCTATTGATCCATCAGGGATAAATCAGAGCTGGAACAGGCTGCTGAGATGGCCAATATCGAACTGCTAGGAATGAAAGGTAGAGTGGAGAAGAGAGGAGAGGGAGAGAGAGTGGGAAGAGAGAGGTAGAGTGCAGGTATACAGTAAAGTCAAAGAGAGGGGGATGAATTTTTTTTGGGTCGCAGTAGCATATATACGTGACGCTTGGCATTCAGGCCAGGTGTGTGCCTTTCCAAATCATGTCCAATCAATTGAATTTACAACAGGTGGACTCCATTCAAGTTGTAGAAACATCTCAAGGATGATCAATGGGAACAGGATGCACCTGAGCTCAATTTCGAGTCTCAAAGTAAAGGGTCTGATGTAAAAAAAATATATAAAAACCTGTTTTCGCTTTGTCATTATGTGGTATTGTGTGTAGATTGATGAGGAAAACATTTAATTTAATCAATTTTAGAATAAGGCTGTAATGTAACAAAAGGTGGAAAAAGTCAAGGGGTCTGAATACTTTCCGAATGCACTGTGTGTATATATATATATATATATATATATACACTGCTCAAAAAAATAAAGGGAACACTTAAACAACACAATGTAACTCCAAGTCAATCACACTTCTGTGAAATCAAACTGTCCACTTAGGAAGCAACACTGATTGACAATAAATTTCACATGCTGTTGTGCAAATGGAATAGACAACAGGTGGAAATTATAGGCAATTAGCAAGACACCCCCAATAAAGAAGTGGTTCTGCAGGTGGTGACCACAGACCACTTCTCAGTTCCTATGCTTCCTGGCTGATGTTTTGGTCACTTTTAAATGCTGGCGGTGCTTTCACTCTAGTGGTAGCATGAGACGGAGTCTACAACCCACACAAGTGGCTCAGGTAGTGCAGCTCATCCAGGATGGCACATCAATGCGAGCTGTGGCAAGAAGGTTTGCTGTGTCTGTCAGCGTAGTGTCCAGACCAAGACAATGCTAGACCTCATGTGGCTGGAGTGTGTCAGCAGTTCCTGCAAGAGGAAGGCATTGATGCTATGGACTGGCCCGCCCGTTCCCCAGACCTGAATCCAATTGAGCACATCTGGGACATCATGTCTCGCTCCATCCACCAACGCCACGTTGCACCACAGACTGTCCAGGAGTTGGCGGATGCTTTAGTCCAGGTCTGGGAGGAGATCCCTCAGGAGACCATCCGCCACCTCATCAGGAGCATGCCCAGGCGTTGTAGTGAGGTCATACAGGCACGTGGAGGCCACACACACTACTGAGCCTCATTTTGACTTGTTTTAAGGACATTACATCAAAGTTGGATCAGCCTGTAGTGTGGTTTTCCACTTTAATTTTGAGGGTGACTCCAAATCCAGACCTCCATGGGTTGATAAATTTGATTTCCATTGATAATTTTTGTGTGATTTTGTTGTCAACACATTCAACTATGTAAAGAAAAAAGTATTTAATAAGATGATTTCATTCATTCAGAACTAGGATGTGTTGTTTAAGTGTTCCCTTTATTTTGTTTAGCAGTGTATATATATATATACAGCCTATATTTATTTATTTATTTATTTTTATGGCACACCTGTCTTATTCGCGCCCATCTCAGTGAACTAATCCATTGCGGCGGCCGTGGGGATGGCACAGTCCAAGAATAAGGGGAGTGTGGTTGCACAATGCACGTCTCTCTCCAGAATGCGCTCTCTACCGCCAATTTGTGCACATTCATTGATTCATAACTTCATTGTTTGAATTGTTTGTGTTTGATTGTTAGTCTATCAATTCCCCATTACATATATCACCAGTAGTACATGTACCATTAATTCCTATAATTTCTAATCTACAATGTTTGTTTGGTTGGTTATGGTAATGTCTGTTAATACATTCAATATAATATTATTCCAGTCTTTTACGTTCTCATTGTCGGAGTGGATACATTGTTTGCAGAGCGTACAACCAATGCTACACCTGTAAGATGTACGTTTTGGTTTATTTCATTCCATTTACGAGTTTTGTCAGTTTAGTCATTGACTTTTGTTTGGAGCGCTCCTGTCAATGTTGAGTAAGGATGCGCACCTGATTACAAATAGAAGTAGGCCTATAGGCTACCTGGCCTGCGTGCAAATATAGCCATATAAATGTGCCCATTTGGGGATCTGATAGTATTTCTGATTGGCTTAACGCACCACCATTAATGAGCTGTGGAGCTTCTCAAAGTAGTGTTTTCTTCACCTCAAACAGCAAGCAAACAAAGTCTGTTTTTACATCCATTGAGAATGACAATAGTTCCTCAATGTATTTGAAAAATCTTTCCAGCTCTCTCCCTTTTGATAACCACTCAGCGTGAAAAGGGAAAAATGTCATGCTCTGATCCATTGGAAACATCATAAAATAGGATTACTTCTTATCCCTTGTGCAAATAGCATACAGCTGTGTCTGTCCCGAGCAAGTTGATAGTTGATATAATGTTTCAAGTTAGTTGCAGACAGGCCATGCATAGCCAATGTGATTTATAGGATATTTATTTTTATCAGGATATTTTCTACCTGCAGGCTGCAATCTTTTTATTTGTTGGCTTTATAGGCAAATTTTACATACAGTAGTTGGCAATGGCAATAGAAGTTACTTTTTAGGTTTGTGTCATTTTCATTTAGATTTGGATAGAATTTTGATTAACCACATGACAATGATTTTGAGATACGAAGATGTTATTATAAATTAAATGAAACTGTTCCACGAAAATGTGCATATGAAAGCCATAACTGGCACACAGTTCGGTAGAAATGGTAAGATAAATTGGCATTCCACATGAGAAAGTTTGCTGACTCGTGGTGTAACCTATTACAGGCATCTGTAGGAGAGTAATGAAAGCCAGTAGGACCGGGAGGAGGATGGTCAGGACAGGTTAAGGTTTTTTCTTCTGGTTATCTTGATCCCTCTTGAGTCATGTGTGTCTTATTTCATCAAACAGAGCGCTTATTAAAGCATCAGACAAGCTCAATGCATACATAGTTGATTTTATTAAACAGATAGGGTGTGTCTATATATGGAAAAATACATGTTAACATTTTTCAACCAATCGACTGGTCGAAAGAACAGACAACTTTCACTCGACCAATACTTATTTTAGTCGGGGACAGCCCTAATCATAATGTAACCAGTCCTGTAGCTGTCTTATTCCGTTTTCACTCCATTGTCTTTCACCTTGGCGCATCCTCAGCTAAAAATGTACACTCCTACGTGATCACAACCTCCTCTCCTCCTCTCTCTCCCCAATGAGCTGTGAGATAGATGATTTATTGGCCTGTTGGTTACTGGGTAATAACCCACTAAGAGAGGAGACACAGGGTGCGCTCCTCTGCTCAGGTGTTGCTGACACATGCCAGATCTTAAAACGCCTGGATAGGTATTTTACGTATCAGCTAACCACATCATATGCGATGGCACAGGTGATGACGTGGCACGCAACCATTGGTTGGTGCATGCAACTTCTGAGCAGGGGAATGTGACCACAGTGATCAGTTTTCTCAGATGACCTTTGACCCCTTCTGTCTCCTTGAACTGTCCCCAGACGACCAGGAGGTTCCCTGCATGAATCTTTATGAGGGGTTGGAAAATCTGGCCCTGGATGTCCACTATGTGTGCAGGATTTTGTTCCAGACCAGCTCTAGCACCTAATTCAACGTATCCTAAAAGGTGCTGCATGGTCAATCTGACATCTGCATTGGCCGTGAAGCATTTACGGTGATATGGCCTCTGCAGAAGTCAGGGCATTCATACGTATTGCACTTCACGGTGCAGCGTAGAGCTGTTGAGCAGAGCTGTTGTGAAGGAAGTTGTCAAGGAAGTAAGTTTGTGTTTATACAGGACCTCCCGCCCCCACCTACCGTCAACCAATCATGTCAATGCGGAGCTCTACGGAGCCCTCCGCATTGTTACAACATTTGGGAGGCGCAAGGCGATGTGGTACGGAGCTCAATTTGGCCTCTGCAAGCCTCCGGAGGCTCCACAATTGCGTCACACCCTCCATACGGAGCCTCCGACCACATCTACTGATCAAGGATAAATTGGCTTTAAGCCTGCACATACTGTGGCACCTGTATGTGGTTCTAATGTCCCTTCCTGCACGCTGGATGCTTACCTGATCTGCCTGACAAGACCTTACTGTTATCTCCACTACTCTGTCCCCATTCCAGTGGAAAACAGGATGTGCATGAATAGTGATGCTATCAGGGGCTTTAATGAACAGCTGTTCTGCTTTCAACCGGGCCATTTCAGCCTAGTCATTTGACAGAGGCTATATACAGAAATAACTTCGTAATGTTATTAGATTGAAATATATGGTTGTAGAACTCAGGGGCCAAGGTTCTGTCCATGTTGGCTGTGGCCCATTGATAGGCCTCTCTGGGGAAACCAACACCCTATTCTGACTGATTCAATACAGAGGGACATCGACCCTCCAAAGCTCTGCTGGCTCTTATTCTTTTTCTGAATTATTGATGGAATAATGATGGATGTTTTCAATTTCAGCCCCACAATGCGATCCAGACAGGGCCCAATCTTGTAAGAATTGATTGCTAATTGTATTGCTGGTGAAGTTTGGAGTAGAACCTGAAGTGAGTTAGAAATTGAGCTGCAGTAGAGCCAATATTGCAGTTTGTGCCTATGATTTCATATAGCCTTCTCTGAATAGTGAATGTAGTGACTGAATCTCATAAGGCCCCAGAAAACAGTGTGGGAAACTGAGGAACGTGATCTCTTGATGGATGACGCGTCCCCTTACAAGCGTAATATAAACTGGTAAAACGAGCCTGCAAAAAAGTGTCAGACAGCAGACACTATACCAGCCTCGTTCATGGGGCTACTGTCCCTTTAAATCCGAAGCCCTCAGCCCGCCCTTAGATGTGAACACCCGTAGTCAAGGCTCCACCGGAGACTGGGGTCGTTGTCTGGTGTAGGAGCATCATCTAACCTTGTTGCAGGGAGACAATTATTAAGAGCCACGCCGAGAAAAAGCCTTTTCTAGACCATTAGAGTCGGCCCGATGAAACGGAGGCGGTGGAGGTCTGTGGGCTTGGGATATTCTCACAACCAGGAGTCGGGAGCTTACCCGACAGCGAGGCCGAGGGAAAGGAGACGAGTGACTGGCGTGCTCCATCTGTTCTCGCCGGGGCTCGTTGTGTCAGCTGGGTAAACTATTCCGTCACGTCCAGACCTGCTTGCCTTTCTCTCCCACCTCCATTATTTAGCGCAGCCCGATGATGGAAAATGTTCCTCCGACTCTCAGTGTGTGTGCAAGTCGTGCTGATCGCAGCTTCGCCTTGATTTTAAACGAGGAAACTACAAAAGAGGGGGGACCCAGTAGGGAAGCAGTGCAGCGTCGGATCAGGTTCTCTTGGGTGATAATGCAGGTGCTCTGTGCGCACATAGGACGATGTAACAAGTCCCCCTGGTGTTAGATAAACAAATACACAAGGTTTCCGCAACGATAAAAGGAGTCAAACCCACGTTGTTTGTTTGACCATTGTGCATCCCTCAGCACATTCTATACAGGGGGTCCCGTGGGCGTTGAGCGGCTTGTGTGTGTATTGGTGATGGAGCAATAGCATCGAGCGAGGCGAGAACGCACTGAAAGAAGAGGGGCTGTTTGGAATGGGGAGGGGGGGGACGGGACGTCATTGACATCGACCGCCACTCCGCCAGCTTACATCAGCATACAGTTAGCCCTACCTACCCGTTGTTTCTGCCCTCCACTTTTTAACTGTAAACCACGTCTCTTATGTCTCTGTCTCCCACACACACTTACTCACCTTCACCTTTCTCCCATCAATCGAACGGTGCAGGACCCTCTTGCTCATCTGCCGGCTACCGCAAGGCAGATGATGAGATGTCCGGGACTACTTCTCAGGCGGATCCAATAGATGCCACGGCGCGGACGATTCTGCTCAACCAACCTCAGAACACTAAATTCTGTGATAACCATGTCAGGTAAGATTTCATCTGGCTACAGCATCATTATCATCAAGTCCCTGAATAGAGACTTCAATTGTCTTTCCAGACGTATTGTGATATTATGATTGCCTACAATATAGTTTGTTTATTGTTTTAGGAATTTGTTTTCTTATTTTCATTTTGTTTTTGTTAAATAGTTTTTGAGATACATTTACATTACATTTACGTCATTTAGCAGACGCTCTTATCCAGAGCGACTTACAAATTGGTGCATTCACCTTATAGCCAGTGGGATAACCACTTTACAATTTTTTTATTATATATTTTTTTAAATTATTGATAGGCTATAGGAGATAATGGGCCATTTATGGAACAGTAAATTATCATCAATTATGTATTCAATGACATCCAATGACTGGAGAAAGGCATCAAAGGGTTGTTGTTTTAAGACTCCCCTGTTAGTGAGTCTGGGGAAAGTGCTTGACATGAACATTTAGGCTACTGTCATGTGAACAATATTAGCATTTTTCGCACATCATATCAAAACATCTATAAATGACTTTGTTGAACTTCACAATCAATTTTAGATACTTTCGGTTGATTTGGACATGATGCGCAAAAAATGCTAATACTGGTCCCATGACTTGAATGGGATTTGTGCTACAAATGCTAAAATGTTAGCATATGGAAACAGTGTCAGGGAAACTAAACCAAAGCATTAATTGCTGTCATACCTTGTCCATAGACTGCTTACAGGTTAAGGAAACCAATGTGTCATTTTGTAATTTGGGGGAACTATCTCTTTAATCAATAATGACTCCAGTATTTTTTAAGCAGGCACTGAAAGAAAAGTAACTACAGAGAGTTAATAGAACTGCTTCAGGTAGTAATGGTAGACATTAAGTAGCCTAGCTTGAAATTAAATAGAATAGAACAGTTTCCAAAGTTTGAAGGGAATTTGTTTTGCTCAGGAAAAATATCCCCAAATCTAACAAGATCTACTGTATGATCCCAGTGTGGTCACTGGTCATGTTACTCTGTGCTGTCCTGACCAGATGAAGCAAACAACCTTCTCATACTACATTTTAAAATGGATACTCATTCCGAAATGCCAAAAGCCTAGTTGGAGACAGAGTTTTGGCTTCAATTAAACACAATACATTTGTATTGTAGGCCTACTTTCAATTTGGTAGACTGGGAAACAGCAGGGTTGGGGTCAATTCCATTTAAATTCCAGTAAATTCAGGAAGTACACTGAAATTACAATTACAATTATCTTCAATGCTTTTTAATGAGGAAAAATTGGAATTAGAATTTGGGTTACTTTCTGAATTGACTGGAATTGAAATGTAATTGTTCCCAACCCTGGAAAGCAGGGGATCTAGCCTAAACAAATCCAGTCTCTAAAGCGACAACATTCACAACCAGTTGGTGAATGTTTTGGTGTGTGGCTACTGGCTATCTCTCATGGGCAGGGTTATGGGTAGGGCCCAAATGGAATCTCCATCTGTGGGGAATCTCTTTTACAAACACTCCCCCAGCTGTCGGCTGCATATTCGATGGTGACGACGACACTGGAGCTATAAATGTGAAGTCGTATATCCTTGCAGACCAGTAGTATTGTGGTTTGGTTCAACTTCACACCACCAGGGTACCAATGGATTGTTTACATTTGTTATTACCCCTCAACGTATTTATGTTGGCTTGAGGAGATAGTGTTGAGTTCAGTGGTGTGCAGCAATGTCAGAATGTTCAGATAGAAATACAAATAGAATAGTTATGCTTCTCTTATGTAGAATAGGACATCATGTTTGCTCTATATGCCCTACAATTCCCCTCTATCTGGAACATTTAGGAGGCTATGCTCTCCTGAACATTACCCTGGCGCCTATAGAATCCATCAGGTCCTAGTTACGTGCGTCGAAGCCTGTCGTCAGTCGGCAAATACACCTCATCGATCTGTCTTTACTGTCAGGAGATTACATTCTGCTCTGATAGGGGCCAATTTCAGGTCCGTTAATGAGATTAAGGTGGGCCTTCGTCAAATTGTCTTATTGGATCACCAGGCCTTTTCTTGGCCAGTGATTGGACAGTCTGGCTCTGGAGACATGCCATGTGTATGTCTGTGCTTTGTGTTTTATGGCTTCACTGCTCCTATTGATTAATCTGAGATTAAGTTCCTATAGCTCTGATCCCCTCTCCTCTTCTATGTTCCTCTTCCACCACTTCTTCTCTGCCTTCACTACATGTTTTATTCACAGCCCTGTGTCCCTGTGTCCCTGTATCCCTGTATCCCTGTGTCCCTGTGTCCCTGTGTCTCTGTGGTCCTGTGTCCCTGTCTCTGTGTCCCTGTCTCTGTGTCTCTGTGTCCCTGTGTCTCTGTGTCCCTGTGTCCCTGTGTCTCTGTGTCCCTGTGTCCCTGTGTCCTGTGTCCCTGTGTCCCTGTCTCTGTGTCCCTGTGTCTCTGTGTCCCTGTGTCCCTGTGTCTCTGTGTCTCTGTGTCCTGTGTCCCTGTCTCTGTGTCCCTGTCTCTGTGTCCCTGTGTCTCTGTGTCCCTGTGTCCCTGTGTCTCTGTGTCCCTGTGTCTATCTGTCTATGTGTCTCTGTGTCCCTGTGTCTCTGTGTCCCTGTGTCCCTGTCTCTGTGTCCCTGTCTCTGTGTCCCTGTGTCTCTGTGTCCCTGTGTCTCTGTGTCTCTGTGTCTCTGTGTCCCTGTGTCCCTGTGTCTCTGTGTCCCTGTGTCCCTGTGTCTCTGTGTCCCTGTGTCTCTGTGTCCCTGTGTCCCTGTGTCTCTGTGTCCCTGTGTCCCTGTGTCTCTGTGTCCCTGTGTCTCTGTGTCCCTGTGTCCCTGTGTCTCTGTGTCCCTGTGTCCCTGTGTCTCTGTGACCCTGTGCATGAGTGAAAATCTCCTACACCTGTCAATCAGTCGCCACAGCAACACAACCACCATTAACAAATACTTGATGTAGATGGTGTCCCTAGGCACAGCTCTAGAATCAGCTTAAACTCGGCAGTTTCCTAACCTTAACCATTAGGGAAGAAATGTAAAAACTGACCATAGATCAGCCTCTAGGGGCAATCATAACTCATTATCAAACACAGTAACCGCAGTAACACTCAGACAACCACCATAGCTTCTGTCACATGTCAATATACTGTAATTATCACAACCACAAGCTGCCCTAATATCATACGAGCATTACCATCACAATTACATGGCCACATTATCAATTCAAACTGCATTTCCTGTCTACACAGCGAACACTAGCAACCAACTCATTTATGACAGAACTAGTGTGTGTCTGTGGTATCATTTGTCTGTTAGATTAGATAAAAGCAACTTTAACGGGTGGATCAGATGTGTTTATCTCAACACACTGAGATACCAGAAAAAGGTGTGTATGTGTGTGTGCACGTGTGCATGTGTGTGTATCCGGTTCAGCAGCTGCTGTTACGTCTGGTATTTGATATCCTGGTCTTTGTGTGTGACTGTGGGCTCGTCTCCAAGGAGATTTACATATGATGGAGGATTTAGATACTCTCGTACACACACACACACACACACACACACACACACACACACACAAACACACATTAACACACCCTTGAGTTAGCTATAATGGCCAGGATAAAGATGGACCCTGAAGGGAAGGCTGATATATTTATTATTGTCTCTCAAAAAGCTCTTATAGCTGCTGGCTATTATCAATGCTAATGATTGTTGTTGTCTGATCAATACAGGTGATTGACTGACAAGGTGAGCCTTCCAAGGCCTCATACACCCCTATTTAGGAGGTTTGGCTAAATATAAAGCTTTGAATAGTGAGGTTCGGTCCATTTGCGGGGGTGTGAAGGTGTGCAGCCCATAATAGATCCTTGGTAACACTTTACTTGACATCCAGCATCATAACGCGTTATGCCATGGTCATAACCATGTCATAACATGTCATAACAGCTGACATAACTTGTCAAAACCTGTCATAAATGGTCAATGACCCATATATTTACACATGTTGTGACATATTGCATTATTTTATGGCTGGTTATGACACCTACATAAGAGTGTCAAAACCCACATTTATTCAAATGTATTTTTTCCCTGCCAAGAAGTTTCCTTTCGTTTGAAAGTTTGTTTCTTAAGTTCTTTGTTGTTGTTGTAATGAATTCTTTACAGTCATGTTTTTATTTATTTTATAACTTGTAGAAAATACACTTTATGGCACTGTGATAAAGCATTATGACCATCCTGTGTCATTTAACTTGGACTAAGAAAATACACTTTATGACACTGTCAAGAGGCATTATGACCATCCTGTGTCACTTTACTTGGACTAAGAAAATGCACTTTATGACACTGTCAAGAAGCGTTATGACCATCATAATCATATAAGCCAGATAGGCCTATCCAGGCACATGCCCTTATGTCAGTCATCAGTCACAAAGAGGGTGTCTTGTTCTGCCCCTGCATTCATCCCAGTTATCAGAAACAGAGCATTGGGGTAGGTGCATGTCTGACATCAATGTGTGTTTAATTACAATGATCATTTAATATGGTCAATTTCAGAAAATGTTATATAACTTAAACATACTGTTGACACGTAGGCTATGGTGTAATGGAATGTTTTGCCTTGTGTGGTAGGTTTTGTGGGTTTTGACACTCTTATGTAGGTGTCATAACCAGCCATAGACTAACGCAATATATGTCACAACAGGTCTAAATGTTTCATGACAGTTTTATGACCATAGTATGACATGGTTATGACGCTGGATATCAAGTAAAGTGCTACCAGATCCGGTTATGTTTTGCTGCCTGTAACAGGAATTTCCAGTTGAACAAAAAGGAGAGTAGTCGTTGATAACATCAATCAAAATCATTTCAGTTCAATTGCAAGTTGCAACATGCAGCTCTTGGAGACAGGCCCTTTAAATTCTAATCAGACAGTACTCAATGTTCTCTAAACATCAGCCTGAGAGGAGTGTACGAAGTCAAAACAGAAGGCAGTAACTTTGCCAGCTGCTACAGAATCACATAGTATTCATACAGTGGGGGAAAAAAGTATTTAGTCAGCCACCAATTGTGCAAATTCTCCCACTTAAAAAGATGAGAGAGACCTGTAATTTTCATCATAGGTACACGTCAACTATGACAGACAAATTGAGAAAAATAATTCCAGAAAATCACATTGTAGGATTTTAAATTAATTTATTTGCAAATTATGGTGGAAAATAAGTATTTGGTCACCTACAAACAAGCAAGATTTCTGGCTTTCACAGACCTGTAACTTCTTCTTTAAGAGGCTCCTCTGTCCTCCACTCATTACCTGTATTAATGGCACCTGTTTGAACTTGTTATCAGTATAAAAGACACCTGTCCACAACCTCAAAGAGTCACACTCCAAACTCCACTATGGCCAAGACCAAAGAGCTGTCAAAGGACACCAGAAACAAAATTGTAGACCTGCACCAGGCTGGGAAGACTGAATCTGCAATAGGTAAGCAGCTTGGTTTGAAGAAATCAACTGTGGGAACAATTATTAGGAAATGGAAGACATACAAGACCACTGATAATCTCCCTCGATCTGGGGCTCCACGCAAGATCTCACCCCGTGGGGTCAAAATGATCACAAGAACGGTGAGCAAAAATCCCAGAACCACACAGGGGGACCTAGTGAATGACCTGCAGAGAGCTGGGACCAAAGTAACAAAGCCTACCATCAGTAACACACTACACCGCCAGGGACTCAAATCCTGCAGTGCCAGACGTGTCCCCCTGCTTAAGCCAGTACATGTCCAGGCCCGTCTGAAGTTTGCTAGAGTGCATTTGGATGAACCAGAAGAGGATTGGGAGAATGTCATATGGTCAGATGAAACCAAAATATAACTTTTTGGTAAAAACTCAACTCGTCGTGTTTGGAGGACAAAGAATGCTGAGTTGCATCCAAAGAACACCATACCTACTGTGAAGCATGGGGGTGGAAACATCATGCTTTGGGGCTGTTTTTCTGCAAAGGGACCAGGACGACTGATCCGTGTAAAGGAAAGAATGAATGGGGCCATGTATCGTGAGATTTTGAGTGAAAACCTCCTTCCATCAGCAAGGGCATTGAAGATGAAACGTGGCTGGGTCTTTCAGCATGACAATGATCCCAAACACACCGCCCGGGCAACGAAGGAGTGGCTTCGTAAGAAGCGTTTCAAGGTCCTGGAGTGGCCTAGCCAGTCTCCAGATCTCAACCCCATAGAAAATCTTTGGAGGGAGTTGAAAGTCCGTGTTGCCCAGCGACAGCCCCAAAACATCACTGCTCTAGAGGAGATCTGCATGGAGGAATGGGCCAAAATACCAGCAACAGTGTGTGAAAACCTTGTGAAGACTTACAGAAAACGTTTGACCTGTGTCATTGCCAACAAAGGGTATATAACAAAGTATTGAGAAACTTTTGTTATTGACCAAATACTTATTTTCCACCATAATTTGCAAATAAATTCATTAAAAATCCTACAATGTGATTTTCTGGATTTTTTAAATTCTCATTTTGTCTGTCATAGTTGACGTGTACCTATGATGAAAATTACAGGCCTCTCTCATCTTTTTAAGTGGGAGAACTTGCACAATTGGTGGCTGACTAAATACTTTTTTTCCCCACTGTATTGTCATCAGTACTATGAGAATCAGTGTGTCCTCAGCCACTGTAAAACGATATAAGAACAATCCAGAACATCAGTAACAGGTCTAGTGACCATCAACCAGTACACAAATGAGTGTCACAAATAGAACACTGGAAATCATGTGCATTACAGAAAAGGGAAACAATATATGCTAAGCATTGTGTTAATACCTATTAACTGAATATTAACTTTATTCATCTTAAATATTCCCGTTTCACCGCCAGAGGACATTTGAGTCTAATTGTATTGTCTCTCTAATGGGGTTTCATGTGCATCGATAATTTTAGTGGAGATTTTTTAAGAATGTTTTGAAGAAGGGATTTAGCTCTAGTGACTACATCTGTGTTACCCTAGAGACCACAAGAAAGTTTCTGCAAAATAAAATCAAACTCCCTATTTTTGTCTACAGTATATACAGAGCCCAAGGGGGATTACTTTTTTGGTGTGCATATTTGTGCTTCATTACCGTGGTGACTAACCCTGTGTCTTCCCTGTATCCCCCCTCCTCCTCCTCCTCCTTCTCCTCCTTCTACTTCTCCTCAGTACCACTAAGTACGGGGTGCTCACCTTCTTGCCTCGTTTCCTGTATGAGCAGATCCGCCGCGCCGCCAACGCCTTCTTCCTCTTCATCGCCCTGATGCAGGTAGGCCACGCCCAGTACAGGTGGAGGGCGCAACGTCAAATGTGTTGTCTAGAGAAGATAATATTCTCTGTCGCGTAGAACTATAAAACGAATCAGCTCTGTCCATTACATTTCTATCTGTAACCTGCATTGACAACCTGACCGTGTCTAACCAAACCGTCAGTGTTTTCTCAACATTGTCTCTGTGTTCTTCCTCTCAGCAAATCCCTGATGTGTCTCCTACGGGTCGCTACACCACCCTGGTACCACTCATCTTCATCCTCACTGTGGCCGGGATCAAAGAGATCATAGAGGACTATGTAAGTAGGACGGACACAGCTCAACAGTCACAGCTCAACAGACACAGCTCAGCAGACACAGCTCAGCAGACACAGCTCAGCAGACACAGCTCAGCAGACACAGCTCAGCTCAGCTCCCCCGCTGTGGAACAACACCCTGCAGAGTTTCTAAATCTCCCCCTCTGTTCCAAAACAATGGCTTAGCCAGCACTGTGCCATTCTTGTGCGTCTAATGTGACAGAAAAAGGGAGGGGACTCATAAGGAACTAACACCCCCTCTCTGTCTCTTTACAGCAAAGACACAAGGCAGACAACACAGTCAACAAGAAAAAGACCACAGGTATTGGACGTGTGTGCCCATGCTAGCCAGTTTCATCAGTGAATTCCATGTAAACTCAGCAAGAAAAGAAATGTCCTCTCACTGTCAACTGCGTTTATTTTCAGCAAACATAACATGTGTAAATATTTGTATGAACATAACAAGATTCAACAACTGAGACATAAACTGAACAAGTTCCACAGACATGTGACTAACATAAATGGAGTAATGTGTCCCTGATCAAAGGGGCGGGGTCAAAATCAAAAGTAACAGTCAGTATCTGGTGTGGCCACCAGCTGCATTAAGTACTGCAGTGCATCTCCTCCTCATGGACTGCACCAGATTTACCAGTTATTGCTGTGAGATGTTAACCCACTCTTCCACCAAGGCACCTGCAAGTTCCCTGACATTTCTGGGGGGAATGGCCCTAGCCCTCACCCTCCGAACCAACAGGTCCCAGACGTGCTCAATGGGATTGAGATCCGTGCTCTTCGCTGACATTCCTGTCTTGCAGGAAATCACGCACAGAACGAGCAGTATGGCTGGTGGCATTGTCATGCTGGAGGGTCAGGATGAGCCTGCAGGAAGGGTACCACAAGAGGGAGGAGGATGTCTTCCCTGTAACGCACAGCGTTGAGATTGCCTGCAATGACAACAAGCTCAGTCCGATGATGCTGTGACACACCGCCCCAGACCATGACAGACCCTCCACCTCCAAATCGATCCCGCTCCAGAGTACAGGCCTCGGTGTAACGCTCATTCCTTCGACAATAAACGTGAATCCGACCATCACCCCTGGTGAGCAAAACCACAACTCGTCAGTGAAGAGCACTTTTTGCCAGTCCTGTCTGTTCCAGCAACAGTGGGTTTGTGCCCATAGGCGACGTTGTTGCCAGTGATGTCTGGTGAGGACCTGCCTTACAACAGGCCTACAAGCCCTCAGTCCAGCCTCTCTTAGCCTATTGCGGACAGTCTGAGCACTGATGGAGGGATTGTGCGTTCCTGGTGTAACTCGGGCAGTTGTTGTTGCCATCCTGTACCTGTCCCACAGGTGTGATGTTCAGATGTACCGATCCTGTGCAGGTGTTGTTACACGTGTTCTGCCACTGCGAGGACGATCAGCTGTCCGTCCTGTCTCCCTGTAGCGCTGTCTTAGGCGTCTCACAGTACGGACATTGCAATTTGTTGCACTGGCCACATCTGCAGTCCTCATGCCTCCTTGCAGCATGCCTAAGGCATGTTCACGCAGATGAGCAGGGACCCTGGGCATCTTTCTTTTGGTGTTTTTCAGAGTCAGTAGAAATACCTCTTTAGTGTCCAAAGTTTTCATAACTGTGACCTTAATTGCCTACCGTCTGTAAGCTGTTAGTGTCTTAACGACCGTTCCACAGGTGCATGTTCATTAATTGTTTATGGTTCATTGAACAAGCATGGGAAACAGTGTTTAAACCCTTTCAGGATCCTGAAAAAGGGATGTTTCTTTTTTTGCTGAGTTTAGTTTAAGGAATAGACAGTTGTGCTTTAGGAAAGAGCAGCAGTATATGAAGTGTATAGGCTAACAGCTCTGTTGTCATTGTGTCTCAGTTCTGAGGAATGGAGCCTGGCAGACCATCATATGGAAACAGGTAACATTACACTCATCCTCTTCTCTCAACAGCCAGTCTGACTAGTGGTTACAGATGGAGCCGACAGTTCTTTCCACAACACACGACCTGAACATGGAAAAACTCCTAACTAGGAGCACAAGCATTTCGCTACACCCGCAATAACATCTGCAAAATATATGTACAGTGGGGAGAACAAGTATTTGATACACTGCCGATTTTGCAGGTTTTCCTACTTACAAAGCATGTAGAGGTCTGTAATTGTTATCATAGGTACACTTCAACTGTGAGAGACGGAATCTAAAACAAAAATCCAGAAAATCACATTGTATGATTTTTAAGTAATTAATTTGCATTTTATTGCATGACATAAGTATTTGATACATCAGAAAAGCAGAACTTAATATTTGGTACAGAAACCTTTGTTTGCAATTACAGAGATCATACGTTTCCTGTAGGTCTTGACCAGGTTTGCACACACTGCAGCAGGGATTTTGGCCCACTCCTCCATACAGACCTTCTCCAGATCCTTCAGGTTTCGGGGCTGTCGCTGGGCAATACGGACTTTAAGCTCCCTCCAAAGATTTTATATTGGGTTCAGGTCTGGAGACTGGCTAGGCCACTCCAGGACCTTGAGATGCTTCTTACGGAGCCACTCCTTAGTTGCCCTGGCTGTGTGTTTCGGGTCGTTGTCATGCTGGAAGACCCAGCCACGACCCATCTTCAATGCTCTTACTGAGGGAAGGAGGTTGTTGGCCAAGATCTCGCGATACATGGCCCCATCCATCCTCCCCTTAATACGGTGCAGTCGTCCTGTCCCCTTTGCAGAAAAGCATCCCCAAAGAATGATGTTTCCACCTTCATGCTTCGTGGTTGGGATGGTGTTCTTGGGGTTGTACTCCTCCTTCTTCTTCCTCCAAACACGGCGAGTGGAGTTTAGACCAAAAAGCTCAATTTTTGTCTCATCAGACCACATGACCTTCTCCCATTCCTCCTCTGGATCATCCAGATGGTCATTGGCAAACTTCAGACGGGCCTGGACATGCGCTGACTTGAGCAGGGGGACCTTGCGTGCACTGCAGGATTTTAATCCATGACGGCGTAGTGTGTTACTAATGGTTTTCTTTGAGACTGTGGTCCCAGCTCTCTTCAGGTCATTGACCAGGTCCTGTCGTGTAGTTCCGGGCTGATCCCTCACCTTCCTCATGATCATTGATGCCCCACGAGGTGAGATCTTGCATGGCGCCCCAGACCGAGGGTGATTGACCGTCATCTTGAACTTCTTCCATTTTCAAAAAATTGCGCCAACAGTTGTTGCCTTCTCACCAAGCTGCTTGCCTATTGTCCTGTAGCCCATCCCAGCCTTGTGCAGGTCTACAATTTTATCCCTGATGTCCTTACACAGCTCTCTGGTCTTGGCCATTGTGGATAGGTTGGAGTCTGTTTGATTGAGTGTGTGGACAGGTGTCTTTTATACAGGTAACGAGTTCAAACAGGTGCAGTTAATACAGGTAATGAGTGGAGAACAGGAGGGCTTCTTAAAGAAAAACTAACAGGTCTGTGAGAGCCGGAATTCTTACTGGTTGGTAGGTGATCAAATACTTATGTCATGCAATAAAATGCAAATTAATTACTTAAAAATCATACAATGTGATTTTCTGGATAAAAATGACAGACCTCTACATGCTTTGTAAGTAGGAAAACCTGCAAAATCGGCAGTGTATCAAATACTTGTTCTCCCCACTGTATGTGATCAATAAAATTGTATTTGATTTGAACTCTAGTTGCAGCCTGTAACTAGGTCCCAGAGTTTTTCCTGATCAGGTGATATGGTGAAGGAAAACTCTGGGCCCCTAGTAATAAAGACTGCATGGCACATTCTGTACCTCTCCGGAATGTTCTCTGGCATCTTTCTCAATGTTGGTTAATGTCCTCTGTATCTAATGCTGACCTTGCTCTGACTGAGGGAAGCGTCAGGTATTAACATACACAGTAAAGCTACTTCCTGCTCACTGTCACTTTCTCTCTCCCTCCCTCCACCATCCCCTCCCTCCGTCCCTCCATCCCTGCCTCCACCATCCCTCTCCCTCCCTCCACCATCCCTCTCCCTCCCTCCACCATGCCTCTCTCTCTCTCCCTCCATCCATCCATCCATTTTCAATGTCATTCTCACCTCACGCTGTTGCATTGCTGCATCCTGGCCACAAGGTGGCAGTAGGAGACATAGTGAAGGTGACCAATGGGCAGCATCTTCCAGCTGACATGGTCATAGTGTCCTCCAGGTTGGTTTGCGGTCTTGTGTTTTTGTGTGGTCAGTGTTAGTACGAGTAGTGTTTGATCAGTAGGGTCAAGCTAGTAATAGGGGAGGCATTGAGGGTTGTCACCATTATGTTTGATCAATGATTCAATATTGTAATTTGACCGTTGCATAGATAAATGTTGTGGTAAAGTTGGACTCCATCTCTCTCCATAGTGAGCCCCAGGCCATGTGTTACACTGAGACCTCCAACCTGGATGGAGAAACCAACCTGAAGATCAGACAGGTGAGACGCGTGCGGAATGACCCCAACGGTATGTTTTATCAGCCTCCGGAGGAGCTGGTGATGGGACTGTGTGTGTTAGTGTGTGTGTGTGTGTGTGTTAGTGTGTGTGTGTGTGTGTTAGTGTGTACCTGCTCTAACAGGGTGTGTGTATATTTCAGGGTCTCCCTCTCACAGTTGGTCTCCAGTCTCTGGAGGAGCTGATGGGTCTCTCTGGCCGTCTGGAATGTGAAGAGCCCAACAGACACCTGTATGACTTCACTGGGACCCTACGCCTGGACAACCAAAAGTACTGAACACACACACACTCTGTCTCTCTCTCTCTCAACACACACCCAACATAGGATTGCATCATTTTGAACCTCCACCTGATTGTCACTGTTCTCACTCTCCAGTGCGGTTCCTCTGGGTCCTGACCAGGTGCTGCTGCGAGGTGCCCAGCTCAGGAACACGCAATGGGTTGTGGGAATTATAGTCTACACTGGACATGACTCCAAACTGATGCAGGTGAGCCATTTCAAGCCTTTATTGGGATGCAAACCTAACTTGAATCATAGTCTTGAATCAAGCGAATCTAAACTCTAATACAAGGCTGTAGAGTTTGGTGTTCATCCTCCTTCCGTGTTCCCAAACTCTGTGCCATTTGGGGTGTTTTGTAGTTCCACTTGAATGTGGTGAATGTTCCTTCCAGAACTCGACCAAGGCCCCTCTGAAGCGTTCTAACGTGGAGCGGGTGACCAACGTCCAGATTCTGGTGCTGTTCTGCATTCTGCTGGTGATGGCGCTAGTGAGTTCTATAGGAGCCTCCATCTGGAACCAGCAACACACTGAGGAGGCCTGCTGGTACCTGTCACGCGCAGGTGAGAATACACACACACACACACACACCCTTGGACACACACCCATGGACACACACACACACATGCCCGTTAGTTATTTATCCCTCTTCCATACAACCACTTGACCGTGTGTGTGTCTACAGGTGACATCTCCACTAACTTCTGGTATAACCTGCTGACGTTCATCATCCTCTACAACAACCTCATCCCCATCAGCCTGCTGGTCACTCTGGAGGTGGTCAGGTTCACACAGGCACTCTTCATCAACTGGGTACGGACGGGCGCACGCTCGTGTGTGTGTGTGTGTAGAGAGTGTTTGGCTGTCTTTAGATGTCTTTCATCTAACGTCTCTGTGTTTGGTGTCAGGATGTGGAGATGTACTACCCGGAGACAGACACACCCGCCATGGCTCGAACGTCCAATCTCAACGAAGAACTGGGCCAGGTGAGGATGGACTCACCACCAATCTTTATCATGTTCACATCAGGGCTCAACCAATCAGAGTTGATTCCTGTTATGAACTGATACCCTTCCTTTTTCCCCTCTCTCCCAGGTGAAGTATCTGTTTTCTGATAAGACAGGAACGCTCACCTGTAATGTCATGCACTTCAAGAAGTGTACCATCGCTGGAATAACATACGGGCACTTCCCTGACCTAGATGGTGATCGTTCCATGGAGGACTTCAGGTCAGTGACCTCCTCTTATTCTTCACCTTTGGCTGTGATTTGGCTGTGCTATTCTTTTGTTTTATATAATTAGTGTATATTAGTAGTGTTTAATTCTGTCCATTTCCTTCTCTCTCAGTCCCCTGCCGTGCAGCAGTCAGAACTCCACAGAGTTTGATGACCCCACTCTCATCCAGAACATTGAGAATAACCATGTAGGTGTTCCCCTGAGCACCTGAGTTCTTCTTCTCGTGATAATTATTATACTGAATGAGAATGACACTGGGCAGTGTATGACTACTCTCTGTCTCTCTCTCGATCTCGCTCTCGATCTCGCTCTCTCTCCCGTTCCCTCTCTCCAGCCGACCTCTGCTCAGATCTGTGAGTTCCTGACGATGATGGCGGTGTGTCACACGGTGGTCCCAGAGAGAGAAGAGGACCAGCTTATCTATCAGGCCTCCTCGCCAGGTAGACAGCCTATCACGACACAGCTTATATACCTTAGAGTCAATCATAACTCGGCTACTAGACAATAGAACCAAACACATCCAAGCTACTACACCTTAGAGCCAATCGTACTAATCAACTCAACATGAACTAGTATGTGCACTGCATGTGTGTTTTCCTTTCCTCAGATGAAGGAGCTCTGGTGAAAGGAGCCAAAGGTCTGGGCTTCGTTTTCACAGCAAGGACTCCTGGCTCAGTTATCATCGAAGCCGTAAGTGTGGGCTGGAGACACGGGGATGGACACGTCATTTGAAGAAAATAAATATCATCCTCTTCTCTGTTTCATTCTTTCTATTTGTTTGTGTCTTTCAGAGGGGGAAGGAGGAGAGCTTTGAGTTGCTGAATGTGCTGGAGTTTTCAAGGTAAATAAAATGACACTCATACACATACGCACACACACAATCACGACACACACACACATTCACAGACACTTAACAGTCATTCCCTTTTCTACAGTAACCGTAAGCGCATGTCTGTAGTGGTCCGAACCCCCGATGGGAAACTGCGTCTTTACTGCAAGGGAGCAGTGAGTATAACCCCAGTCATTGACTGCACCCACAGTTTATTCCCCTAGTGGCATTGCTTATATTGATGATGAACCGGCGCGTGTTGATGATGTCATTTACATTTACATTTTAGTCATGTTGTGTGTTTCAGGATAATGTGATCTTTGAGCGTCTCACTGATGCGTCTCAGTACAAAGAGCTGACCATCGCACATCTGGAACAGTTCGCCACCGAGGGTACGGCCTTTCTCTTTTTAAATGTCCTGGTCTTGGTCATATTTGTTCCTCCTAACTTTTTCCTACGTTCTCTTACCTATTTACCATATTTTTCTCTGCAAGATTCATTTTTCCCTTTCACTCCCTTTTTGTTATCTACATTATTACTACATTATTTCTACAGTATTACATGTTGACCTTGTCCCCCCCAGGTCTGCGGACTCTGTGTTTTAGCTATGTTGATCTGGAGGAGGGGGTGTACCAGGAGTGGCTGAAGGAGTACACCCGGATTAGCACTATCATCAAAGACCGGGCCCAGAAACTAGAGGACTGCTACGAACTGCTGGAGAAGGTAAGGGTTAAGGTTGGGCTTAGCAGTTAGTGATTAGCATTGCATGTCTAGTTAGATACTGAAAATACATACCTCTGTACTGTCTAGCATGGTAAGATGGTGACGACCCCTCACCCCATCTCTTTCAGTCAGTGTGTTGCTGGGCTGGTGGGTTTGTCCAGCAGAGGGCACAGTGGTCCCACTGATCCACTGTAGAGAATTATGACCTCTCAGTGCTGAAGAAGCCATTTTTCCCCAGAGGAAACTCCCCCTATATGTGTGTGTGTGTGTGTGTGTGTGTGTGTGTGTGTGTGTGTGTGTGTGTGTGTGTGTGTGTGTGTGTGTGTGTGCTAACCCCAGTCAGTCTCTCTCCTAAGGTGTCAACAGTACAGACACCCTGTAACCCAGAGGACAGCTCCAGTATACCTGGACGTGTATATATCTGGACGTGATCATGTCTGCAGTCACTAATAGTCTGGACATGGCAGCTGTAGGCATTCTGAGAGTGTGTCTGTTAAGGCTGGTCATTAGGATGGAACATCGACACCACAGCTGCCTTTGTTTGGCTGTAATGTGAGGCAGTACTCCAGTAAAGAGGGGTTTTGAGAGACGGCCCAGAGGAGAGGAGGAGTAGAGAGGTGACGGGATAAAAGTGAGGGAAGAGGAAAAACTGAAAAACCACAGGGATAATTACCCTCACCAGTCTGCCAAGAGCCCCTTAAAACTGGAGTCAACAACACCACACTGTTTCCTTATGTGTGTGTGTGTGTGTGTGTGTGTGTGTGTACATATGACTGTATTTGCGTGTTTTAATAGAGTTCAATATAAACGTTTGGGAAACATTAACAGACTTTCCCCATGCTGCTGTTTGACCCACATAGAGAGTTTTAACATGATACCCACCTTTTCTTACCCTGTCTTATGCTGCTGCTGACCAGCCTGTCTCTTCTACTTGGTTGTAGCTTATAAGCGGTGCCTCACAACACAATGAACCACCAAACTCCTCCATGTTGTATTTTGTCCAGAAAGGCATTTTCTGAATGTATTTACATGTATGCCTCTCTCTTAGTTTAACCCCACTCATTGTCTTTCATAAATTCCCTCTCTCTACCTCTCCCCCTCTCTCTCTCTCCCCTCTTTCTCCCCCTTTCCTCCCCCTTTCCCCCCCTCCCCTTTCTCTCTCCCCCTTCCCTCCCCCCATCTCTCTCCCCTCTCTCTCCCCCCTCTCTCTCCCTCTTTCCCTTTCCCTCTCTGTCTATAGGACCTGTTGTTGTTGGGGGCCACAGCTATAGAGGACCGTCTCCAGGCAGGGGTCCCTGAGACCATCGCTACTCTGATGAAGGCCGACATCAAGATCTGGGTCCTCACTGGAGACAAACAGGAGACCGCCATCAACATAGGTGAGAGAGAGAGAGGGGCATGAAGGGGGAGAGAGAGAGAGAGAGAGAGAGAGAGATGGAGGGAGAGAGAGAGATGGAGGGAAAGAGAGGGATGGAGGGAGATGGAGTTTACTTATTTTTAATGTGTGTCTGTTTCTATGCTGTATCTGAGATTGTATTCTCTGTTTTAGGTTACTCCTGTCGTCTGGTGACCCACGGCATGTCTCTCCTCATCGTCAACGAGGACTCACTGGATGTGAGTACATCTTCCTCACATCCGGGGGGGGGGGGTTGGGACTGTGTGGGCTCTAGAGTGTTACCGTGGGAATCGGGGTGTGGTGCAGGAGAGATTGGTGGGTGTGTCTCTTTGTCTCCTCACAGGTGGAGGTAATTAAGGTGTCTGGTGTCTTCCTGGAGAAAGAGATGAAAGACACCTACTGCTGTATCTCTCCTCTCATCCCTGTCTCTCTCACACACACGTTGGCATAGTCAGTCTTTATTACATGTCTGTGAGCATTATTGAGTGTGAATGCAGACTCCAATGTAGTGCCAGTTTGGAGACACTCTGTAGAACACAGTATGCTGCGGTCAGATTACATTTAAACCTGTGAATTTGGCTGGCTGAGTTGAGGGTCAGTGTTTATGTTGTTTTCATGTGGTGTCTGCAGATTCTAAGAGGCTGGATAACTGTCATGTGAGAATGAACACACACACTCCGACTCACCAGTGGTGTAAAGTACTGATGTAAAAATACTTTAAAGGACTACTTAAGTAGTTTTTTGACTGTCTGTACTTTACTATTTATATTTTACTTTCACTACATTCCTAATGAAAATAATATACTTTCTACTCCATACATTTTCCCTGACACCTTAAAGTACTCGTTACATTTTGAATGCTTAGCAGGACAGGAAAATGGTCAAATTCACACACTTATCAAGAGAACGTCCCTGGTCATCCCTACTGCCTCTGATCTGGCGGACTCACTAAACACACATGCTTAGTTTGTAAATTATGTCTGAGTGTTGGAGTGTGCCTCTGGCTATCCATAAATAAATTAAAACAAGAAAATGGTGCCCTCTGGTTTGCTTAATATAAGCAATTTGAAATGATTTATACTTTTACAGTTGATACTTAAATATATTTAAAACCAAATACTTTTAGACTTTTACTCAAGTAGTATTTTACTGGGTGACTTTCACTTTTATTTGAGTCATTTTCTATTAAAGGATCTTTGCTTTGAAGTATGACAATTGGGTACTTTTTCCAGCACTGTGGCTCAGTCTGCTTGCTTTAGTGGAGTTAATTTGTCTGTTAGACAGATAGTCTGCAGATAGTAGGCAGGGTTACAGCTTGTACACTCCATTGTGTCTCCAGAATGTGTGTACGAAGAGGGATGTGTACTGATAGACTGTGTAGGTAGAGTGTGTGTGTGTGTGGGGGGGGGTAGAGAGTGTATAGGTAGAGTGTAGGTAGGGACTAGGGAGACGTACACACTTCCATAAGAGAGGGAGAGGGAGACAGGTTTCAAGTTTTAATGTCACGTGCACAAGTACAGTGAAATGCCTTCCTTGACAGTGAGACAATGAGACCATTCAGGAGCACTGTAATTAGTCAGACTTAGTCTATTCAATTATAACCTTAACTGGCGTTAAGGGACCACTCCAACGTAACATTCCTGTCACCCACTGGAGAAGTAGCCCTGAAATGTAATGAATAACAAGTCAGCTTTATCTCATCTCTCCAACTGCTGAGAGGACCGGTCCAGAGAGATGTAGTGAGAGGACAGGTCCAGAGAGATATAGTGAGAGGACAGGTCCAGAGAGATGTAGTGAGAGGACAGGTCCAGAGAGATGTAGTGAGAGGACAGGTCCAGAGAGATGTGGTGAGAGGACAGGTCCAGAGAGATGTAGTGAGAGGACAGGTCCAGAGAGATGTGGTGAGAGGACAGGTCCAGAGAGATGTAGTGAGAGGACAGGTCCAGAGAGATGTAGTGAGAGGACAGGTCCAGAGAGATGTGGTGAGAGGGCAGGTCCAGAGAGATGTAGTGAGAGGACAGGTCCAGAGAGATGTAGTGAGAGGACAGGTCCAGAGAGATGTGGTGAGAGGACAGGTCCAGAGAGATGTAGTGAGAGGACAGGTCCAGAGAGCTGTGCTGAGAGGACAGGTCCAGAGAGATGTAGTGAGAGGACAGGTCCAGAGAGATGTAGTGAGAGGACAGGTCCAGAGAGATGTAGTGAGAGGACAGGTCCAGAGAGCTGTAGTGAGAGGACAGGTCCAGAGAGATGTGCTGAGAGGACAGGTCCAGAGAGCTGTGGTGAGAGGACAGGTCCAGAGAGATGTAGTGAGAGGACAGGTCCAGAGAGATGTGGTGAGAGGACAGGTCCAGAGAGATGTAGTGAGAGGACAGGTCCAGAGAGATGTAGTGAGAGGACAGGTCCAGAGAGATGTAGTGAGAGGACAGGTCCAGAGAGATGTAGTGAGAGGACAGGTCCAGAGAGCTGTGCTGAGAGGACAGGTCCAGAGAGATGTAGTGAGAGGACAGGTCCAGAGAGATGTAGTGAGAGGACAGGTCCAGAGAGCTGTGCTGAGAGGACAGGTCCAGAGAGATGTAGTGAGAGGACAGGTCCAGAGAGATGTAGTGAGAGGACAGGTCCAGAGAGATGTGGTGAGAGGACAGGTCCAGAGAGATGTAGTGAGAGGACAGGTCCAGAGAGATGTAGTGAGAGGACAGGTCCAGAGAGATGTGCTGAGAGGACAGGTCCAGAGAGATGTAGTGAGAGGACAGGTCCAGAGAGATGTAGTGAGAGGACAGGTCCAGAGAGATATAGTGAGAGGACAGGTCCAGAGAGCTGTGCTGAGAGGACAGGTCCAGAGAGATGTAGTGAGAGGACAGGTCCAGATAGATGTAGTGAGAGGACAGGTCCAGAGAGATATAGTGAGAGGACAGGTCCAGAGAGCTGTGCTGAGAGGACAGGTCCAGAGAGATATAGTGAGAGGACAGGTCCAGAGAGATGTAGTGAGAGGACAGGTCCAGAGAGATGTGGTGAGAGGACAGGTCCAGAGAGCTGTGCTGAGAGGACCGGTCCAGAGAGATGTAGTGAGAGGACAGGTCCAGAGAGATGTAGTGAGAGGACAGGTCCAGAGAGATGTGGTGAGAGGACAGGTCCAGAGAGATGTAGTGAGAGGACAGGTCCAGAGAGATGTAGTGAGAGGACAGGTCCAGAGAGCTGTGCTGAGAGGACAGGTCCAGAGAGCTGTGGTGAGAGGACAGGTCCAGAGAGCTGTGCTGAGAGGACAGGTCCAGAGAGATGTGGTGAGAGGACAGGTCCAGAGAGATGTAGTGAGAGGACAGGTCCAGAGAGATGTGGTGAGAGGACAGGTCCAGAGAGCTGTAGTGAGAGGACAGGTCCAGAGAGCTGTGCTGAGAGGACAGGTCCAGAGAGATGTGGTGAGAGGACAAGTCCAGAGACCTGTGGTGAGAGGACAGGTCCAGAGACCTGTGGTGAGAGGACAGGTCCAGAGAGATGTGGTGAGAGGACAGGTCACCACAGATTAAAGCAGACAGATTTATCTCACATCACACTTAAAATAACTGATGGAGGGTCAGCTTAGAGCCACCACCGTGTGTGTTTGTGTGTGTGTGTGTGTGTGTGTGAGAGTTAGAGTGAGAGAGAGCAGGAGCAGATATATATATATATATATTGTGATGTCACGAGAGGCTGTGTCCTGGAGGGACGTTACATCCCCCTGAGGTGGCTGCAAACCCAGACAGCTATGGCTCCATCTGCTGGTATGGTCGGGAACTCCACCCCTCTATGGCCAATCTTCCCACGCAGCTGAAACAAATGAGGAGCTGATGAGCTGAAGGTTTGGGGTGAAGAGACACAGTCTCCAACCTGGGCTCTCTGGAGGACAAGAGTGCTGCACGTCCACTTCCATGAGGAATATAAGGATTTGGAGAGACTTACCTTTGGGAAATACTCACCTTTGGATATATGCACCTGTGGAAATACGTGAGAGACATTTGGAAGGACTTTTTGCTGGGTTGGCCATTAGCTGCAACGTGGACTACAGTAAGGCTGGGGAAAAGTTATCTGAGCGAGTGAGAATTATGATTTTGGATGTGGAAGAGACATCCCTGAACTGTTAACCCTTAAAGAGCCACAAGAGAACAGAATTTTGTTATATTTTCGTTAATTTCCCAAGACCTATAATAAAATCCTTGTTTTGTTTGAACCTTGTCTCCTTGCACTACTTGAGCAATCCCGCTGAAAGCTGTGTAGCCTCTCGTGACGTCACAGATGGTGGAGAACACGGGCACGCTCAAGCGTTAATAGTGCATGTCAGAGGAGGATACCGAAGGTTTGATCACCCAGTTTTCCAAGTTGGCCGTAGGCTCCCCGCCGACTGAAATGGAGGACATATTGAAAGCCCTTGTTGCTGGCCAGCACGCCCAGATGCAAGCAAACGTGGCTCTCTTGGAGGAGCAAAAGAAAGCCAACCTTCTGAAGGCAGAGGAATTGCAGTTGCAGAGACAGAGGGTTGTCCAAAATACCCGCCCAATAAAGGCAAGTGACTTTATATCTAAGATGGGAGCTACCGATGACATTGAGGCATACCTGCATGCATTTGAGGCCACGGCCACTAGGGAAGCCTGGCCCAAGCAACAGTGGGTTGGTCTGTTAGCCCCCTTTCTAACCGGGGGAATCGCTGAATGCTGTCCGGGACCTGGGCCCTGACCAGGTTACTGACTATGATGCCCTGAAGTCTGAGATCCTCAGCAGATATGGACTCACAAAGTTTGGTATGGCCCAGCGCTTTTACAGCTGGACCTTCCAACCAGACCAACCTCCTCGGGCGCAGATGCATGAACTTGTCCGAATCGCAAGGAAATGGCTGGATCCGCAGAGGAATACAGCAGCGGCGGTGGTGGAGGCCGTTGTGGTGAATCGTTACCTACGCGCCCTGCCTTATGAGGCAAAAACGGTTCATCAGTCAACAGGCCTTGACCACGGCTGATCTGACCGTGGAAGCTGTGGAAAAGTACCAGGCCACAGCGGAGATGCTGAATGCTTCCCGAAAAGACCCCAGGAGGGCGGCCCCACCACAAATGGGAAGAACCCGTCCAAAGGACCCCAAGGTCTCGAACCCAGCCACGTCAGGACTTATCCCGGCTCCAGGGGGAGCCAGAAACCAGGCGGGTCCAAGAAGAGTACACCAGGAGGGGGAAACTTCGACAGTGTTACCGGTGTGGGGAGATGGGACATATCTCCTGGCAGTGTGGGAAACCAGCCGATGAACCTATGCCCACTGCGGAGTCCTCCAGCTCAGCACCCACACACCGTTTGCCTCGCTCTTGGGAGTCGTGAGATGGCGGCCCAGATCGACCCCCCACCTGCCCGGTAACTGTGAATCACCATGATGTGGAGGCCTTACTGGATTCTGGTAGCCGGGCCACCCTGAGTGCGTAAGGATTTGGTGGGCCCAACGTGTCTGACCCCGGGGAAAGTCCTCCCAGTTTCCTGTGTCCATGGGGACACCAGAGAATACCCCATTACTGAACTTACAATGACCAGCACACGGGGAACCATACACACGACGGCGGGGTGGTTGATTCCCTCCCCGTCCCTGTCCTAATTGGACGAGACTGCCCAGCCTTTTACCCACTCTGGAGAGAGTCTCAGGAGAGGTTAACCCGAGTACCTCGGAAACGGAGAGGCAAGACTCATCCTGGGAAGGCTCCGGTGCAATCCTCCGAGTTACTCACTCCCGCCCGGGCTCTGATAGGGATGGCAGGTGCCCAGACCGACACAGAGACGGAGCTACAGAATCTGGACAAAGAACTGTCTGGTCTGAAGGGGACCGGCTGAGAGGTATCGTTTGTTAAAGCAACAGTTAGACATGAAGACAGAAGAGTTAGATATCCTCCAGGCTAAACTCCAACAGAGCTCCTTCCTAAGCAACAGGAGGAGCTGGAGAGGCTGCGCAGGACCATCGAGGAGTGTGAGGAGACCCTGCGCAGTAGTAAGGAGGTCCAGAAGAAGGCAGAGGAGAAGTACAAGGTGTTGGAGAACAAGATGAAGAATGCGGAGGCAGAGAGAGAGAAGGAACTGAAAGCTGCTCAACAGAAGCTAAACTCTGCTAAAACCAAGGCTGATGCGTTCAGTAAGAAACTCAACGAGAGACAACAGGAGGCTGAGTCCCTGGTCCTAGAGTTGGAGGAGTTGAAGAGAGAGCAGTCTGGCAAGCACCACGGCAATGCGGACGCCTCTCGGCGTGATGCCTTCTTCGCTGCCTTTACCCGACGAGGACGTCGGTCCCGAGGAGGGGGATGTGTGATGTCACGAGAGGCTGTGTCCTGGAGGGACGTTACATCCCCCTGAGGTGGCTGCAAACCCAGACAGCTATGGCTCCATCTGCTGAGTATGGTCGGGAACTCCCACCCCTCTATGGCCAATCTTCCCACGCAGCTGAAACAAATGAGGAGCTGATGAGCTGAAGGTTTGGGGTGAAGAGACACAGTCTCCAACCTGGGCTCTCTGGAGGACAAGAGTGCTGCACGTCCACTTCCATGAGGAATATAAGGATTTGGAGAGACTTACCTTTGGGAAATACTCACCTTTGGATATATGCACCTGTGGAAATACGTGAGAGACATTTGGAAGGACTTTTTGCTGGGTTGGCCATTAGCTGCAACGTGGACTACAGTAAGGCTGGGGAAAAGTTATCTGAGCGAGTGAGAATTATGATTTTGGATGTGGAAGAGACATCCCTGAACTGTTAACCCTTAAAGAGCCACAAGAGAACAGAATTTTGTTATATTTTCGTTAATTTCCCAAGACCTATAATAAAATCCTTGTTTTGTTTGAACCTTGTCTCCTTGCACTACTTGAGCAATCCCGCTGAAAGCTGTGTAGCCTCTCGTGACGTCACAATATATACAGTGAGGGAAAAAAGTATTTGATCCCCTGCTGATTTTGTATGTTTGCCCACTGACAAAGACATGATCAGTCTATAATTTTAATGGTAGGTTTATTTGAACAGTGAGAGACAGAATAACAACAAAACAATCCAGAAAAACGCATGTCAAAAATGTTATAAATTGATTTGCATTTTAATGAGGGAAATAAGTATTTGACCCCTCTGCAAAACATGATTTAGTACTTGGTGGCAAAACCCTTGTTGGCAATCACAGAGGTCAGACGTTTCTTGTAGTTGGCCACCAGGTTTGCACACATCTCAGGAGGGATTTTGTTCCACTCCTCATTGCAGATCTTCTCCAAGTCATTAAGGTTTCGAGGCTGACGTTTGGCAACTCGAACCTTCAGCTCCCTCCACAGATTTTCTATGGGATTAAGGTCTGGAGACTGGCTAGGCCACTCCAGGACCTTAATGTGCTTCTTCTTGAGCCACTCCTTTGTTGCCTTGGTCGTGTGTTTTGGGTCATTGTCATGCTGGAATACCCATCCACGACAAATCAATATATAACATTTTTGACATGCGTTTTTCAGGATTTTTTTTGTTGTTATTCTGTCTCTCACTGTTCAAATAAACCTACCATTAAAATTATAGACTGATCATTTCTTTGTCAGTGGGCAAACGTACAAAATCAGCAGGGCATCAAATACTTTTTCCCTCACTGTATATATTATAAAAAGATCATTCCTAGGAGTGCCCTGTTGCCCATTGCAGTGTATCTCTTGTCCTAGTTTACCACTCCTTTTGTCCTTCCCTTGCTTTTTTCAGTCAGTTTCTTTAGTTCTTCGGAGGTGAGGCTCATCTCTGTTGATCTTGTGGTTGGTAGTCAGGCGGATGTCTCCCTCCCTCCTCTCCTCCTCCCCCCTTTCCATATCTCCTTCACGCTGCTATCTATACATCTGTCAGCAACCCCTCTGTGCACAGGAAGAGACTGGTGTGTGTGGGTGGGTCGGTGTTTTATTATGTTTTATGTGCGAGATACAAAATCTGGAGGTTAATGGAAGAAAAAAAGTGAAATAGATTAAGAGAGAGGGAGTGGCATACAGGGAGGGGACTGTAGAGAGGGAGCAAGAAAGAGGGATAGAGGGAGAGGTACTGGAGGGACGGATAGAGGGAGAGGTACTGTAGGGACGGCTAGAGGGAGAGGTACTGGAGGGACGGATAGAGGGAGAGGTACTGTAGGGACGGCTAGAGGGAGAGGTACTGGAGGGACGGATAGAGGGAGAGGTACTGTAGGGACGGATAGAGGGAGAGGTACTGGAGGGACAGAAAGAGGGAGAGGTACTGGAGGGACGGCTAGAGGGAGAGATACTGGAGGGACGAATAGAGGGAGAGGTACTGGAGGGTCGGATAGAGGTAGAGGTACTGTAAGGACGGATTGTAGGAGAGGTACTGGAGGGACGGAAAGAGGGAGAGGTACTGGAGGGACGGATAGAGGGAGAGGTACTGGAGGGACGGAGAGAGGGAGAGATACTGGAGGGACGGATAGAGGGAGAGGTACTGGAGGGACTGATAGAGGGAGAGATACTGGAGGGACGGATAGAGGGAGAGGTACTGGAGGGACGGATAGAGGGAGAGGTACTGGATGGACGGATAGGGGGAGAGGTACTGGAGGGACTGATAGAGGGAGAGATACTGTAGGGACGGATAGAGGGAGAGGTACTGGAGGGACAAATAGAGGGAGATATACTGTAGGGACTGATAGAGGGAGAGGTACTGGAGGAACGGATAGAGGGAGAAATACTGTAGGGACTGATAGAGGGAGAGATACTGTAGGGACGGCTAGAGGGAGAGGTACTGTAGGGACGGCTAGAGGGAGAGGTACTGGAGGGACGGGTAGAGGGAGAGGTACTGGAGGGACGGATAGAGGGAGAGGTACTGGAGGGACGGATAGAGGGAGAGGGTACTGGAGGGACGGATAGAGGGAGAGGTACTGGAGGGACGGATAGAGGGAGAGATACTGGAGGGTCGGATAGAGGGAGAGGGTACTGGAGGGACGGATAGAGGGAGAGGTACTGTAGGGACGGATAGAGGGAGAGGTACTGTAGGGACGGATAGAGGGAGAGGTACTGTAGGGACTGATAGAGGGAGAGGTACTGTAGGGACGGATAGAGGGAGAGGTACTGTAGGGACGGATAGAGGGAGAGGTACTGGAGGGACGGATAGAGGGAGAGGGTACTGGAGGGACGGATAGAGGGAGAGGTACTGGAGGGACGGATAGAGGGAGAGGTACTGGAGGGACGAATAGAGGGAGAGGGTACTGGAGGGACGGATAGAGGGAGAGGTACTGGAGGGACGGATAGAGGGAGAGGGTACTGGAGGGACGGATAGAGGGAAAGGTACTGTAGGGACGGATAGAGGGAGAGGTACTGTAGGGACGGATAGAGGGAGAGGTACTGTAGGGACTGATAGAGGGAGAGGTACTGTAGGGACGAATAGTGGGAGATGTACTTTAGGGACGGATAGAGGGAGAGATACTGGAGGGACGGATAGAGGGAGAGGTACTGGAGGGACTGATAGAGGGAGAGGGTACTGGAGGGACGGATAGAGGGAGAGGTACTGGAGGGACGGATAGAGGGAGAGATACTGGAGGGACGGATAGAGGGAGAGGTACTCTACAGTTGGATAGAGGGAGAGGTACTGGAGGGACTGATAGAGGGAGATGTACTGGAGGGACGGATAGAGGGAGAGGTACTGGAGAAAGGGATAGAGGGAGAGGTATTGTAGAGCGGGATAGAAGGAGAGGTACTGGAGGGACTGATAGAGGGAGAGGTACTGGAGGGACGGATAGAGGGAGAGGTACTCTACAGTTGGATAGAGGGAGAGGTACTGGAGAAAGGGATAGAGGGAGAGATACTGTAGGGATGGATAAAGGGAGAGATACTGAAGGGACTGATAGAGGGAGAGGTACTGGAGGGACGGATAGAGGGAGAGGTATTGTAGAGCGGGATAGAAGGAGAGGTACTGGAGGGACTGATAGAGGGAGAGGTACTGGAGGGACTGATAGAGGGAGATGTACTGGAGGGACGGATAGAGGGAGAGGTACTGGAGAAAGGGATAAAGGGAGAGATACTGTAGGGACGGATAAAGGGAGAGGTACTGACGGGACTGATAGAGGGAGAGGTACTGGAGGGACGGATAGAGGGAGAGGTACTGGAGGGACGGATAGAGGGAGAGGTACTGGAGGGACTGATAGAGGGACAGATACTGGAGGAACGGATAGAAGGAGAGGTACTGGAGGGACGGATAGAGTGGGGGGAATTGTAGAGCGGGATAGAAGGAGAGGGACTGATAGAGGGAGATGTACTGGAGGGACTGATAGAGGGAGATGTACTGGAGGGACTGATAGAGGGAGAGGTACTCTACAGTTGGATGGAGGGAGAGGTACTGGAGAAAGGGATAGAGGGAGAGATACTGTAGGGACGGATAAAGGGAGAGGTACTGAAGGGACTGATAGAGGGAGAGGTACTGGAGGGACAGATAGAGGGAGAGGTACTGGAGGGACGGATAGAGGGAGAGGTACTGGAGGGACGAATAGAGGGAGAGGGTACTGGAGGGACGGATAGAGGGAGAGGTACTGGAGGGACGGATAGAGGGAGAGGGTACTGGAGGGACGGATAGAGGGAAAGGTACTGTAGGGACGGATAGAGGGAGAGGTACTGTAGGGACGGATAGAGGGAGAGGTACTGTAGGGACTGATAGAGGGAGAGGTACTGTAGGGACGAATAGAGGGAGATGTACTTTAGGGACGGATAGAGGGAGAGATACTGGAGGGACGGATAGAGGGAGAGGGTACTGGAGGGACGGATAGAGGGAGAGGTACTGGAGGGACGGATAGAGGGAGAGATACTGGAGGGACGGATAGAGGGAGAGGTACTCTACAGTTGGATAGAGGGAGAGGTACTGGAGAAAGGGATAGAGGGAGAGATACTGTAGGGATGGATAAAGGGAGTGATACTGAAGGGACTGATAGAGGGAGAGGTACTGGAGGGACGGATAGAGGGAGAGGTATTGTAGAGCGGGATAGAAGGAGAGGTACTGGAGGGACTGATAGAGGGAGAGGTACTGGAGGGACTGATAGAGGGAGATGTACTGGAGGGACGGATAGAGGGAGAGGTACTGGAGAAAGGGATAGAGGGAGAGGTATTGTAGAGCGGGATAGAAGGAGAGGTACTGGAGGGACTGATAGAGGGAGAGGTACTGGAGGGACTGATAGAGGGAGAGGTACTCTACAGTTGGATAGAGGGAGAGGTACTGGAGAAAGGGATAGAGGGAGAGATACTGTTGGGATGGATAAAGGGAGAGATACTGAAGGGACTGATAGAGGGAGAGGTACTGGAGGGACGGATAGAGGGAGAGGTATTGTAGAGCGGGATAGAAGGAGAGGTACTGGAGGGACTGATAGAGGGAGAGGTACTGGAGGGACTGATAGAGGGAGATGTACTGGAGGGACGGATAGAGGGAGAGGTACTGGAGAAAGGGATAAAGGGAGAGATACTGTAGGGACGGATAAAGGGAGAGGTACTGACGGGACTGATAGAGGGAGAGGTACTGGAGGGACGGATAGAGGGAGAGGTACTGGAGGGACGGATAGAGGGAGAGGTACTCTACAGTTGGATAGAGGGAGAGGTACTGGAGAAAGGGATAGAGGGAGAGATACTGTAGGGATGGATAAAGGGAGAGATACTGTAGGGACGGATAGAGGGAGAGGTACTGGAGGGACGGATAGAGGGAGAGGTACTGGAGGGACTAATAGATAGAGAGTTACTGGACGGACAGATAGAGGGAGGGGTACTGGACGGGACGGATAGAGGGAGAGGTACTGGACGGAAGGATAAAGGGAGAGATACTGGAGGGACGGATAGAGGGAGAGTTACTGGAGAAAGGGATAGAGGGAGAGGTACTGGAGAAAGGGATAGAGGGAGAGGTACTGGAGGGACGGATAGAGGGAGAGATAATGGAGGGACGGATAGAGGGAGAGAAATACTGGAGAGACGGATAGAAGGAGAGGTACTGGAGGGACGGATAGAGGGAGAGGTACTGTAGAGTGGGATAGAAGGAGAGGTACTGGAGGAACGGATAGAGGGAGAGGTACTGGAGAAAGGGATAGAGGGAGAGATACTGGAGGGACGGATAGAGGGAGAGGTATTGGAGGGACGGATAGAGGGAGAGGTACTGTAGGGACGGATACAGGGAGAGATACTGGAGAAAGGGATAGAGGGAGAGATACTGTAGAAAGGGATAGAGGGAGAGGTACTGGAGGGACGGATAGAGGGAAAGGTACTGTAGAGCGGGATAGAGGGAGGGGTACTGGAGGGACGGATAGAGGTAGGGGTACTGGAGGGATGGATAGAGGGAGAGGTACTGGACGGACGGATAGAGGGAGATTTACTGGAGGGACGGATAGAGGGAGAGTTACTGGAGAAAGGGATAGAGGTTGAGGTACTGGAGAAAGGGATAGAGGGAGAGGTACTGGAGAAAGGGGTAGAGGGAGAGGTACTGGAGGGACGGATAGAGGGAGAGGTACTTGAGAAAGGGATAGAGGGAGAGGTACTGGAGGGACGGATAGAGGGAGAGGTACTGGAGGGACGGATAGAGGGAGAGGTACTGGATGGACTGATAGAGGGAGAGGTACTGGAGAAAGGGATAGAGGGATAGGTACTGGAGGGACGGATAGAGGGAGAGGTACTGTAGAGCGGGATAGAGGGAGAGGTACTGGAGGGACTGATAGAGGGAGAGGTACTGGAGGGACGGATAGAGGGAGAGGTACTTGAGAAAGGGATAGAGGGAGAGGTACTGGAGAAAGGGATAGAGGGAGAGGTACTGGAGGGACTGATAGAGGGAGAGGTACTTGAGAAAGGGATGGAGGGAGAGGTACTGGAGGGACGGATAGAGGGAAAGATACTGGAGGGACGGATAGAAGGAGAGGTACTGGAGGGACAGATAGAGGGAGAGGTACTGTAGGGACTGATAGAGGGAGAGGTACTGGAGGGACGGATAGAGGGAGAGGTACTTGAGAAAGGGATAGAGGGAGAGGTACTGGAGAAAGGGATAGAGGGAGAGGTACTGGAGGGACTGATAGAGAGAGAGGTACTGGAGGGACGGATAGAGGGACAGATACTGGAGGGACAGATAGAGGGAGAGGTACTGTAGAGCGGGATAGAGGGAGAGGTACTGGAGTTACTGATAGAGGGATAGGTACTGGAGGGACTGATAGAGGGAGAGATACTGGAGGGACGGATAGAGGGAGAGGTACTGGAGGGACTAATAGATGGAGAGGTACTGGAGGGACGGATAGAGGGAGAGGTACTGGAGGGACTAATAGATGGAGAGGTACTGGATGGACGGATAGAGGGAGAGATACTGGAGGGACGGATAGAGGGAGAGGGACGGATAGAGGGAGAGGTACCGGATGGATAGATAGAGGGAGAGGTACTGGAGAAAGGGATAGAACGAGAGGTACTGGAGGGACGGATAGAGGGAGAGGGACTGTAGAGCGGTATAGAGGGAGAGGTACTGTAGGGACGGATAGAGGGAGAGGTACTGGAGGGACTGATAGAGGGAGAGGTACTGGAGGGTTGGATAGAGGGAGGGGTACTGTAGAGCGGGATAGAGGGAGAGGTACTGGAGGGACGGATAGAGGGAGAGGTACTGGAGAAAGGGACAGAGGGAGAGGTACTGGAGGAACGGATAGAGGGAGAGGTACTGGAGAGACGGATAGAGGGAGAGGTACTGGAGGGACGGATAGAGGGAGAGGTACTGGAGGGACGGATAGAGGGAGAGGTACTGGAGAAAGGGATAGAGGGAGAGGTACTGGAGGGACGGATAGAGGGAGAGGGACTGGAGGGACGGATAGAGGGAGAGGTACTGGAGGGACTGATAGAAGGAGAGGTACTGGAGGGACGGTTAGAGGGAGAGGTAATGTAGAGCGGGATAGAGAGAGAGGTACTGTAGAGCGGGATACAGGGAGAGGTACTGTAGAGCGGGATAGAGGGAGAGATACTGGAGGGACGGATAGAGGGAGAGGTACTGGAGAAAGGGATAGAGGGAGAGGTACTGTAGAAAGGGATAGAGGGAGAGGTACTGGAGGGACTGATAGAGGGAGAGGTACTGGAGGGACGGATAGAGGGAGAGATACTGGAGGGACGGATAGAGGGAGAGGTACTGGAGGGACTAATAGATGGAGAGGTACTGGAGGGACGGATAGAGGGAGAGATACTGGAGGGACGGATAGAGGGAGAGGGACGGATAGAGCGAGAGGTACTGGAGGGACGGATAGAGGGAGAGGTACTGGAGAGGCGGATAGAGGGAGAGGTACTGGAGGGACGGATAGAGGGAGAGGTGCCGGATGGATAGATAGAGGGAGAGGTACTGGAGAAAGGGGTAGAGTGAGAGGTACTGGAGGGATGGATAGAGGGAGAGGGACTGTAGAGCGGTGTAGAGGGAGAGGTACTGTAGGGACGGATAGAGGGAGAGGTACTGGAGGGTCGGATAGAGGGAGGGGTACTGTAGAGCGGGATAGAGGGAGAGGTACTGGAGGGACTGATAGAGGGAGAGGTACTGGAGAAAGGGATAGAGGGAGAGGTACTGGAGGAACGGATAGAGGTAGAGGTACTGGAGAGACGGATAGAGGGACAGGTCCTGGAGAGACGGATAGAGGGAGAGGTACTGGAGAAAGGGATAGAGGGGGAGAGGTACTGAATGATAGAGGGAGAGGTACTGGAGAAAGGGATAGAGGGAGAGGTACTGGAGAGACGAATAGAGGGAGAGGTACTGGAGGAACTGATAGAGGGAGAGGTATTGGAGAGACGGATAGAGGGAGAGGTACTGTAGAAAGGGATACAGGGATAGGTACTGGAGGGACGGATAGAGGGAGAGGTACTGGAGGGACGGATAGAGGGAGAGGTACTGGAGGGACGGATAGAGGGAGAGGTACTGGAGAAAGGGATAGAGGGAGAGGTACTGGAGGGACGGATAGAGGGAGAGGTACTGGAGGGACGAATAGAGGGAGAGGTACTGGAGGGACTGATAGAAGGAGAGGTACTGGTGGGACGGTTAGAGGGAGAGGTACTGTAGAGCGGGATAGAGAGAGAGGTACTGTAGAGTGGGATACAGGGAGAGGTACTGGAGAAAGGGATAGAGGGAGAGATACTGGAGGGACGGATAGAGGGAGAGGTACTGGAGAAAGGGATAGAGGGAGAGGTACTGAAGGCACTGATAGAGGGAGAGGTACTGGAGGGACTGATAGAGGGAGAGATACTGGAGGGACGGATAGAGGGAGAGGTACTGGAGGGACTAATAGATGGAGAGGTACTGGAGGGACGGATAGAGGGAGAGATACTGGAGGGACGGATAGAGGGAGAGGGACGGATAGAGCGAGAGGTACTGGAGGGACGGATAGAGGGAGAGGTACTGGAGAGGCGGATAGAGGGAGAGGTACTGGAGGGACGGATAGAGGGAGAGGTGCCGGATGGATAGATAGAGGGAGAGGTACTGGAGAAAGGGGTAGAGTGAGAGGTACTGGAGGGACGGATAGAGGGAGAGGGACTGTAGAGCGGTATAGAGGGAGAGGTACTGTAGGGACGGATAGAGGGAGAGGTACTGGAGGGACTGATAGAGGGAGAGGTACTGGAGGGTCGGATAGAGGGAGGGGTACTGTAGAGCGGGATAGAGGGAGAGGTACTGGAGGGACGGATAGAGGGAGAGGTACTGGAGAAAGGGATAGAGGGAGAGGTACTGGAGGGACGGATAGAGGGAGAGGGACTGGAGGGACGGATAGAGGGAGAGGTACTGGAGGGACTGATAGAAGGAGAGGTACTGGAGGGACGGTTAGAGGGAGAGGTAATGTAGAGCGGGATAGAGAGAGAGGTACTGTAGAACGGGATACAGGGAGAGGTACTGTAGAGCGGGATAGAGGGAGAGATACTGGAGGGACGGATAGAGGGAGAGGTACTGGAGAAAGGGATAGAGGGAGAGGTACTGTAGAAAGGGATAGAGGGAGAGGTACTGGAGGGACTGATAGAGGGAGAGGTACTGGAGGGACGGATAGAGGGAGAGATACTGGAGGGACGGATAGAGGGAGAGGTACTGGAGGGACTAATAGATGGAGAGGTACTGGAGGGACGGATAGAGGGAGAGATACTGGAGGGACGGATAGAGGGAGAGGGACGGATAGAGCGAGAGGTACTGGAGGGACGGATAGAGGGAGAGGTACTGGAGAGGCGGATAGAGGGAGAGGTACTGGAGGGACGGATAGAGGGAGAGGTGCCGGATGGATAGATAGAGGGAGAGGTACTGGAGAAAGGGGTAGAGTGAGAGGTACTGGAGGGACAGATAGAGGGAGAGGGACTGTAGAGCGGTGTAGAGGGAGAGGTACTGTAGGGACGGATAGAGGGAGAGGTACTGGAGGGTCGGATAGAGGGAGGGGTACTGTAGAGCGGGATAGAGGGAGAGGTACTGGAGGGACTGATAGAGGGAGAGGTACTGGAGAAAGGGATAGAGGGAGAGGTACTGGAGGAACGGATAGAGGTAGAGGTACTGGAGAGACGGATAGAGGGACAGGTCCTGGAGAGACGGATAGAGGGAGAGGTACTGGAGAAAGGGATAGAGGGGGAGAGGTACTGAATGATAGAGGGAGAGGTACTGGAGAAAGGGATAGAGGGAGAGGTACTGGAGAGACGAATAGAGGGAGAGGTACTGGAGGAACTGATAGAGGGAGAGGTATTGGAGAGACGGATAGAGGGAGAGGTACTGTAGAAAGGGATACAGGGATAGGTACTGGAGGGACTGGATAGAGGGAGAGGTACTGGAGGGACGGATAGAGGGAGAGGTACTGGAGGGACTGATAGAAGGAGAGGTACTGGAGAAAGGGATAGAGGGAGAGGTACTGGAGGGACGGATAGAGGGAGAGGTACTGGAGGGACGAATAGAGGGAGAGGTACTGGAGGGACTGATAGAAGGAGAGGTACTGGTGGGACGGTTAGAGGGAGAGGTACTGTAGAGCGGGATAGAGAGAGAGGTACTGTAGAGTGGGATACAGGGAGAGGTACTGGAGAAAGGGATAGAGGGAGAGATACTGGAGGGACGGATAGAGGGAGAGGTCCCTAGAATTTCTAAGCAAACAGCGGGAGGCAGGGCTTTCTCCTATAGATCTCCATTTTTATGGAACAGTCTGCCTACCCATGTGAGAGACGCAGACTCGGTCTCAACCTTTAAGTCTTTACTGAAGACTTATCTCTTCAGTAGGTCATATGATTGAGTGTAGTCTGGCCCAGGAGTGTGAAGGTGAACGGAAAGGCTGGAGCAACGAACAGCCCTTGCTGTCTCTGCCAGGCCGGTTCCCCTCTCCACTGGGGTTCTCTGCCTCTAACCCTGTTGCAGGGGCTGAGTCACTGGCTTGCTGGTGCTCTTTCATGCCGTCCCTGGGAGGGGTGCGTCACTTGAGTGGGTTGAGTTACTGACGTGATCTTCCTGTCTGGGTTGGCGCCCCCCCTTGGTTTGTGCTGTGGTGGAGACCTCTGTGGGCTATACTCGGCCTTGTCTCAGGATTGTAAGTTGGTGGTTGGGGGATATCCCTCTAGTGGTGCGGGGGCTGTGCTTTGGCGGAGTGGGTGGGGTTATATCCTTCCTGTTTGGCCCTGTCCGGGGTTTCTTCGGATGGGGCCACAGTGTCTCCGGACCGCTCCTGTCTCAGCCTCCAGTATTTATGCTGCAGTAGTTTATGTGTCGGGGGCTGGGGTTAGTTGGTTATACCTGGAGTACTTCTCCTGTCTTATCCAGTGTCCTGTGTGAATTTAAGTATGCTCTCTCTAATTCTCTCGTTCTCTCTTTCTCTCTGAGAACCTGAGCCCTAGGACCATACGTCAGGACTACCGGGCATGATGACACCTTGCTGTCCCCAGTCCGCCTGGCCTTGCTGCTATTCCAGTTTCAACTGTTCTGCCTGCGGCTACGAAACCCCTACCTGTCCCAGACCTGCTGTTTTCAACTCTTAATGATCGGCTATGAAAAGCCAACTGAGAGACCTGAGCCCTAGGACCATACGTCGGGACTACCGGCCGTGGTGACTCCTTGCTGTCCCCAGTCCGCCTGGCCTTGCTGCTATTCCAGTTTCAACTGTTCTGCCTGCGGTTATGGAACCCCTACCTGTCCCAGACCTGCTGTTTTCAACTCTTAATGATCGGCTATGAAAAGCCAACTGAGATTTATTCCTGATTATTATTTGACCATGCTTGTCACTTAAGAACATTTTTGAACATCTTGGCATGGTTCTGTTATAATCTCCACCCGGCACAGCCAGAAGAGGACTGGCCACCCCTCATAGCCTGGTTCCTCTCTAGGTTTCTTCCTAGGTTTTCGCCTTTCTAGGGAGTTTTTCCTAGCCACCGTGCTTCTACACCTGCATTACTAGCTGTTTGGGGTTTTAGGCTGGGTTTCTGTACAGCACTTCGAGATATTAGCTGATGTAAGAAGGGCTATATAAAATAAAATTGATTGATTGATTGATTGATACTGGAGAAAGGGATAGAGGGAGAGGTACTGAAGGCACTGATAGAGGGAGAGGTACTGGAGGGACTGATAGAGGGAGAGATACTGGAGGGACGGATAGAGGGAGAGGTACTGGAGGGACTAATAGATGGAGAGGTACTGGAGGGACGGATAGAGGGAGAGATACTGGAGGGACGGATAGAGGGAGAGGGACGGATAGAGCGAGAGGTACTGGAGGGACGGATAGAGGGAGAGGTACTGGAGAGGCGGATAGAGGGAGAGGTACTGGAGGGACGGATAGAGGGAGAGGTGCCGGATGGATAGATAGAGGGAGAGGTACTGGAGAAAGGGGTAGAGTGAGAGGTACTGGAGGGACGGATAGAGGGAGAGGGACTGTAGAGCGGTATAGAGGGAGAGGTACTGTAGGGACGGATAGAGGGAGAGGTACTGGAGGGAGGGATAGAGGGAGGGGTACTGGAGGGTCGGATAGAGGGAGGGGTACTGTAGAGCGGGATAGAGGGAGAGGTACTGGAGGGACTGATAGAGGGAGAGGTACTGGAGAAAGGGATAGAGGGAGAGGTACTGGAGGAACGGATAGAGGTAGAGGTACTGGAGAGACGGATAGAGGGAGAGGTCCTGGAGAGACGGATAGAGGGAGAGGTACTGGAGAAAGGGATAGAGGGGGAGAGGTACTGAATTTTAGAGGGAGAGGTACTGGAGAAAGGGATAGAGGGAGAGGTACTGGAGAGACGAATAGAGGGAGAGGTACTGGAGGAACTGATAGAGGGAGAGGTATTGGAGAGACGGATAGAGGGAGAGGTACTGTAGAAAGGGATACAGGGATAGGTACTGGAGGGACGGATAGAGGGAGAGGTACTGGAGGGACGGATAGAGGGAGAGGTACTGGAGGGACGGATAGAGGGAGAGGTACTGGAGAAAGGGATAGAGGGAGAGGTACTGGAGGGACGGATAGAGGGAGAGGTACTGGAGGGACGGATAGAGGGAGAGGTACTGGAGGGACTGATAGAAGGAGAGGTACTGGTGGGACGGTTAGAGGGAGAGGTACTGTAGAGCGGGATAGAGAGAGAGGTACTGTAGAGCGGGATACAGGGAGAGGTACTGGAGAAAGGGATAGAGGGAGAGGTACTGAAGGCACTGATAGAGGGAGAGGTACTAGAGGGACGGATAGAGGGAGAGATACTGTAGGGACAGATAGAAGGAGAGGTTCTGGAGGGGGGATAGAGGGAGAGGTACTGGAGGGACGGATAGAGGGAGAGGTACTGGGGAAAGGGATAGAGGGAGAGGTACTGGAGGGACGGATAGAGGGAGAGATACTGGAGGGACGGATAGAAGGAGAGATATTGGAGGGACAGATAGAGGGAGAGGTACTGTAGAACGGGATAGAGGGAGAGGTACTGGAGTTACTGATATAGGGAGAGGTACTGGAGGGACTGATAGAGGGAGAGATACTGGAGGGACGGATAGAGGGAGAGGTACTGGAGGGACGAATAGATGGAGAGGTACTGTAGGGACGGATAGAGGGAGAGATACTGGAGGGACGGAAAGAGGGAGAGGGACGGATAGAGGGAGAGGTACTGGAGAGGCGGATAGAGGGAGAGGTACTGGAGGGACGGATAGAGGGAGAGGTACTGGAGAAAGGGATAGAGGGAGAGGTACTGGAGAAAGGGATAGAGGGAGAGGTACTGGTAGGACGAATAGAGGGAGAGGGACTGTAGAGCGGTATAGAGGGAGAGGTACTGTAGGGACGGATAAAGGGAGAGGTACTGGAGGGACTGATAGAGGGAGAGGTACTGGAGGGTCGGATAGAGGGAGGGGTACTGTAGAGCGGGATAGAGGGAGAGGTACTGGAGGGACGGATAGAGAGAGATGTACTAGAGAAAGGGATAGAGGGAGAGGTACTGGAGAAAGGGATAGAGTGAGAGGTACTGGAGGGACGGATAGAGGGAGAGGTACTGTAGAGCGGGATAGAGGGAGGGGTACTGGAGGGACGGATAGAGGGAGGGGTACTGGAGGGATGGATAGAGGGATAGGTACTGGAGGGACGGATAGAGGGAGAGTTGCTGGAGAAAGGGATAGAGGGAGAGGTACTGGAGAAAGGGATAGAGGGAGAGGTAATGAAGGGACTGATAGAGGGAGAGGTACTGGAGGGACGGATAGAGGGAGAGGTACTGTAGAAAGGGATACAGGGATAGGTACTAGAGGGACGGATAGAGGGAGAGGTACTGGAGGGACGGATAGAGGGAGAGGTACTGGAGGGACGGATAGAGGGAGAGGTACTGGAGAAAGGGATAGAGGGAGAGGTACTGGAGGGACGGATAGAGGGAGAGGTACTGGAGGGACGGATAGAGGGAGAGGTACTGGAGGGACGGATAGAGGGAGAGGAACTGGAGAAAGGGATAGAGGGAGAGGTACTGGAGAAAGGGATACAGGGAGAGGTACTGGAGAAAGGGATAGAGGGAGAGGTACTGGAGGGACGGATAGAGGGAGAGGTACTGTAGGGACGGATAGAGGGAGAGATACTGGAGGAACTGATAGAGGGAGAGTTATTGGAGAGACGGATAGAGGGAGAGGTACTGTAGAAAGGGATACAGGGATAGGTACTAGAGGGACGGATAGAGGGAGAGGTACTGGAGGGACGGATAAAGGGAGAGGTACTGGAGGGACGGATAGAGGGAGAGGTACTGGAGAAAGGGATAGAGGGAGAGGTACTGGAGGGACGGATAGAGGGAGAGGTACTGGAGGGACGGATAGAGGGAGAGGTACTGGAGGGACGGATAGAGGGAGAGGTACTGTAGAGTGGGATAGAGAGAGAGGTACTGTAGAGCGGGATACAGGGAGAGGTACTGGAGAAAGGGATAGAGGGAGAGATACTGGAGGGACTGATAGAGGGAGAGGTACTGGAGAAAGGGATAGAGGGAGAGGTACTAGAGGGACGGATAGAGGGAGAGATACTGGAGGGACGGATAGAAGGAGAGGTACTGGAGGGGGGATAGAGGGAGAGGTACTGGAGGGACAGATAGATGGAGAGGTACTGGAGAAAGGGATAGAAGGAGAGGTACTGGAGGGACGGATAGAGGGAGAGCTACTGCAGGGACGGATAGTTGGAGAGGTACTGGAGGAACTGATAGAGGGAGAGGTATTGGAGAAAGGGATAGAGGGAGAGGTACTGGAGAAAGGGATACAGGGAGAGGTACTGGAGGGACGGATAGAAGGAGAGGTACTGGAGGGCCGGATAGAAGGAGAGGTACTGGAGGGCCGGATAGATGGAGAGGTACTGTAGAGCAGGATTGAGGGAGAGGTACTGGAGAAAGGGATACAGGGAGAGGTACTGGAGAAAGGGATAGAGGGAGAGGTACTGGAGGTACGGATAGAGGGAGAGATACTGGAGGGATGGATAGATGGAGAGGTACTGGAGGGACGGATAGAGGGAGAGGTACTGGAGGGACGGATAGAGGGAGATGTACTGGAGGGACGGATAGAGGGAGAGGTACTGGAGGGACGGATAGAGGGAGAGGTACTGGAGGGACGGCTAGAGGGAGAGGTACTGTAGGGACGGATAGAGGGAGAGATACTGGAGGGTCGGATAGAGGGAGAGGTACTGGAGGGACGGATATTAGGAGAGGTACTGGAGGGACGGATAGAGGGAGAGGTACTGGAGGGTCGGATAGAGGGAGAGGTACTGGAGGGACAGATAGAGGGAGAGATACTGGAGGGTCGGATAGAGGGAGAGGTACTGGAGGGACGGATAGTAGGAGAGGTACTGGAGGGACGGATAGAGGGAGAGGTACTGGAGGGACGGATAGAGGGAGAGGTACTGGAGGGACGGATAGAGGGAGAGGTACTGGAGGGACGGATAGTAGGAGAGGTACTGGAGGGACGGATAGAGGGAGAGATACTGGAGGGTCGGATAGAGGGAGAGGTACTGGAGGGACGGATAGAGGGAGAGATACTGGAGGGTCGGATAGAGGGAGAGGTACTGGAGGGACGGATAGTAGGAGAGGTACTGGAGGGACGGATAGAGGGAGAGGTACTGGAGGGACGGATAGAGGGAGAGGTACTGGAGGGACGGATAGAGGGAGAGGTACTGGAGGGACGGATAGAGGGAGAGGTACTGGAGGGACGAATAGAGGGATAGATACTGGAGGGATGGATAGAGGGATAGGTACTGTAGAGCGGGATAGAGGGAGAGGTACTGGAGAAAGGGATAGAGGGAGAGATACTGGAGGGTCGGATAGAGGGATAGATACTGGAGGGACGAATAGAGGGTGCGGTACTGGAGGGACGAATAGAGGGAGAGGTACTGGAGGGACTGATAGAGGGAGAGATACTGGAGGGACGGATAGTAGGAGAGGTACTGGAGGGTCGGATAGAGGGAGAGGTACTGGAGGGACGGATAGAGGGAGGGATCGATGGAGCCGTCTGAGGGTGATGAGTGAGGAGAGTAATGTGATCTCCTTCTCGTCAAAACATACCCTCTGAGCAATGCCTCCTGGGTAAACATGGCGGCCTGTGACTGTGGCTCGGTGACAGGTCCATCTGTCACCTTTATATTAAACACACACACACACCTGTCTTTACAGTAGAGGTGGTGGCTTGTACAGATCAGGCTGATAGTCTTGGATATACATTTCATAAATCTTACCCACAGCCCCCTCTGTCCTGTCACACCACCCGCATTACAAGTTGAACACAAACTCTGTGCTGCTCATTAATCATCACACACACACACACACACACACACACACACACACACACACACACACACACACTACATAGTCAAAAGTATGTGGACACTTGCTCGTCGAACATCTCATTCCAAAATCATGGGCATTAATATCGAGTTGGTCCCTTCTTTGCTGCTATAACAGCCTCTACTCTTCTGGGAAGGCTTTCAACTAAATGTTGGAACATTGCTGCGGGGACTTGCTTCCATTCAGCCACAAAAGCATTAGTGAGGTCGGGCACTGATGTTGGGCGATTAGGCCTGGCTCGTAGTCAGTGTTCCAATTCATCCCAAAGGGGTTTGATGGGGTTGAGGTCAGGGCTCTGTGCAGGCCAGTCAAGTTCTTCCACACCGATCTCGACAAACCATTTCTGTATGGACCTGGCTTTGTGCACGGGGGCATTGTCATGCTGAAACAGGAAAGGGCCATCCCCAAACTGTTGCCACAAAGTTGGAAGGACAGAATAGTCTAGAATTTCATTGTATGCTGTAGTGTTAAGATTTCCCTTCACTGGAACTAAGGGGCCTAGCCCGAACCATGAAAAACATCCCCAGACCATTATTCCTCCTCCACCAAACTTTACAGTTGGCACTATGCATTGGGACAAACCCAGATGGTGAAGCGTGATTCATCACTCCGGAGAACGCGTTTCCACTGCTCCAGAGTCCAATGGCGGCAAGCTTTCCCCCCCCACCAACCAACGCTTGGCATTGCGCATGGTGATCTTAGGCTTGTGTGTGGCAGCTCGGCCATGGAAACCCGTTTCATGAAGCTCCTGACGAACAGTTCCTGTGCTGACGTTGCTTCCAGAGGCAGTTTGGACCTCGGTAGTGAGTGTTGCAACCGAGGACAGACTATTTTTACGCGCTACACGCTTCAGCACTCGGCGGTCCCGTTCTGTGAGCTTGTGTGGCCTACCACTTCGCGGTTGAGCTGTTGTTACTCCTAGACGTTTCCATTTCACAATAACAACACTTACAGTTGACCGGGGCAGCTCTAGCAGGGCAGAAATTTGACGAACTGACTTGTCGGAAAGGTGGCTTCTTATGACATCTTATGACGGTGCCACGTTGAAAGTCACTGAGCTCTTCAGTACGGGCCATTCTAATGCCAATGTTTGTCTATTGAGATTGCATCGATTTTACATCCCTATCAGCAACAGGTGTGGCTGAAATAGCCGGATCCACTAATTTGAAGGGTTGTCCACATACTTTTCTTTAATAAAGACACTATGTAGACACTTGCGTAGTCTGACAATTAATGGTCAAAGTTTATACCAGCCTTCTGTCTGTATGTGTAGGTGTGTGTGTTCTGTCTGTGAATGTCTGTGTGTGTCATTGCAGGTATGTGTAGGTGTGTGTGTTCTGTCTGTGAATGTCTGTGTGTGTCGTTGCAGGGGGGAGTGTGTGTGTGTGTGTGTGTCTGTCAGGCAGACAGTGGAGGATGAGGGTGTTTGTTTGTACAGATGCTTGGCTGATAATTAAACGCTGTATTAAATCTCACTGATGACAGAATCTGCACTTCAGATATGAGCGTGTCTATCTCCTCCCCCTCTGTCTCACTCCCCCTCACCCTTCTGCTCATTCACTCCCTACCCTCCCACATACTAACCATACCCCCCTCATATACCCCCCTCCCCCTCCGCCTCACATACTCCCCTCTGCCTCACATACCCCCCTCTGCCTCACGTACCCCCCTCCGCCTCACGTACCCCCCACCAGTGGCGGCTCCTGAAAAAATTCTCAGGGGGGGCAATTTTTCTGATGATTTAGGTGACCTACACACATTTTAAAAAAGATATGTCCAGCAACAACATGAAGACAGGGGCAGCATATAAGTCAATACCAGAAGCATTTATTGACTGATCTCAAAAGTGTTGGCTTACCAGGGTTGGTGGAGCCCTCAGTTTCATCTTTGCCTCGCAAAGTTAACTCAAACACTCCGCAAAACTTCACACACTGGATTAGCCGGCTGAGGATGTGGCGGTTCTTGCTAATGTCGTAGTAAATATATTTGTTATAGTGAATATGGAATATGATATGTTGAGTAAAATGTTGTGCTAAGATCTATTTAGGTCAGGAGCTGGTTATAAGTTCTGTTCCTATCCAATAACAATGGACAAAAGGGTCCTATCTTGTCAGCCTTGTCAGTTTCAGTTCTCCAGTAAACTTGTGATTATCAACACTAACCTCATCGTTGTGGCGGCGGACAGCTAGCCTGTATCCCTCATCCAGTTGAGTGGGAATGTTCACTCTCCCCAAAGCAGACAATCTCAAACCGCTATCCATGTGGGTCTTTGACAGCTCATGTTTCTTAATCTTTCCTGAAAGATGGTGCATGTCCGTTACACACCAGTCGCTGTCCAAGCGGTGCTGTCTGCCGTGCCGCCTTCAGGGTGAAAGAGTAAGCAGGGGGTAGCAGAAGACTGCATTAGCTACATCGCAGCCTGCTAGCCAGGTTTTTCGTTCGTACCAATTTTTGGAAAATCCTCGGGTGTAGGACTTCCCCCTTTAGTAGAAACCTGTTGAATTATTAAATTTGGTCTGGGAGGTCCTAATTGTTTCGTTGCCAATTTATCTTCATTTGTTCGCCGACAAAAAGGAACTTCTTTCAAAGACACAATCGAGTTGCACTGAAGCCTAGCCATTTTGATAGTAGTAGTGAATTGATTGACGAGGCTACCCGCTCTTTTCTTAGTTACGTTCATGGTTATGTTACGTATGACGAAAGCGCGTAAGTGCAAGCCCTCAGAAACCCATAGAGATTGTATTGAAAGCTCTGATATTTGAAAAAAATAGATTTTACATGGGAGTCTATGACAGACTTCTGGGCGATTTTCAACCTGACTGAAATCGCCCCAAAAGGGGGGGCATTTGAAGCACGACTTTAGCCTGATTGGACATTTAGTGGCACTGTGGCAGATCAGACGTCTAGATTACAACACTGATAACTACTGTTGCCGTGATATAATTGATTAGAAAAAAAATCCCTTCCTTTTCCCGTTTGGCAGTGCGTCGCCCATATCGCCCTATTGAACACACCGCCCCTGCCCCCCACCCCCCTCCGCCTCACGTACCCCCCTCCGCCTCACATACTCCCCTCCACCTCACATACCCCCCTCCACCTCACTCACGTACCCCCCTCTGCCTCACGTACCCCCCTCCCCCCTCATACCCACCTCCCCCTCACATACTCCCCTCACGTACACCCCTCCCCCTCACGTACACCCCTCCCCCTCACGTACACCCCCTCCCCCTCACATACCCCTCCCCCTCACTACACCCCTCACATACCCCCTCCCCCTCACATACCCCCTCCCCCTCAAATACCCCCCTCCCCCTCACATACCCCCTCCCCCTCACATACACCCCTCCGCCTCACGCACACCCCTCCGCCTCACGTAAACCCCCTCCCTCTCACATACCCCTCTCCCCCTCAGGTACATCCCCTCCCCCTCACGTACACCCCTTCCCCCTCACGTACACCCCTTCCCCCTCACGTACACCCCCTCCCCCTCACGGACACCCCCTCCCCCCTCACGTACACCCCCTCCCTCTCACGTACACCCCCCTCCCCCTCACGTACACCCCCTCCCCCTCACGTACACCCTCCCCATCACATACACCCCCTCACGCACACCCTCCCCCTCACATACACCCTCCCCTCACATACACCCTCTCCCCCTCACGTACACCCCCTCTCCTCCATACACCCCCCACCCCCTCACGTACACCCCTCTCCTCACATACACCCCTCCCCCTCACATACACCCCTCCCCCTCACATACCCCCTCCCCCTCACATACACCCCCTCACATACCCCCTCCCCCTCACATACCCCCTCCCCCTCAAATACCCCCTCCCCTTCACATACCCCCCTCCCCTCACATACAACCCTCCGCCTCACGTACACCCCTCTCCCCTCACGTACACCCCCTCCCCCTCACGTACACCCCTCCCCTCACGTACACCCCCTCCCCCTCACGTACACCCTCTCCTCACGTACACCCCCTCCCCCTCACGTACACCCTCCCCCTCACGTACACCCCCTCTCCTCACGTACACCCCTCCCACTCACATACACCCCCTCACGATACCCCTCCCCCTCACGTACACCCCTCCCCCCTCACGTACACCCCTCTCCTCACGTACACCCCTCCCCCTCACATACACCCCCCCCCCTCACGTACACCCCTCCCCCTCACGTACACCCCTCCCCCTCACGTACACCCCCTCCCCCTCACATACACCCCCTCCCCCTCACATACACCCCTCCCCCTCACATACACCCCCCACCCCCTCACGTACACCCCTCCCCTCACGTACACCCCTCTCCTCACATACACCCCTTCCCCCTCACATACACCCCTCCCCCCTCACGTACACCCCTCCCCCTCACATACACCCCTCCCCCTCATGTACACCCCTCCCCCTCACATACACCCCTTCCCCTCACATACACCCCTTCCCCCTCACGTACACCCCCCTCCCCCTCACATACACCCCTTCCCCCTCACGTACACCCCCTCCCCCTCACATACACCCCTTCCCCCTCACGTACACCCCTTCCCCTCACATACACCCCTTCCCCCTCACGTACACCCCCTCCCCCCTCACATACACCCCTTCCCCCTCACGTACACCCCCTCCCCCTCACATACACCCCTTCCCCCTCACGTACACCCCCTCCCCTCACATACACCCCTTCCCCCTCACGTACACCCCTTCCCCTCACATACACCCCTTCCCCCTCACGTACACCCCCTCCCCTCACATACACCCCTTCCCCCTCACGTACACCCCTCCCCCCCTCACGTACACCCCTCCCCCTCGTGTACACCCCTCCCCCTCACATACACCCCTTCCCCCTTCAACCTCCTCCTTACTCATTCTACTCTCACCTCACTACCTCACTACCTCACTACCGTACCCAGCTCCCTCATTCTCCCCTGTGTGTGTGTGTGTGTGTGTGTGTGTTTGTGTGTGCCTGTGTGTGTTGAGAGAAGGTGATCTGTGATATGTCACACCATCTGAACCTTCCTACCCAGCTCTAAATATAAACCTGAGAAGATTCCGCACAAGAGCCTGAGAACAAGGTTTACTGTGTGTGTGTGTGTGTGTGCGTGTGTGTGTCTGTGCGTGTGCAAATGTGCGCCTATGTGCAAGTGTGTGTGAATCTGTGTTCAAGCCTGTTCCCAGCACAGATGCATATAAAAAATAACATTTTGTTTGGAACTGAAAATTCCTTCTACTGAGAGATCTGTAATTTGGTGACATGGAAAAATGTGCAGTCCTTTTGATTGCCCCAAAAATAGGGAGGTATTTGTGTGCAGGAGGAATTCATGCAGTGAATTCAGAGAGGTCCTTTTACAGTTTGCAGTATCTCTTTAACTGTAGATATGCAGAACAATCCAAATGGTTAGTTTTACATTAACAAAGAAATGGTGTGTTAAAAGTTACATAAACCAATGATGTATGATGATTGACAAACATTTTACCAATGACTGTTTGACAATGATCTCTAATCAGGGGTTAGTTTCGGCTCTTGTTAGCAAGTGTTTGCTAGTCTCTCTGCTCTGACAAGTAGCTGTGGGTTATTAGCAGCAACGTGTCAGGCCATTACACTGTTTGCTTCCATTTCGACTCATTGAGGTGTGTGTGTGTGTGTGTGTGTGTGTGAGAAAGAGAAGCGCAGTGTGTTGGTTATTGCTTGGGGAATGTAATTGTGATGATGTAGGTAGGCTGTAATATCATGATATTGTGACAGCCCCTTTACACCAACCTACCTCATAATAACAGTGTGAAAGCCCCTCTATACCAAACTACCTCATAATAACAGTGTGACAGCCCCTCTATACCAACCTACCTCATAATAACAGTGTGAAAGCCCCTCTACACCAACCTACCTCATAATAACAGTGTGACAGCCCCTCTATACCAAACTACCTCATAATAACAGTGTGACAGCCCCTCTATACCAACCTACCTCATAATAACAGTGTGACAGCCCCTCTATACCAACCTACCTCATAATAACAGTGTGACGGCCCCTCTATACCAACCTACCTCATAATAACAGTGTGAAAGCCCCTCTACACCAACCTACCTCATAATAACAGTGTGACAGCCCCTCTATACCAAACTACCTCATAATAACAGTGTGACAGCCCCTCTATACCAACCTACCTCATAATAACAGTGTGAAAGACCCTCTACACCAACGTACCTCATAATAACAGTGTGACAGCCCCTCTACACCAAACTACCTCATAATAACAGTGTGACAGCCCCTCTATACCAACCTACCTCATAATAACAGTGTGAAAGACCCTCTACACCAAACTACATCATAATAACAGTGTGACAGCCCCTCTATACCAACCTACCTCATAATAACAGTGTGACAGCCCCTCTATACCAACCTACCTCATAATAACAGTGTGACAGCCCCTCTATACCAACCTACCTCATAATAACAGTGTGAAAGCCCCTCTACACCAAACTACCTCATAATAACAGTGTGACAGCCCCTCTATACCAACCTACCTCATAATAACAGTGTGACAGCCCCTCTACACCAACCTACCTCATAATAACAGTGTGACAGCCCCTCTACATCAAACTACCTCATAATAACAGTGTGACAGCCCCTCTACATCAAACTACCTCATAATAACAGTGTGACAGCCCTTCTACACCAACCTACCTCATAATAACAGTGTGACAGCCCCTCTACACCAACCTACCTCATAATAACAGTGTGACAGCCCCTCTATACCAACCTACCTCATAATAACAGTGTGACAGCCCCTCTATACCAACCTACCTCATAATAACAGTGTGAAAGCCCGTCTAAACCAACGTACCTCATAATAACAGTGTGAAAGACCCTCTACACCAACGTACCTCATAATAACAGTGTGACAGCCCCTCTACACCAAACTACCTCATAATAACAGTGTGACAGCCCCTCTATACCAACCTACCTCATAATAACAGTGTGAAAGACCCTCTACACCAAACTACCTCATAATAACAGTGTGACAGCCCCTCTATACCAACCTACCTCATAATAACAGTGTGACAGCCCCTCTATACCAACCTACCTCATAATAACAGTGTGACAGCCCCTCTATACCAACCTACCTCATAATAACAGTGTGACAGCCCCTCTATACCAAACTACCTCATAATAACAGTGTGACAGCCCCTCTATACCAACCTACCTCATAATAACAGTGTGACAGCCCCTCTACATCAAACTACCTCATAATAACAGTGTGACAGCCCCTCTACATCAAACTACCTCATAATAACAGTGTGACAGCCCCTCTACACCAACCTACCTCATAATAACAGTGTGACAGCCCCTCTATACCAACCTACCTCATAATAACAGTGTGAAAGCCCGTCTAAACCAACGTACCTCATAATAACAGTGTGACAGCCCCTCTACGCCAACCTACCTCATAATAACAGTGTGACAGCCCCTCTACACCAACCTACCTCATAATAACAGTGTGACAGCCCCTCTACACCGAACTACCTCATAATAACAGTGTGACAGCCCCTCTACACCAAACTACCTCATAATAACAGTGTGAAAGCCCCTCTACACCAAACTACCTCATAATAACAGTGTGACAGCCCCTCTACTCCAACCTACCACATAATAACAGTGTGACAGCCCCTCTACTCCAACCTACCTCATAATAACAGTGTGACAGCCCCTCTATACCAACCTACCTCATAATAACAGTGTGAAAGCCCCTCTACGCCAACCTACCTCATAATAACAGTGTGAAAGCCCCTCTACGCCAACCTACCTCATAATAACAGTGTGACAGCCCCTCTACGCCAACCTACCTCATAATAACAGTGTGACAGCCCCTCTACACCGAACTACCTCATAATAACAGTGTGAAAGCCCCTCTACGCCAACCTACCTCATAATAACAGTGTGAAAGCCCCTCTACGCCAACCTACCTCATAATAACAGTGTGACAGCCCCTCTACGCCAACCTACCTCATAATAATAGTGTGACAGCCCCTCTATACCGAACTATCTCATAATAACAGTGTGAAAGCCCCTCTACACCAACCTACCTCATAATAACAGTGTGACAGCCCCTCTACGCCAACCTACCTCATAATAACAGTGTGACGGCCCCTCTATACCGAACTACCTCATAATAACAGTGTGAAAGCCCCTCTATACCAACCTACCTCATAATAACAGTGTGACAGCCCCTCTACGCCAACCTACCTCATAATAACAGTGTGACAGCCCCTCTACACCAACCTACCTCATAATAACAGTGTGACAGCCCCTCTACACCAAACTACCTCATAATAACAGTGTGACAGCCCCTCTATACCGAACTACCTCATAATAACAGTGTGAAAGCCCCTCTATACCGAAATACCTCATAATAACAGTGTGAAAGCCCCTCTACACCAACCTACCTCAGAATAACAATGTGACGGCCCCTCTATACCAAACTACCTCATAATAACAGTGTGAAAGCCCCTCTATACCAACCTACCTCATAATAACAGTGTGACAGCCCCTCTACACCAACCTACCTCATAATAACAGTGTGACAGCCCCTCTACACCAACCTACCTCATAATAACAGTGTGACAGCCCCTCTATACCAACCTACCTCATAATAACAGTGTGAAAGCCCCTCTACGCCAACCTACCTCATAATAACAGTGTGACAGCCCCTCTATACCGAACTACCTCATAATAACAGTGTGAAAGCCCCTCTACGCCAACCTACCTCATAATAACAGTGTGAAAGCCCCTCTACGCCAACCTACCTCAGAATAACAGTGTGACAGCCCCTCTATACCGAACTACCTCATAATAAGTGTGAAAGCCCCTCTACACCAACCTACCTCATAATAACAGTGTGACGGCCCCTCTATACCAAACTACCTCATAATAACAGTGGGAAAGCCCCTATATACCGAACTACCTCATAATAATAGTGTGAAAGCCCCTCTACACCAAACTACCTCATAATAACAGTGTGAAAGCCCCTCTACACCAACCTACCTCATAATAACAGTGTGACAGCCCCTCTACACCAACCTACCTCATAATAACAGTGTGACAGCCCCTCTACACCAACATACCTCATAATAACAGTGTGACAGCCCATCTATACCGAACTACCTTATAATAACAGTGTGAAAGCCCCTCTACGCCAACCTACCTCATAATAACAGTGTGACAGCCCCTCTATACCAACCTACCTCATAATAACAGTGTGACTGCCCCTCTACACCAAACTGCCTCATAATAACTGAGTGGGTGTGCAATGAAGTAATCCTAACAACAGGTACAAGGTTCTTCATTTTTTAATTGAGGTTCTTACCTAAAAATGGTTTGAAGGTTCATTTAGGAATGCAGTAACTGTAAATCCCTCTGGATTAGAGCATCTACTAAATTACTAAAATATAAATGTACATTTTATTGAAATCTTTTAAAAATCACTTTGAGAAAATGTAATGTTTGTGTTTAGTCTTTGATTCCCAGAATGAGGAGATTCCGCTGTGGCAGATGGCTGGGGATTGGGACTTTATCTGATAGTGCCCCCAAGCACACGCACATACAAGCACACACTCACATTCTCACACAGTCACACACACAGGGACTTTGATTTGCAGAACTCTGACAACCGGTAATATCCTTTCATTCTGTTTGTTTTCTCCCCCTTGTTTGGGAGAAGGTAAATGCAAACAGGACTTCTGGAATAGAAGAGAAACACAGTCCAAGGCTGAGAAAACAAAAGAGGGGATTATTCAAGAGAGAGGAGCGACAGCACGCTGCTGGATCAATTTAGGAGGGAATGTGTTTTGTGTGCGTGTGTTTTGAGTGAGTGTACACATTTTGGAGGAGAAGCAGGGGGCAAAAAGAATGTGAGTCTGGGCAAAAGAAAAGGAACGTGTGTGATTACTGTGTAGTTTCTCCCACACTCTGGTCAGTTGACAGAGGGGTCATCTCAGTTCAGATCACAGGGATGAGTTGGGGTCATCTGACTCGAAATAATCCTGTCTTCTCTGTGGGTTCATTGTGTCCATAAAGTGTGCAATCAAATCACATTAAATTGTATTGGTCGCATTCACATATTTAGCAGATGTTATTGCGGGTGTAGCGAAATGCTTGTGTTCCTGGCTCCTAACAATACACAACGATACACACATCTAAAAGAATGGAATTAAGAAATATATAAATATTAGGATGAGTATTGTACAGTTGAAGTCGGACGTTTACATACACTTAGGTTGGAGTCATTAAAACTCATTTTTCAACCACACCACAAATTGAATGTTAACAAACTATCGTTTTGGCAAGTCGGTTAGGACATCTACTTTGTAACAGTTTGTACAAGTAATTTTTCCATCAATTGTTTACAGACAGATTATTTCACTTATAATTCACTGTATCACAATTCCAGTGGGTCAGAAGTTTACATACACTAAGTTGACTGTGCCTTTAAACAGCTTGGAAAATTCCAGGAAATGATTTCATGGCATTAGAAGCTTCTGATAGGCTAATTGACATCATTTGAGTCAATTGGAGGTGTACCTGTGGATGTATTTCAAGGCCTACCTTCAAACTCAGTGCCTCTTTGCTTGACATCATGGGAAAATCAAAAGAAACCAGCCAAGACCTCAGAAAGAAAATTGTAGACCTCCACAAGTCTGGTTCATCCTTGGGAGCAATTTCCAAATGCCTTAAGGTACCATGTTCATCTGTACAAACAATAGTACGCAAGTATAAACACCATGGGACCAAGCAGCCATCATACCGCTCAGGAAGGAGACGCGTTCTGTCTCCTAGAGATGAACGTACTTTGGTGCGAAAAGTGCAAATCAATCCCAGAACAACACAAAGGACCTTGTGAAGATGCTGGAGGAAACCGGTACAAAAGTATCTATATCCACAGTAAAACGAGTCCTATATCGACATAACCTGAAATGCCGCTCAGCAAGGAAGAAGCCACTGCTCCAAAACCGCCATAAAACGGTTTGCAACTGCACAAGGGGACAAAGATCGTACTTTTTGGAGAAATGTCCTCTGGTCTGATGAAACAAAAATAGAACTGTTTGGCCATAATGACCATCGTTATGTTTGGAGGAAAAAGGGGGTTGCTTGCAAGCCGAAGAACACCATCCCAAACGTGAAGCATGGGGGTGGCAGAATAATGCTGTGGGGGTGCTTTGCTGCAGGAGGGACTGGTGCACTTCACAAAATAGATGGCATCATGAGGAAGGAAAATTATGTGGATATATTGAAGCAACATCTCAAGACATCAGTCAGGAAGTTAAAGCTTGGTCGCAAATGGGTCTTCCAAATGGACAATGACCCCAAGCATACTTCCAAAGTTGTGGCAAAATGGCTTAAGAACAACAAAGTCAAGGTATTGGAGTGGCCATCACAAAGCCCTGACCTCAATCCTATAGAAAATGTGTAGGCAGAACTGAAAAAGCATGTGCGAGCAAGGAGGCCTACAAACCTGACTCAGTTACACCAGCTCTGTCAGGAGGAATGGGCCAAAATTCACCCAACTTATTGTGGGAAGCTTGTGGAAGGCTACCCGAAATGTTTGACCCAAGTTAAACAATTTGAAGGCAATGCTACCAAATACTAATTGAGTGGATGTAAACTTCTGACCCACTGGGAATGTGATGAAAGAAATAAAAGCTGAAAGAAATAATTCTCTCTACTATTATTCTGACATTTCACATTCTTAAAATAAAGTGGTGATCCTAACTTACCTAAGACAGGGAATTTTTACTAGGATTAAATGTCAGGAAATGTGAAAAACTGAGTTTAAATGTATTTGGCTAAGATGTACGTAAACTTCCGACTTCAACTGTATGTGTGTCTGTGTTTGTGCCTGAGACTGTGGTTTTGAATGTCTACAATACATCTATCTGTAACGTTATGTACTGAACATTGTGAAAGTGTGTTTCTGTATAAATATTCTGTAGATCTGTTTTTGTTTGTGGATTAAGTCTTGTATTACTCAAGTATGAGTATGGATTAAGTGTGTATCCTGTAAGTGTGTGTGTGTGTGTGTATCCTGTAAGTGTGTGTGTGTGTGTGTGTGTATCCTGTAAGTGTGTGTGTGTGGTGGTTTGTTGCGTGCCTGCCTGGCCACATGGTTCTCATTAGAGTCTATGGGATGTTTGTTTTCTCTATTAGTCTGTTCCTTTATTATCAACTACTCCTACAAAACTGCCCCAAGCTACAGCCCTATAAACAGGTCCAACAAACACAACAAGGATCTGCACGCATAAACTGTGTGTGTGTGTGAATGATTGTGCCTGAGTATCAGTGTATGTATTTAACTGTGTGTTTCAGTCTGCGTATCAGACTTGTGTTGCTACTGATGTATAGAGCTTTATATTGCCCCAAGCAGCAACCTCATTATGAAGATATGGATACCACCTCCTCCTCCTTCGCCTCCCTTGGCCCTTCCCTTTCTTTTACTGTGCTATCTTTCTCCCTCTACTGTCTCTCTCTCCTCCGTGCCTCCTGCTTTCACTCCCCCTCTCCCTCTACTGTCTCTCTCTCCTCCGTGCCTCCTGCTTTCACTCCCCCTCTCCCTCTACTGTCTCTCTCTCCTCCGTGCCTCCTGCTTTCACTCCCCCTCTCCCTCTACTGTCTCTCTCTCCTCCGTGCCTCCTGCTTTCACTCCCCCTCTCCCTCTACTGTCTCTCTCTCCTCCGTGCTTCCTGCTTTCACTCCTCCTCTCCCTCTACTGTCTCTCTCTCCTCCGTGCCTCCTGCTTTCACTCCCCCTCTCCCTCTACTGTCTCTCTCTCCTCCGTGCTTCCTGCTTTCACTCCTCCTCTCCCTCTACTGTCTCTCTCTCCTCCGTGCCTCCTGCTTTCACTCCCCCTCTCCCTCTACTGTCTCTCTCTCCTCCGTGCCTCCTGCTTTCACTCCCCCTCTCCCTCTACTGTCTCTCTCTCCTCCGTGCCTCCTGCTTTCACTCCTCCTCTTTTTTCTCTTTCTCACTCCCTCCTGCCTGTTCCCTCCGGCCTGTTCATGTGCATGTAAGAAGTGTGTGTATACTGCATTGTGTGTGTGTGTGTGTGTGTGTGTGTGTGTGTGTGTGTTGATTTTTGACTGTATACCTTTACATCTCAATTTCTGCTTCAAACTTGTAGATGAAGAATACAGTGCATTCGGAAAGTATTCAGACCCCTTGACTTTTTCCACATTTTGTTACGTTACAGCCTTATTCAATACTGGATTAAATAAATACAAATCCTAATCAATCTGCACACAATACCCCATAATGACAAAGCAAAAACAGTTTTTTTGACATATTTAGCAAATATATTAAAAATAAAAAACAGAAGTATTCAGGCCCTTTGCTATGAGACTCGAAATTGAGCTCAGGTGCATCCTGTTTCCATTGATCATCCTTGAGATGTTGCTGCAACTTGATGGGAGTCCACATGTGGTAAATTCAAATGATTGGACATGATTTGGAAAGGCACACACCTGTCTATAGAAGGCCCCACAGTTGACAGTGCATGTCAGAGCAAAAACACAGCCAGGAGGTCGATGGAATTGTCCGTAGAGATCCGAGACAGGATTGTGTCGAGGCACAGATCTGGGGAAGGGTACCAAAACATGTCTGCAGCATTGAAGGTCCCCAAGAACACAGTGGCCTCCATCATTCTTAAATTGAAGAAGTTTGGAACCACCAAGACTCTTCCTAGAGCTGACCGCCCGGCCAAACTGAGCAATCTGGGGAGAAGGGCCTTGGTAAAGGAGGTGACCAAGAACCCAATGGTCACTCTGACAGAGTTCCAGAGTTCCTCTTTGGAGATGGAAGAACCTTCCAGTAGGACAACCATCTCTGCAGCACTCCACCAATCAGGCCTTTATGGTAGAGTGGTCAGACAGAAGCCACTCCTCAGTAAAAGGCACATGACAGCCCGCTTGGAGTTTGCCAAAAGGCACCTAAAGGACTCTCAGACCATGAGAAACAACATTATCTGGTCTGATGAAACCAAGAATGAACTCTTTGGCCTGAATGCCAAGCGTCACGTCTGGAGGAAACCTGGCACTATCCGTACAGTGAAGCATGGTGGTGGCAGCATCATGCTGTGGGGATTATTTTCAGCAGCAGGGACTTGGAGACTAGTCAGGATGAACGGAGCAAAGTACACAGAGATCCTTGATGAAAACCTGCTCCAGAGCGCTCAGGACCGCAGACTGGGGTGAAGGTTCACCTTCCAACAGGACAACGACCCTAAGCACACAGCCAAGACAATGCAGGAGTGGCTTTGGGAAAAGTCTCTGAATGTCCTTGAGTGGCCCAGCCAGAGCCCAGACTTGAACCCGATCGAACATCTCTGGAGAGACCTGAAAATAGCTGTGCAGCGACGCTCCCCATCCAGCCTGACAGAGCTTGAGAGGATCTGCAGAGAAGAATGGGAGAAACTCCCCAAATACAGGTGTGCCAAGCTTGTAGCGTCATACCCAAGAAGACTCAACCAAAGAATCGCTGCCAAAGGTGCTTCAACAAAGTACTGAGTAAAGGGTCTGAATACTTATGTAAATGTCCTATTTCAGTTTTTGTATTTTTTCTACAAACCTGTTTTTGCTTCATCATTATGGGGTATTGTGCTTAGATTGATGAGGGGGGGGGGGGCAATTTAATCCATTTTAGAATAAGGCTGTAACGTAACAAGAAGTGAAAAAAGTCAAGGGGTCTGAGTACTTTCCGAATGCACTGTATGTGGAAGTGTTGAGTTGAACCCCCTCTTTCTCTTGCCCTCACCAGGCGACACGTGCCACCCTGACAGCCCACTGTACGTCTCTGGGTGACTCTCTGGGGAAAGAGAATGAGTTGGCTCTGATCATCGATGGACAGACCCTGAAATACGCCCTCTCCTTCGAGCTCCGCCAAGCCTTCCTAGACCTCGCCCTGTCCTGCAAGGCCGTCATCTGCTGCAGGTAAGAGACACACGCATACATACATTAATGCATGCACGCGCACACACACATCCTGTTCTGCATCTGCTTCATGCAGGACACACACGGAGGAAGGAGAGCGTAGGACTGTGTGTTGGGCTTGGTGTGTGTTGGGGTTGGTGTGTGTTGGGCTTGGTGTGTGTTGGGGTTGGTGTGGGTTGGGGTTGGTGTGTGTTGGGGTTGGTGTGTGTTGGGGTTGGTGTGTGTTGGGCTTGGTGTGTGTTGGGGTTGGTGTGTGTTGGGGTTGGTGTGGGTTGGGGTTGGTGTGTGTTGGGGTTGGTGTGTGTTGGGGTTGGTGTGGGTTGGGGTTGGTGTGGGTTGGGGTTGGTGTGGGTTGGGGTTGGTGTGTGTTGGGGTTGGTGTGGGTTGGGGTTGGTGTGGGTTGGGGGTTGGTGTGGGTTGGGGTTGGTGTGGGTTGGGGTTGGTGTGGGTTGGGGTTGGTGTGGGTTGGGGTTGGTGTGTGTTGGGGTTGGTGTGGGTTGGGGTTGGTGTGGGTTGGGGTTGGTGTGGGTTGGGGTTGGTGTGGGTTGGGGTTGGTGTGTGTTGGGGTTGGTGTGTGTTGGGGTTGGTGTGTGTTGGGGTTGGTGTGGGTTGGGGTTGGTGTGTGTTGGGGTTGATGTGTGTTGGGGTTGGTGTGGGTTGGGGTTGATGTGTGTTGGGGTTGATGTGTGTTGGGCTTGGTGTGTGTTGGGGTTGGTGTGGGTTGGGGTTGGTGTGTGTTGGGGTTGATGTGTGTTGGGGTTGGTGTGTGTTGGGGTTGATGTGTGTTGGGCTTGGTGTGTGTTGGGCTTGGTGTGGGTTGGGGTTGATGTGTGTTGGGGTTGATGTGTGTTGGGCTTGGTGTGTGTTGGGGTTGGTGTGTGTTGGGCTTGGTGTGTGTTGGGGTTGGTGTGGGTTGGGGTTGGTGTGTGTTGGGCTTGGGGTTGGTGTGTGTTGGGCTTGGTGTGTGTTGGGCTTGGTGTGTGTTGGGCTTGGTGTGTGTTGGGGTTGGTGTGTGTTGGGGTTGGTGTGTGTTGGGGTTGGTGTGTGTTGGGGTTGGTGTGTGTTGGGCTTGGTGTGTGTTGGGGTTGGTGTGGGTTGGGGTTGGTGTGTGTTGGGCTTGGTGTGTGTTGGGGTTGGTGTGTGTTGGGCTTGGTGTGTGTTGGGCTTGGTGTGTGTTGGGCTTGGTGTGGGTTGGGGTTGGTGTGTGTTGGGGTTGGTGTGTGTTGGGGTTGGTGTGGGTTGGGGTTGGTGTGGGTTGGGGTTGATGTGTGTTGGGGTTGGTGTGGGTTGGGGTTGGTGTGGGTTGGGGTTGGTGTGTGTTGGGGTTGATGTGTGTTGGGCTTGGTGTGTGTTGGGGTTGGTGTGGGTTGGTGCTGACTATAAAGGATCTGGTTGTTATTTAGTAGTTGTTAGTAAATGACTGTAGATCATAAAGGCTTGGCATGGATCTCAGAGGGGTTCATGTAATACACCGCACCGCATGGAAATGTCAAAGTCATGACTCACTTACTGCTATTATCCCACAACACACACACACACACACACCCAGAGATACTGCCTCCATCTATCCCTTCATTTATACAATGTACTCTCAATGTCTCCTAGAATATTTACATTACCTTTTTTAGTCATGTTTCCACCTCAAGCCAGCTGTGACAGTTACGTGTGTGTGTGTGTGTGTGTGTGTGTGTGTGTGTGTGTGTGTGTGTGTGAGGAGGGAAGTAATTGACTCTCCCTAGCATGAAAGCCATATCCGGACTCAGGTCTCCAAAGCCTTACCCTGTCCTAGACCCCCCTCTTTCTTCCTCTGTTCCTCCTGTCCCCCCAGGCGCTCTCATGGTAGATTTGACTGTAATCCCACTGCTCCCCCCAGGCGCTCTCATGGTAGATTTGACTGTAATCCCACTGCTCCCCCCAGGCGCTCTCATGGTAGATTTGACTGTAATCCCACTGCTCCCCCAGGCGCTCTCATGGTAGATTTGACTGTAATCCCCCTGCTCCCCCAGGCGCTCTCATGGTAGATTTGACTGTAATCCCCCTGCTCCCCCCAGGCGCTCTCATGGTAGATTTGACTGTAATCCCCCTGCTCCCCCCAGGCGCTCTCATGGTAGATTTGACTGTAATCAGCCTACTCCCCCCAGGTGTTCTCATGGTAGATTTGACTGCAATCCCACTGCTCCCCCCAGGCGCTCTTAAATAAAATAAAAAATATTCTCTCATGGTAGATTTGACTGTAATCAGCCTACTCCCCCCAGGTGCTCTCATGGTAGATTTGACTGTAATCCCACTGCTCCCCCAGGCGCTCTCATGGTAGATTTGACTGTAATCCACCTGCTCCCCCCAGGCGCTCTCATGGTAGATTTGACTGTAATCAGTTTGCTCCCCCCAGGTGCTCTCATGGTAGATTTGACTGTAATCCCACTGCTCCCCCCAGGTGCTCTCATGGTAGATTTGACTGTAATCCCACTGCTCCCCCCAGGCGCTCTCATGGTAGATTTGACTGTAATCCCACTGCTCCCCCCAGGCGCTCTCATGGTAGATTTGACTGTAATCCCACTACTCCCCCCAGGCGCTCTCATGGTAGATTTGACTGTAATCCCACTGCTCCCCCCAGGCGCTCTCATGGTAGATTTGACTGTAATCCCACTGCTCCCCCAGGCGCTCTCATGGTAGATTTGACTGTAATCCTCCTACTCCCCCCAGGCGCTCTCAGTGTAGAGGCGACTGTGATCCTCCTCTCCTGCGGAGGGAGGGAGGGAGAGAGGGAGAGAGAGAGAGAGAGAGAGAGAGAGAGAGAGAGAGAGAGAGAGAGAGAGAGAGAGAGAGAGAGAGAGAGAGAGAGAGAGAGAGAGAGAGAGAGAGAGAGACTCTCTGTCTTACACTTTTTCTCTGTCTCACACAGACAGACACACCTCAGAGAGCAGAGGCTCAGCTCGTCTATCAACATCGACTTCTCCAGCCAAAACTCTCTGAGGGTTTCCCCTCGGAAATTGTGTGTGTGTGAGAATGCTAAGTGGACCACCCAGCTCTGCGGTTTCAGCTTGACCGGGCCACGGTCCTGCTCAGAACACACAGATCATCTTTATGACTCGTTGGCTTCCCTCTGGCCTGCCACAGTTGTGTGTGTGTGTGTGAGAGAGAGAGAGGTTACATGCTGGTGTAGAGATTTGCTTCATACCCACCCAGGCCTGCTTCGTCTTGTCCCAGAAAGACTGTTCCCTGTTGGGGCTTGAAATCACTGTGGGTCCTGGTCTGACTACAGGCCTACAAAACGGACATACAGATAGTAACAGGAGCCATATCTTCCACAGGCATACTCTGTCTCTTAGACACACACACAGACACAGACACAGACAGACCGACAGAGACAGACAGACAGACAGAGACACACACAAAGACACACACACACAGTCTGTGAATTCCCCTGGGCTCTTCATCTCATTGTCTGTGTGCAGACAGAACCGGTTTAGGAGACAGACAGACAGACAGACAGACAGAGAGGGAGGGAGGGTTACAGGTTAAGAGGGTGGAGTACCTCAACCAGCTATCATAATGACTGAATGGCAACATAAGTAGCTCAGTTGGTAGAGCATGGCGTTTGCAACGCCAGGGTTGTGGGTTCGTTTCCCACGGGGGGCCAGTATGGAAATGTATGCACTCACTAACTGTAAGTCGCTCTGGATAAGAGCGTCTGCTAAATGACTAAAATGTAAATGTAAATAAGTACATTACTGGGAAGCAGTTGCCTAAACCATTGATACAGGGGCAGAGATATTTCTATTCACTTAATGGTTCAGGTTCGGAGCTGGGACAGTCAAATCTAATCCTAGATTTGTGGTTAAGGCAAACTTTTACCTTGGGAATTGGCTCTAAATGGAAGCCATTTTGGTTATTTTAAGTTCGGCAGTGATTCATGGTTTGCTGCTACCCTACCTGATGGAAACCACTAAACAAAAACCTCATGGAGTCTTACTATTACGCTGCCAACTCTTCCTGCATCTCCTTTCATTTGCTCTCTCTCTTTCTCTCTTCAACTCTTACCCACTTGTCTTTTTAGCTCTCATTTTCCATTTCCAATCATTCTGATCTTTATGCGTTTTGTAATTTATGTTAGTTATTTTCTCTCTCTCTCTCTCTTTCTCTTTCAATTCAAATGGGTTTTATTAGCATGGGAAACATATGTTTACATTGCCAAAGCAAAAATAAACAATAAACAAAGGTTGTGAGAAACAAACAACATTAACAAAAAACCTTCCAAAATGTCCAGTAAACATTGCACTCATACAGGTTTCAAAAGGATAAAGACGTTTCAAATGTTATTATCGGCTATGTAGTGTTTTTAACAATCTGCAAATAGTTGTAGTATGAATAGTAGGGGAAGACAAGTAAACAGATAAATATTGGTTTTATTTACAATGTTTGTGTTCCACTGGTTGCCCTTTTCTCATGGCAACGGGCCACAAATCTTGCTGCTGTGATTGCACATTTCGGTATTTCGCCTAACAGATATGGGAGTTGATCAATGTTTGATTTGTTTTCAAATTCTTTGTGGGTCTGTGTGATCTGTGGGAAATATGTCTCTCTCTCTGTCTCTGTCTCTCTCTCTCTCTGTCTCTCTCTCTCTCGGTCTCTCTCTCTCTCTGTCTCTCTCTCTCTCTCTCTCTCTCTGTTCCCCACCTGGTTGTATTTTATCCTGTCTATTTCTTCCAGTCTCCAGAGATCTTTTACTTTTGGTCGTTTACGTTGTTGTAACTTGTTTTGAACTGATCTCTCTCTCCCTCCCTCCTCTCTCCAGGGTGTCTCCCCTTCAGAAGTCTGAGATAGTGGACATGGTGAAGAAGCATGTGAAGGCCATCACTCTGGCCATAGGAGACGGGGCCAACGACGTGGGCATGATCCAGACTGCCCATGTAGGGGTGGGCATCAGTGGCAACGAGGGCATGCAGGCCACCAACTCCTCTGACTACTCCATTGCACAGGTAACACACACACACCCACACACCACACACACACTAAGTAGAGAATGGAGGGGGTGGGGGTGGGGTGGGGGGGTATTCTGTGAGAGCCAGAGGAATCTAGGAATCTGTCTCTCCCCCCCCCCCTCTCTGTTTATCTGTCTCTACCCCTCGGGTGTCTACTACTGCTTATCTCTTTGTCTCACCCTGTACCCACCTCTCTCTCCCCCCTCTCTCTCCCCCCTCTCTCTCTCGCTCTCTCTCTCATTGCTCCCCTCTCTTTCTGTTCCTAGTTTTCCTACCTAGAGAAGCTGTTGCTGGTCCATGGGGCGTGGAGTTATAACCGTGTCACTAAGTGTATCCTCTACTGTTTTTATAAGAATGTGGTTCTCTACATCATAGAGGTAAGACACACCCCTCACCCCTCCCCCTCACCTCTCACCGCTCCCCGTCCCACCCTTCAACCCTCACCGCTCAACTCTCAACCCTCACCTCGCTCAACCCTCAACCCTCACCTCTCCCACCCCTCAACCCTCACCTCTCCCACCCTTCAACCCTCACCTCGCTCAACTCTCAACCCTCACCTCTCTCAACCCTCACCTCTCCCATCACCCAACCATCACCCTCCCACTCCTCACCCCTCCCACCCCTCCCCCATCACCCCTCCCACTCCTCACACCTCCCCTACCCACACCTACCACCCCTCCCCCTCTTACACCTCACCCCTCCCACTCCTCACCCCTCCCACTCCTCACCCCTCATGCCCCTCCCCTTCACACCCCTCCCAACTCACACCCCTCCCACACATAGACCGTACCTTATAAATGCCATCCAGTAATGTTTGAAGATGTATTACTGTTTAAAAACTATGTTTTACATTAGTAGAACCTGGACCCATTTGGAGAGAGACTAACTCCCTTTCCCTCCTTAGACCAATCTCTTTTTCTCTCTCTCTCTCTCTCTCTCTCTCTCTCTCTCTCACACACACACATTAACAGAGACATTTCGCAGCTGTTTGTCGAAATGTTTGACAATGACGGATGAGGTGCTCCTCTGGTGTCTGCTTTCTGTCTCTCACACACACATGCACTGCATGTGCACACACACACTGTCGGTCAGGGACTGTGTGTGTGTGGGATGGGTCAGGGGCATTTTGGAAGGCCCCTCCCCTGTCATGAGGGTGATTTGTCAGCTGGGCCCCCCTCTCTGTCTAACATTAAGGATGCCAGCAGGTGCAGACCCTCAACCTCTACCTTCTACCTCACTGTCCCTCTCACTCAGGGCTATGGATGTGTGTGTTTCTATGATTATCACACATGATTGGCTGCCTGCAGAGATCTATAGGTCAAGGGGCATAGATGGTCTCTGTCCACAAAGCGGAGATACAGAGTGGTGTGTATGTGTGTGTGTGTGTGGGGGAGGGGGGTGGGGGGGGGGGCGCTCCACTGTATGCTCCAGGAATGTCACCACACTCTGATCAGTCTGAGTCTCTGTATGGATGGAAACTCCTCCTCATCAACTGACCCAGAGTCAGATTCCAGTGTTTTACTCTTTGTAGATACCTTTAGCATTGGGTAGTGAAAACTGATCCTAGATCTGTAATCTACAGTGCCTTCAGAAAATATTCATACCCATTGACTTATTCCACATTTTGTTGTGTTATAGCCTGAATTCAAAATGGATTCAATATAATTTTTATCTCTCACCCATCTACACACATAATGACAAAGTGAAAACATTTTTCTAGAAATTGTTGCAAATGTATTAAAAATGAAATACAGGGGCCTCCCGAGTGGCGCAGCGTTCTAAGGCCCTGCATCGCATTGCTTGAGGTGTCACTACAGACCCGGGTTCGATCCCAGGCTGTGTCACAACCGGCCGTGACCAGGAGTCCCATAGGGCGTCACACAAATGGCCCAGCATCGTCCGGGTTAGGGGAGGCACCTACAGGCTGACTTAGGTCGTCAGTTGAACGGTGTTTCCTCCGACACATTGGTGCAGCTGGCTTCCAGGTTAAGCGGGCGGGTGTTAAGGAGCACGGTTTGGCGGGTCATGTTTCGGAGGACGCATGACTAGACCTTCGCCTCTCCCGAGCCCATTGGGGTGTTGCAAGCAATAAAACTGGCCTTCTTGAGACCAGTTGAGTATCTGGAGCATCAGCAATTGTGGGTTCGATTGCAGGCTCAAAATGGCCAGAAACAAATAACTTTCTTCTGAAACTCGTCAGTCTATTCTTGTTCTGAGAAATGAAGGCTATTCCATGCGAGAAATTGCCAAGAAACTGAAGATCTCGTACAACGCTGTGTACTACTCCCTTCACAGAACAGCGCAAACTGTCTCTAACCAGAATAGAAAGAGGAGTGGGAGGCCCCGGTGCACGATATTATAACCGCGATCGATAATAGACAGTACTGTGCAGCCGTCTTCATCGACCTGGCCAAGGCTTTCGACTCTGTCAACCACCGCATTCTTATTGCCAGACTAAATAGCCTTGGTTTCTCAAATGACTGCCTCGCCTGGTTCACCAACTACTTCTCAGATAGAGTTCAATGTGTGAAATCGGAGGGCCTGTTGTCTGGACCTATGGCAGTCTCTATGGGGGTGCCACAGGGTTCAATTCTTGGGCCGACTCTTTTCTCTGTGTATATCAATGATGTCGCTCTTGCTGCTGGTGACTCTCAGATCCACCTCTATGCAGACGACACCATTTTGTATACATCTGGCCCTTCATTGGACACTGTGTTAACAAACCTCCAAACGAGCTTCAATACCATACAACACTCCTTCAGTAGCCTCCAACTGCTCTTAAACACTAGTAAAATTAAATGCATGCTCTTCAATCGAACGCTGCTGGCACCCGCCCACCCGACTAGAATCACCACTCTCGACGGGTCTGACCTAGAGTATGTGGACAACTACAAATACCTAGGTGTCTGGTTAGACTGTAAACTCTCCTTCCAGACTCACATTAAGAATCTCCAATCCAAAGTTACATCTAGAATCGGCTTCCTATTTCGCAACAAAGCCTCCTTCACTCATGCTGCCAAACATGCCCTCGTAAAACTGACTATCCTACCGATCCTTGACTTCGGCGATGTCATTTACAAAATAGCCTCCAACACTCTACTCAGCAAATTGGATGTAGTCTATCACAGTGCCATCCGTTTTGTCTCCAAAGCCCCATACACTACCCACCACTGTGACCTGTACGCTCTTGTTGGCTGGTCCTCACTACATGTTTGTCGTCAAACCCACTGGCTCCAGGCCATCTATAAATCACTGCTAGGCAAATCCCCGCCTTATCTTAGCTCATTGGTCACCATAGCAGCACCCACCCGTAGTCTGCGCTCCAGCAGATATATCTCACTGGTCATTCCCAAAGCCAACACCTCCTTTGGCCGCCATTCCTTCCAGTTCTCTGCTGCCAATGACTGGAACGAATTGCAAAAATCTCTGAAGCTGGAGACTCTTATCTCCCTCACTAACTTTAAGCATCAGTTGTCAGAGCACCTTACCGATCACTGCACATGTACACAGCCCATCTGAAATTAGCCCACCCAACTACCTCATCCCTATATTGTTATTTATTTTGCTCTTTTGCACCCCAGTATCTCTATTTGCACATAATCTCTTGCACATCTAGCATTCCAGTGTTAATACTAATTGTAATTATTTTGCACTATGGCCTATTTATTGCCTTACCTCCATACCTTGCTACATTTGCACACACTGTATATATATTTTCTGTTGTATTTTATGACCTTATGTTTTTTTTACCCCATATGTAACTCTGTGTTGTTGTTTTTATCGCACTGCTTTGCTTTATCTTGGCCAGGTCGCAGTTGTAAATGAGAACTTGTTCTCAACTGGCTTACCTGGTTAAATAAAGGTGAAATAAAAATAAATAAATAAAAACAACTGAGCAAGAGGACAAATACATTAGAGTGTCTAGTTTGAGAAACAGACGCCTCACAGGTCCTCAACTGGCAGCTTCATTAAATAGTACCCGCAAAAAAACACCAGTCTCAACGTCAACAGTGACTCCGGGATGCTGACCTTCTAGGCAGAGTTGCAAAGAAAAAGCCATATCTCAGACTGCCCATCTTAATCTTTTCTTTTTATTGGCCAGTCTGAGATATGGCTTTTTCTTTGCAACTCTGCCTAGAAGGTCAGCATCCCAGAGTCGCCTCTTCACTGTTGACGTTGAGACTGGTGTTTTGCGGGTACTATTTAATGAAGCTGCCAGTTGAATCAGCCGTTTCCAGCTACAATAGCCATTTACAACATTAACAATGTCTACACTGTATTTCTGATTTATTTTAATGGACCAAAACATTGCTTTTCTTTCGAAAACAAGGACATTTCTAAGTGACCCCAAACATTTGAACGGTAGTGTATGTAGATATATACAAGACCAGTCAGAAGTTTGGATACACCTACTCATTCAAGGGTTTTTCTTTATTTTTACTATTTTTTACATTGTAGAATAATCATGAAGACATCAAAACTATGAAATAACACATATGGAATCATGTAGTAACCAAAAAAGTGTTAAACAAATCCAAATATATTTTATATTTGAGATTCTTCAAATAGCCACCCTTTGCCTTGATGACAGCTTTGCACACTCTTGGCATTCTCTCAACCAGCGATTTTAGCATGTAAATCTTGGTGGGGCAAATAGATTTTTTTTGTTTATAGATGCGTGCCAGCTAAGCAAGTACACATCACAACACAACACTAAACAATACATTAATTGCACTATAGGGCCTACATAAAGCTGTTCCAACAGCAGAGTCCCAACAGCAGTCCCAACACTTTACCACTGCTACACCTGGCTATCAGCAGAGCCTTGTCTGGCAGCGAAACAGTTCATTCAGCCTCATTTATTGCCTTAAAAAAAACATATCTGATATGGCTGATTTGCTTTCTACTGACAATTAGTTGAGTTGTACAAACTATGGCATAAGGGCGGAGGCCATCCGTAATTTTGATTAAGAAAATAATGAGCGAGCTAGGATTGACGTAGTCAATATAACTATTTGTTCAGTACTTTTAAAATGTACAGCGACGATTTCGCAGTACCGAGTTTCCAGTTGTTTTGAGCGTGGCAGAAGTCATGCTGGATTGACAGCATGGCCAATGTTAAATGTTCATCCTTTTAAGCTTGGAAAAGAGACCCTTAAACCCAGACTTGGACCACACATCCACTCCACTGAATAGCAGGCTAGTGATTGCTTTGCAATGCTTGCAGTTACCAACTGATTCCTTCCAAACTACTCATTGTTGAATTTGCGATTTCCAACTTGTGTAATGTTTATGTCCAATGGCCGATTAGCACCGATACGTTTGATCTATAATGTATCTTAATTATTTATCTTCATATGACAAGGATTGAAAAGGATTTGCCAGTAGATTGTCGACATGATTCATGATGATGATTGCTAGCTTGCTAGCTAAGATTTTGAAAGTATGATATTGACATGATCAGTCCAATCAAAGCTACTGTAGATAGAATGTGATTTGATGTCATTTTATCTGTGGCCAATGACCTTGAGCCTTCTTGGATGGGCACCTCTAATGTAACTCTATGGCAGCACCCAAGGGGCTTGAATTTTTTAGCTCCACCCATAGATTTTGCGGTGACATAGTGTCCCCATGAGTGACAGAACACTGAGCCAATCACGGCGCAACTAGAGAACATTACCAACCCCTACGCTCTGTATTTTCCGCTCGCTGCCCCACCACCACAGAAAGCACTGAGTTAGGCTGAAACACCTGCATTTTGGAGCTGCCTTACTCAAGAAAGCAAAAAAGAGACCAAGTTTGTATGCGGCTTTATTAATTCAATGATATTTCGTTCTTATTTTTTTTTTACATTGTTTGCAAACTGTTATGTAACACGTATTAATGCCAAAATAACATGTAAAACAGGTGGGGCTAAACAGGTGGGGCTCAAAACAGGTGACGGATCGCCACTGCTTGCAAGCGTACCCATAACATGATGCAGTCACTACTGTGCTTGAAAATATTGAGAGTGGTACTCAGTAATGTGTTGTATTGGATTTATCCCAAAGATAACACTTTGTATTCAGGACAAAAAGTGAATTGCTTTGCCACATTTTTGTTTTTAGTGCCTTGTTGCAAACAGGATGCATGTTTTGGAATATTTTTATTCTGTACAGGCTTCTTTCTTTTCACTCTGTCAATTAGGTTAGTATTGTGGAGTATCTACAGTGTTGTTGATCCATCCTCAGTTTTCTTCTATCACGGCCATTAAACTCTGTAACTGTTTTAATGTCGCCATTGGCCTCATGGTGAAATACCTGAGTGGTTTCCTTCCTCTCCGGCAACTGAGTTAGGAAGGACGCCTGTGTCTTTGTAGTGAAAATTAATAACTTCACCATATTCAAAGGGATATTCAATGTCTGCTTTTTTATTTTTACCCATCTACCAATAGATGCCCTTCTTTGCGAGGCATTTGAAAACCTCCCTGGTCTTTTGTAGTTGAATCTGTGTTTGAAATTCACTGCTCGACTGAGGGACCTTACAGATAATTTTATGTGTGTCAGCTTCCTGCCTCCTGTTTGTCTCCGGGCCTCTAGAGGTCATCTGTGTTCCCCTCTGCCTTAGTTCTTCCTCGTGTGTCCTTATTAGCTTTATCCAGGTCACCTGTGCCTTGTTTCCCCTAGAGTATTTTAGCTGTGTTTTTTCCCCTTGTTCCTCACTTGGTTTCTGAGTCCTGGCTATGTGTCTCCTGCTGTGTCCCACAGAGTCTTTCCGAGTAAGCTTTTCTAAGTTATCTTTATTTTGTTTTTCTCCCTCGTGGAGTTATTTTGTTTTGTCCTCCTGTTTTGTTTACTGTACCTCTGTTAGTATACCTCTTTCTGAGAAGAACTTTTGTTGGATTATTTTTGAAGTGCAAAGAAATACCTTTTTTATATTAAACCTACTTTGCCTGGAGTATTGCCTTGGGTGTTTCGTTTGGGTCCTACTATACCTCCTCTGTGGCTAAGGGGTAGAACACCCAACTCTCCACATCTGAGACCTGAGTTCAAGCCTAGCTTGTGACAGAAAAACCAAGTCAATCATGGACCCAGAAACACTCAGTTCCAAGGACCTGTTGGCGGTGATCGCTCGACATGAGGCATCTTTCCAGCGCCATGAAGCCGTTCTCAGCCGACAGGAAGAGCTGATGGCTAGTCATTCTCAACTCCTGGCCGATATGATGAGTTCCCTCCGCCAGCTCTTTGAACGCCTCCCTGGTCCTTCCCCTTACTCCAGGTCACCCCCAGTGACGACAGGCCTTCTCCATCGGCGGAGCCCCGACTACCACCTCCCAAGCCCTTTTCTGGGGATCCAAGCTCTTGCCAGGGTTTCCTCACCCAATGCTCCCTCACCTTCGAGCTCCAACCCTCAAGTTTTCCCACCGACCGTTCCAAGATTGCCTGCATCATTACCCTTCTTTCAGACAAGGCGCTCTCCTGGGCCTCTGCGGTGTGGCAGTCCCAGGAGGCCTGTTGTGACTCCTACGCTGCATTTGTAGAAGAGTTCAAGCGGGTGTTCGATCATCCTGTCAGTGGGCGGGAAGCTTCCAAGCGCCTACTGTCTCTCCGTCAGGGTCCCCAGAGCACGGCAGATTTTGCCATTGAATTCCGGACCATAGCAGCAAGGAGCGGATGGAATGATGAAGCGCTGAGGGTCTGTTTTCAGGGAGGGTTATCTGAGCCCCTTCAAGATGAGTTAGCCACCCGAGAACCAGCTGGGGATCTCGAGTCCCTCATAGCCTTGGCCATCCGCCTGGACAATCGTCTAAGAGAGCGGAGAACGGCTCGCCGCCAGGGGTCTCAGTCCCAAGTTCCTCTGAGCAGCTCTGTTTCTCCTGTTTGGGCTCTGTCATTCAGAGCTTCCCCGGCTCCTGAACTGCTCCAGGATTCCCCGGAGAACATGCAGTTAGGCCGTTCCAGGCTTTCTCCCAACGAAAGGGAACGTCGCATGAGGGAGCGTCGGTGCCTCTACTGCGGGGTTGCCGGCCACTTCCGCTCCACTTGCCCCGAGCTTTCGGGAAACGCCTGTCCCCGCCTAGCTACAGGAGGGCTGTGATGGGGAAAATTAGAGCTCCTCCTACTAACGCTGTCTTAGCTATCCCAGCCACTCTGTCCTGGAAGGGCCACCAGCATCGGGTCCAGGCTATGATTGATTCCGGTGCCGCAGGTGATTTCCTGGATTTAACCTTGGCTAAGGAACTTAAGATCCCTACCCAACTACTTCCTCAACCCCAGGCAGTTACAGCCTTAGATGGCAGACCTCTGGAACCAGGAAAGGTTACAGAGGCGACTCAGTCCCTGCGACTTACCATCTTTCAACACCAGCAGGAGGAGACCTTCTATCTCATTGACTCCCCCGAGTATCCTATTATCCTGGGTCACCCTTGGCTATGCAGACATAATCCCCAGATCGACTGGCCTACTGGCACCATTCTAAGCTGGGGTCCCACTTGCCAACTCACCTGCATGCTTCAGAGTCCCTCAGCCCCTAGTACCCAGTTTCAAGAGTCTGTTGACGTCTCCCGAGTCCCCAGTGTTTACCATCGGTTCAAGGCAGTGTTCAGCAAGTCCCGGGCTACTTCCTTACCGCCTCACCGCACGTATGACTGTGCCATTGATCTACTCCCTGGTTGCTGCCCTCCTAGAGGTCGGATCTTTTCCTTATCCTCCCCGAGCACTCAGCTATGGACACCTACATTAAGGAGTCCTTGGCAGCCGGCCTCATCTGTGCCTCTACTTCCCGGCTGGGGCGGGCTTCTTTTTTGTTGAAAAGAAAGACGGGGGTCTTAGGCCTTGTATTGATTACCGGGGACTCAACAAGATCACGGTTCGGAATCGATACCCCTTCCTCTCATGGCCACTGCTTTTGAGCGGCTTCAAGGGGCTTCCATTTTTACTAAACTGGATCTCCGCAATGCTTACCATCTCGTGCGGATCCGGCCAGGAGACGAATGGAAGACGGCCTTCAACACGCCCACGGGGCACTATGAATATCGGGTGATGCCGTTCGGGCTCACCAATGCCCCCGCAGTATTCCAAGCCCTGATTAATGATGTTCTCCGGGATATGCTTAATCTGTTCGTCTTCGTGTACCTGGACGATATCCTCATCTTCTCGAGGTCACTGAAGGAGCATGAGGGGCATGTTAGCAGGGTTCTCCAGAGGCTCCTTGACAATCACCTCTACGTTAAACCTGAGAAGTGTGAGTTTCATGTTTCCCAGACTCAGTTTCTCGGGTTTATTGTCACTCCCGGCCACCTAGAGATGGATCCCAAGAAGGTCAAAGCGGTCCACAGCTGGCCCACACCTGCCACGGTCAAGGAGGTTCAACGGTTCATTGGCTTTTCTAACTTCTATCGGAAGTTCATTAAGAATTTCAGCTCTGTGGTAGCCCCCTTGACAACGCTTACCAAGGGAGGAGGGACCAAGATTCACTGGGGTCCGGAAGCAGCAGGGGCCTTCGAGGATCTCAAGCGCCGCTTCACTTCTGCTCCGATTCTGGTGATCCCTGACCCAGAAAGACCTTTCGTGGTGGAGGTGGACGCCTCAGAGGTGGGGGGTGGGAGCCGTCCTGTCACAGAGGGGTGAGGATGGGAGATTACACCCTTGTGCCTTCATGTCTCGCCGCCTGTCTGAGGCCGAGCGCAACTACCACGTGGGGGATCGAGAGTTGCTTGCGGTAAAACTGGCCTTGGAAGAGTGGCGCCATTGGCTTGAGGGGGCTCAGCATCCTTTCCAGGTTCTCTCAGACCACAAGAACCTGGAATATCTCCAACAGGCAAAGCGGATGAACCCTCGGCAAGCACGATGGTCCCTTTTTTTAATCGATTCCAGTTTCTCCTGTCTTACAGACCTGGCACCAAGAACGTCAAGCCGGATGCCCTGTCTCGAGCCTATTCTCCCGAGATACAAGAGAAGCCCTTGGCATCGATTATTCCGAGGTCTAGGATCGTCGCACCTCTTCAGTGGGAACTAGAAAGAGGGGTACGAGAGGCCCTTGTCCATGAGCCCGATCCAGGCGTTGGTCCTGCCGGACGCCTGTACGTTCCTCTCTCTGTTCGGGCCCGCGTCTTGCAGTGGGGTCGTGAGTCGCCCTTGACATGCCATCCGGGTAGTGCTCGCACACTGGAATTCCTCCAGCGGCGGTTTTGGTGGCCGTCCATCAAGAAGGACGTGCAGGTCTATGTTGGGGCCTGCCCTGTGTGCAACCAGGGAAAGTCGACACGTCAGCGACCCCAGGGACTGCTCCATCCCTTACCTGTTCCTCGCAGGCCATGGTCACACCTTTCTCTGGATTTTGTTACGGGACTTCCCTCCATCCCAGGGCAACACAGTCATCCTAGTGGTTGTTGACCGGTTCTCTAAGGCTGCCCGGTTTATTCCCCTGCCCAAGCTGCCCTCGGCCAAGGAGACTGCTGAGCTCCTCATGAACCATGTCTTCCGGATATTTGGTATTCCCCCTGGACGTTGTCTCCGACCGAGGTCCCCAATTCTCGTCCCGGTTTTGGGGGCCTTCTGCAGGCTTATTGGGGCCACAGCCAGCCTATCGTCTGGGTTCCATCCAGAGTCTAATGGCCAAACGGAACGGATTAATCAGGATCTGGAGACCACCCTGCGGTGTATGGCGGCCAGTAATCCCACGTCTTGGGCCACCTATATCATTTGGGCTGAATATGCCCACAACACCCTCCAGTCCTCAGCCACCGGATTGTCCCCCTTCGAATGCCAGTTCGGATACACCCCCTCCATTATTTCCAGAGGAAGAGGCGCAAGTTGGTGTTCCCTCGGCCCAGCGCTTTGTCCAACGCTGTAGGCGGACCTGGAAGAAGGCCAGGCGTACCCTCCTTCGGACCTCCCAGAGATACCAAAGTCAGGCTAATCGCCGCCGCCGGACGGCCCCTAGTTTCCGAGCTGGTCAGAGAGTTTGGTTGGCCACCAAGAACCTGCCCCTCCGGGTCGAATCCAAGAAGCTTTCCCAGAAGTACATCGGCCCTTTCCGCATAGCAAGAAAAGTTAACCCTGTTTCTTATCGTTTGGTTCTCCCTCGCTCCCTTAGAATTAACCCCACTTTCCATGTTTCACTACTAAAACCTGTCTTGTCTTCTCCCTTTGCCCCCCCACGCAGACCCCCGCCACCTCCCAGGATCATTGACGGCCAGCCAGCCTACACAGTGCGCCGGATACTGGACTCCCGGAGGGTCCAGAACTCTCTGCAGTATCTGGTGGACTGGGAGGGCTACGGGCCAGAGGAGCGCTCCTGGGTTCCAGCCAAGGACATCCTGGACCCAGGTTTGATCCGAGAGTTTCGCACCCTGAGGCCAGGGTGTTCTGGAAGGAACGTCAGGAGTCGTTCCTAGAGGAGGGGGTCCTGTCAGCTTCCTGCCTCCTGTTTGTCTCCCGGGCCTCTAGAGGTCATCTGTGTTCCCCTCTGCCTTAGTTCTTCCTCGTGTGTCCTTATTAGCTTTATCCAGGTCACCTGTGCCTTGTTTCCCCTAGAGTATTTTAGCTGTGTTTTTTCCCCTTGTTCCTCACTTGGTTTCTGAGTCCTGGCTATGTGTCTCCTGCTGTGTCCCACAGAGTCTTTCCGAGTAAGCTTTTCTAAGTTATCTTTATTTTGTTTTTCTCCCCTCGTGGAGTTATTTTGTTTTGTCCTCCTGTTTTGTTTACTGTACCTCTGTTAGTATACCTCTTTCTGAGAAGAACTTTTGTTGGATTATTTTTGAAGTGCAAAGAAATACCTTTTTTTATATTAAACCTACTTTGCCTGGAGTATTGCCTTGGGTGTTTCGTTTGGGTCCTACTATACCTCCTCTGTGGCTAAGGGGTAGAACACCCAACTCTCCACATCTGAGACCTGAGTTCAAGCCTAGCTTGTGACAATGTGTGGGGTACATAGATGAGGTAGTCATTAAAAAATCATGTTAAACACTATTATTGCACACAGAGTGAGTCCATGCAACTTATTATGTGACTTGTTAAGCACATTTTTACTCTTGAACTTATTTAGGCTTACAATAACAAAGGGGTTGAATACTTATTGACTCAATACATTTCAGCTTATCATTCTTTATTAATTTGTAAACATTTAATTTAAAAAATGACATTTATGGGGTATTGTGTGTAGGCCAGTGACACAAAATCTAAATGTAATCAATTTTAAATTCAAGCTGTAACACAACAAAATGTGGAAAAAGTAAAGAGGTGAATACTTTCTGAAGGCGCTGTATGACCAAGGGCCATGTGGTTATCCTCCATCTAGCCCTATAAAGCCGTTTATTCCTTGCATCCTTGTTTCACTCATCCTATATCATCCCTCTCTTTTGTCCAGCTGTGGTTTGCCTTTGTGAACGGCTTCTCTGGACAGATCCTGTTTGAACGCTGGTGTATAGGCCTCTACAATGTGGTGAGTGTCCACTTTTATTCATACTGTCCATTACTCTTTCACTCTCTGGATCTGTCCTATACTCCCCCGCGTTCTCTATCTTTTTATCTCTTTCACCCTTTCTCCCTCTCCCTCCCTTTCACTGTCTCCTTCCTTCCCTCCCTCCCTCTCTTTCAATCTCTCTCTCTCCTTCCTTCCCTCCCTCCCTCCCTCTCTTTCACTCTCCTTTTTTTTCCATGTCTCCACTCTGTGTGAGCTGTGTTCTATGCTTCCTATCACCATAGCAGTGTGTTTGGGCTTCTATACACTGTCAGTTCTCCTCTCTCTGCTGCTACGTCTCACTGATAATGTATCCAACCCTCAGGCTCACCATGTTTGGAAGTGGTGGAATTCCTGCTGATTGTGTCACTGTGATTGTTGTGTTGATTGTGTTACTGTGATTGTTGTGTTGATTGTGTCACTGTGATTGTTGTGTTGATTGTGTCACGGTGATTGTTGTGTTGATTGTGTCACTGTGATTGTTGTGTTGATTGTGTCACTGTGATTGTTGTGTTGATTGTGTCACGGTGATTGTTGTGTTGATTGTGTCACTGTGATTGTTGTGTTGATTGTG